>NC_055988.1:50941182-51267968 GCF_018446385.1 Zingiber officinale | reverse complement strand
TAGCTCATCATTACCTCCATATATCAAGAAATATTCTTTAGTCCTTCTTAAGTACTTAAGAATATTCTTGACCGCTATCCAGTGACTTTCACCTGGATCTGACTGGTATCCTCAAAGCATACGAGACATCAGGTCGAGTACATAGCATGGCATACATGATCGATCCTATGGCTGAGGCATAAGGGATCTGATCCATGCGGTCTCTCTCCTCTCTAGAAGAGGGACTTTGAGTCTTCGAAAGACTCACGCCATGTGACATCGGCAGAAATCCCTTCTTGGAGTTCTGCATGGCAAACCGAAGGAGTACCTTATCAATGTATGTACTCTGACTTAGGCCAAGCAATCTCTTAGATCTATCTCTATAGATCTGAATCCCTAGAATGCGGGTTGCCTCACCTAAGTCCTTCATTGAGAAGCAACTCCCTAGCTTGACAGACTGAAGCATAGGGATGTCCTTCCCAATGAGTAGTATGTCATCCACATACAATATGAGGAAGACAACTATGTCCCCTACAACCTTCTTGTAGACACAAGGCTCATCTTCGTTCTTGATGAAACCAAACTGTTTGATCGCATCATCGAATCGAAGATTCCAGCTCCGAGAAGCTTGCTTTAGTCCATAAATGGACCTATGCAGCTTGCATACTCTACTAGTATGCTGTGGATCTACAAAACCCTCAGGTTGTGTCATGTACACATCCTCGAGTAAGTTTCCATTCAGAAACACGGTTTTGACATCCATCTGCCATATCTCATAGTCATGGTAGGCTGCAATAGCAAGCATGATCCGAATGGACTTAAACATCGCTACTGGAGAAAAGGTTTCATCATAGTCAATACCATGAATCTGCTTGAAACCTTTAGCTACTAAGCGACCCTTATAGATAAGTCCATCCATGTCAGTCTTTCTCTTAAAGACCCACTTACACCCAATGGGTTTTACCCCTTCAGGTGGATCAACCAAAGTCCATACTTGGTTGGTGTACATGGATTCCATTTCGGATCTCATGGCCTCTAGCCATTTCTCAGAATCTGGTCTCATCACAGCTTCCTGATAGGTGGTAGGCTCATCCTCTATGAGCACAACGTCATCATAGTCAGACAAGAGAAATGAATATCTCTCAGGCTGACGACGTACCCTATCAGACCTGCGAAGAGGTATGTCTACTTGAACTGGTTGTTGTTCCTCAACTCCTTGTGGAACAACATCATCCACAACACTTTGTGGTTCCAGTTCAATTTCCATCGAGGCATCAGTGCTATTGTTCGCATCTTGAACTTCTTCAAGATCGAACGTGCTCCCACTAGTCTTTCTAGAAACAAAGTCCCTTTCTAGAAAGACCCCAGTCTTTGCCACAACTACCTTGTGCTGACTGGGAATGTAGAAGTAATATCCCTTAGTTTCCTTGGGATATCCGATGAAATAGCACTTGTCGGATTTGGGTCCTAATTTGTCTGAGACTTGACGTCGTACGTAAGCCTCACAACCCCAAATCCTCATGAAAGACACCTGGGCATCTCTCCCAGTCCATATCCTATATGGTGTCTTTATCACGGCCTTTGATGGAACTCGGTTGAGTATGAAAGCTGCCGTGTCTAGAGCATATCCCCATAGATATGTCGGAAGATCTGTGTGACTCATCATAGACCATACCATATCTAATAAGGTACGATTCCTCATTTCGGATACACCATTCCACTGTGGTGTTCCAGGAGGAGTGAGTTGGGATAGAATCCCACACTCAGCTAAATAGTCATGAAACTCATGGCTTAAGTATTCACCACCTCGATCTGATCGAAGTATTTTAATACTCTTGCCAAGCTGGTTCTGTACTTCATTCTTGAATTCTTTGAACTTTTCAAAGGATTCAGACTTATGTGTCATCAAGTACACATAACCATATCTACTGAAGTCATCAGTAAATGTGATGAAGTATCTATAACCGCCTCTAGCAGCAACATTGAAAGGGCCACATACATCACTATGTATGAGTCCTAACAAATCAGTTGCTCTCTCGCTGTGCCCACTAAAGGGAGTTTTGGTCATCTTGCCTCGTAGGCATGACTCGCATATCTCATATGATTCAAAATCAAATGAGTCCAGCAAACCATCCTTATGGAGCTGGGATAAGCGCTTGTCATTTATATGACCTAAGCGACAGTGCCAGAGGTATGTTTGGTTCATGTCATTTGACTTGAGCCTCTTGGTATTTACGTTATAGATAGGACTCTCTAGATCTAGAATATAGAGTCCGTTTATCAGAGGTGCACTACAATAGAACATATCGTTTAAATAGACGGAACAACATTTGTTCTTTATTATAAACGAAAATCCTTTCTTGTCCAAACAAGAAACGGAAATTATGTTCTTAGTCAATGCAAGCACATAACAACAATCGTCTAACTCTAGTATAAGCCCAGAGGGCAGAGATAGAAAATAAGTCCCTACAGCAACAGCAGCAACCCGTGCTCCATTGCCTACTCGTAGGTCTATCTCGCCCTTAGTCAATGCTCTACTATTTCTCAGTGCTTGTACATTAGTACAAATGTGTAAAGCACATCCGGTATATAATACCCACGATGAAGAAATAGAGAGGTTGACTTCTATAACATTTATACCTGAAGTAGAAATCTTATTTCTCTTCTTGTTAAGATCTTCCAGGTGTCCTGTGAAGTTCCTCTTCCAGTGCCCTGCTTGTCCTTGATATAGTTGACGAAGATGTGCAACCATATCGTAAGCACCCATCAACTCATGTTGCTTCTGAAGCTCAAAGTTCATGGTTGCGAGCATTAGACAGGACACATCTAATGCGTCATCTTGATGCTTCTTATAAGCATCCCGGTCAGCTCGCGTGGCAGTGGCAGGAGGAGCCTCCGGAATGGGCTGCTCCAGAACGTACAGTTTACGTTCCCGAGTGAGAACTATTCTCAGGTTCCTGTACCAGTCCAGGAAATTTGCTCCGTTGAGCTTGTCCTTCTCAAGGACAGATCGCAGAGAGAAAATGTTCGTATTTGACGTCATGGTTATCTACAACAGAAAATTTGCAGAAATAAATATCATATTCTTTAAAATCATTTAATTAGGCCTTTAATTAAATGATGCTCCCACTGAATTCTATAATTGTTGTGGGACAAGATTCACATCATACTAACTCTTGAGCTAGCTTTGGCTAATACGCCCAAGGCTTAGTATGATCGGTAGGTAACGATTACCAATTACATCTCTATGCAACTCTTGTTTATAAAATCAATATCCGCATTTATATTAAAACTCGAGTTAGCTTTGGCTAATACGCCCGAGAGTTAATATAGATGTGATTTTGACCTATCATTCCAACTATTGGAAGAATGCCTATAGTTGACTCGATCCAACCGAGTAACTAGGAATACTCAATCTAATTGAGTTTGTATTCACCCATGCGTTGATAGGCGGGACCAAGATTGTCCCTCCGTACCCTACCAAGATAATATGTATTGCTCTGCTTTGGCAGATTCAACAATACATGTGATCGAGGTAGTGATAGGTATCATGGCACGGTTAGGCATTTTGAGTTGGTTCGATCGAGATCTAATCTAATCGAAAAGGATGCATCTTGTGCACGACTTAGATCTAATCTAATCGCAAGGGTGCATCATGTGCACGACTTAGATCTAATCTAATCGTAAGGCACTAATTAATTAATTACTTATTAAACATGCATCATATACATAAGCAATTAACTAATTAAGCTATTTGTGATTTAGTCATGGCCCTACTACGATCTTCTCAAGCCAATGAGAAGATCGAATGGTCAACCTAGGGTCAACAGCTTCTCCAAGCTCCTCCCTTTGACCACCTTGTGTTACTCGTGCCCGCCTCGGAACTCCGTCTCGTGTGGACCCTCCACCGCTCCAATTTATACATTACAATTTGAAACTCGAGTTACATTCGAGTCTAAATCTAATTTACAACAAGAATATAAGAGAAGGCACGACGCGCAGGTTGCGAATACAATACAACACTCGCAAACACATAACGGCACGCAGGCCGTATTATGAATTACAACACAACCAATCATATTGGGTTTTTGGGCCATGACTATCACAAAATTAATATATAATTCAAAATTATATATTTTCATAATTTTCTATAATTTAAAATTAATTTTTATAATTTTTACGAGTAAAATTTCCCGGCGGTCCCGTTTAGCGGTTTCGGGCGCAATCGCGGAACGGATCCCCTTGCGGGGCCCAGGGGCAGCGCCCCTACCCGCGATCTAACCATCGCGAGGGTTCGTTTGCGATCCAACAGCGCCAAAACCCGCTGTCCCAAAACGATTTGGGCCGATACATTGCCGTTTCGGAAGAATCTTCCCGGCGGGTTCGTTTTAAGCGATTTCGGGTGCGATCGCGAAGCAAATCCCCTTGCGGGGTTAGGGGCAGTACCCCTACCCACGATCTAACCATCGTGAGTTGCTCCTTTGCGATCTAATGGCACCCAAGCCCGCTGTCCCAAACAGATTTGGGGCGAAACGAAGCCGGTTTTGAAAGATCTTTCCGGTAGCCGAAGCCTACAAGTGCCGAGACACTTGTGCTTCGCTTCTACGGAAAAATTACCCATAAAATCATAAAAAACTAATTTTTACAGAAAATCACAGAAGGTTTTATTTTTCATAAAAATAAAAACAAACTCGTACAAGCCTTGCACGTGGCTCTGATACCACTGTTGGGTTAACCGCTTTTCGCGTCGCGGAAACCCCGAATCGCCCAAGCCACGGATCTCGTGCAAGGTAAAACTTTCGAAAAATACGAGTACGAGTTTAAAACACGATCGACTCTTAGATCTACGAGGGAAAAACATTTACCCTTGATGCGTGCCCTTCGTAATCCCGCAACATCCAAAGGTAGCCGGATCTCAAGACCGTCAAGCGAACGGTCCTCTAGCGGTATCCACACGAACAAGGAGTGGTCTTCTACCACTCAAAGATGGAGAGGAGAACCCACAAGTGTGCTAGCACTTTCTAGGGCTCTCAGATTGGATCTAAAAGGTGAGAAAGGAGAGAAGGGAAAAGGAACTCATACACTCCTCTAGGTACTCTCCTTTTGTGACCTTCACACCACCTAGTTGCTTGGAATCAACTCTCACTTCTTCTCCACCATGAAGCCACGACCAAAAGCAGCCAAGAGAGAGGGAGAAGCACCCAAGGAAGAAGAAGCATTGAACACCTTCAATTGCCACCAAATGAAACATTCTCCTCACTTAGTGTGGCCGGCCACACTAGTGTAACTCCCACATTAATGTGGCCGGCCACATTAATGCATTTGGTGTGTAACCTCCATGAGGTGGCACACCATTAAATGAGGAGATGATGTGGCTAATGATGTGGCTAGATTGGTCATACCAAGTAGGATGAGTCAACCTTCATGATGATGTGGCAAGACATCAAGTCAAACTTGATGTTTCAACTTCCATTTGGTCAAGTCAAACATGACCAATTTTCTTCCTTGTTGAGTTAAATCCAACCTTTGATTCAAGTCAATTTTAATTTAATGAATCTCAATTCATTAATATAAATTGACTCATGAATCAAATTTAAATTAGACTCATTCAACAATTGAATCTAATTGAGTCTAACTCAATAAGTCTAATTTGAATCCAATCTTTGATTCATCATATGAATCTAATCCTATTGGTTCATCATATGAACCTAATCTCCATGCACATGTTCTTTGTGTGTGACCCTATAGGTTCTTGTAACGTTGGCAATGTTATAAACTCCTTTAAAAACATAAGCAATGAGCGGCATCTAGCAATACATCATTGCTACCCAAGTTACAAGAAATGTTGAGATCCAACATCACCTTGTGACTACTAATTGTGACTCCTCACAATATGTGACAAGTGTCCTTCTATCCAAGACATCTAGATTGATCAATGTGAGGCATAGACCGTGTCATCCTCTGACCAATCTAAATCTTGAACTCCGAGTAGACTCACTCAATCAAATGAGCTCAATATTTCATATTGACTCATTTGGGTATGGCCATACACTTCGTGGTCTCACTCTATCAAGAATATCGATGTCTCTCCCGTCATATAGGAGGGATAGATCCCATCTACATCACTCACATCCCTCTGCATAATTTGTTATATACCCAGTAATCGCCTTTATAGTCCACCCTGTTACGGGTGACGTTTGACGAAACTAAAGTACATAACTCCTTATGTAGGGATCCATGGTGACTTCAGGTCTAAGGACTAATAGTCATACTAATAGCCACATGAGAAAGTATATGACACTCATATAATGATCCATGATACTTTCTCATGGCGGGTCATTCAGTATACATTCTCTAATGCATACCCATGTGTCAGCTTGATATCTCTATATCCATGACTTGTGAGATCAAATCATCGAGCTGACCTACATGCTAGTCTTATTGTATTAACATTGTCCCAGAATGTTAATACTCGACTAGGAATGATTTAGAGTAGTGTTCCCTATATCATCTCACTATCGATTCAATCAATCGATTGATATAGGTAAGAACCTTCTACTCAAGGACGTTACTATACTTATTTTATCTGGCACTAATACAAATAAGCATAATAACCAAAAACCAAACGCCTTAATATATATACAAGAATATGATATACATGAGTCCATACAATCATCAAATGATTGGCTCTAGGGCTCTAACTAACATCACTTGAGTAGAGTTGTCAGATAGTAACAATAAAAAGGCAGGCTAGGTTACGAACCATAGGATGGTGAGGTGAAGTGATGAGTATAGTGAAAGGTATGCATTGATCATAATGAGAGGGCACACGTGTTACCAATAGGAAGCACACTTTGATAATTGATGTGACAGGTACTTCGCCCAAAGCGTCAGCGATTTACTGAGGTGAACTTTGATTCTTGTGCAAGCCCTTACGGAAGCTCGGTTGCCCTTCAACTTGATCAAGTTTTTATGGCTTGCCTAAAGGGATAATAATCAGACGTCCAACTGAACTCATTCTGGACTAATTTTAACTTCGAGCAGAGTTAAGCCCGGATGAATTTGGGGCTGAGCGATTTCTAAAAATTGTGTCCCTCTTCCTTAAACCTCACCTCATTATAACTCGTTTGGACTTGGGCCTGAACATATTTAAGCCCAAACAATTTCAAGTTTTGCCTCAATAAACTAAAAGAGTATCATTTGACTATAGCTCATTCGGACATGGGCTTGGACAGATGTTTGCGATCCTTAGTTTATCACATACAAATGGTAAAAACAAAAGCCATTAGGCAATCAAATATCAGCAAACATGTGACACATTTGGCAAAACTTAGTTGTATATACAACCAGTAAGAATACCTAATTTTGTCATTAATCAACAAGAAATATAAGTGCAAGGAAAATTATAACAAATTGGTAAATAGACCAGGCGGACGATTCTTAATCAGTCTCATATGGTCTATAAAACGAGTAAGGGCATCGGAAGCTAGATAGCCACCCCTCTTTAATTGCTCCATCGTGTCCTCAGCTCTAAGAACAAGAGCTTTGTTAATGGAGCTGGCAATGGATGTGTGGAACTTGCATGTTTGAAGAAGGGCATTTTTTTCTTATTACAAATATCTCATCCTCCCCCTGCTTGGTATCGGTAGTTCGCCAACTCCTCCTGGGCAATAGTTAATGCAGCAGAAAGACCCACCTGTTGGCATTACTCGAAATTCCGTTCTATTTTCCCTGTACAAAAATTTGTACAAACACAGAACTTTTCCTAGCAACCCATGTGCTTTTTAGAAGTTAAACTTGGATTGCAAACTAAACTTAACATTATTAATCCAACTTCAACCCATGTGTTCATCAGAAGTTAAACCATACTACAAAAGTTGATTAAATATCTATTTCAAGGATTAGCTTCAAGGTCGTTGGCGAGGCACTCGACCTTCTTGGGTATGAGATCATCTACCACTTCCTAGTCAAAGCCTTTCAAAGAAATTGAATATTTAAACTCCTTACAGTAAACCCTAGGTTAAACTACAGAGACATCAATCAAAGAACAAGATCACTGGTCTCTTGTATTGGTACTTCAGGATCCATACAAAGGAAAAATAAACTAGTACACAGCGGAAACAATTAGCTAGTTATACCTTTCTTTGTAGCTTAAAGACCTCTTGATCTTCTACTGTATTCCTCTCCTCCTCTTGGACGTTATGTGGACGACGATCTACCAAGATGCAAAAACCACCCAAATCCTTCTTTCTTCCAAGACTTTCGGCCACCAAGGGATCAAAGCTAGGAACACCACCTCTTGTTCTTCTTTCTTCCTTGCAACCCGCCGGCCACAAGATGGTTGAAGCCTCTTGATGCCGCCGGCCTTAGGTGAGAAAGCAAAGGGAGAATAAGAATATGAGGGGGCCGACCACAAGGAGAATAGAAGAGGAATAGAAATAGTGTAGATGATTATTTCCTCTAAGGCACCATCTATCTTCTTTTATAATCCTTGGTAATGGCTAAAAGGAAAGATTTTAACAACAATTAAAATCTCTCTTTTAAATTTCCTATTGTGGATGACTACAAAAGGAAGGTTTTAAAATTAAAAATCCCCCTTTTAAACATTGTAGATGGCTACAAAAAGGAAAGATTTTTAAATTTAAAACCTTCCTTTTAAATCATGGTTACAAAAAAGGAAAGTTTTAACAAAAATAAAATATCTCTTTTAAACCATTGTAGATGGCTACAAAAGGAAAGATTTTTTAAATTTAAAACTCTCTTTTAAAACCATGTGGATGACTTCAAAAAAGGAAAGTTTTTAAAATTTAAAATCTCTCTTTTAAAACATTGTAGATGGCTACAAAAAGAAAGATTTAAAAAAATTAAAAACCCACTTTTAAACCCATCTTGGTCGACCCCTTGCTTGGGCACCAAGCAAGGATGTGGTCGACCATAAGGATGACTTGGGTGGATACGAGGCTTTATACATAGAGGCTACAACAGGGACCTAGAGGAGGAATTGGTTTTGACCTCCTGATGAGCTTAAGCTTCTTGTGTTCGACCCGAACACCCAACTCAAGTTCATCAATAATAACTCATACCACTAAAGAGTTATTATTGAACTACCGCACCAATCCCATATCACATTACGGGCTCCTTCTTATCATGGGTGTGTTAATCTTCCTGTGTTTAAGATATTGAATGTCCATTAATTAAATGAGTTACTGACAACTCACTTAATTAACATCTAGCTCCAAGAGTAGTACCACTCAACTTCATTATCATATTGGAACTAAGTCCACCTACAGGGTTTACATGACAATCCTTATGAGCTCCTCAAGGGGACATCATCATCCTAAGAAATAGGACATAGTTTCCTTCTATAATCAACAACACACCATATAAATAATATTATTTCTCAACTTATCAGCCTATTGATTTAACGAATAAATCTCACCCTTTGATAAATTAAAGAAATAAATACTAAGTACATGTGCTTGTTATTATATCGGGATTAAGAGTACGTACATCCATAATAACAGAGGTTCTGTTCTTTTATGCAGTCAGTATAAAAGGAACAACTTCAAATGATCCTGCTCTATAAACACATAGTGTACTAGTGTAATTTTATAGTCAAGATAAATTAGTACCAAACTACACTACAACCATTCCAATGGTTTGCCTCAATCTATTTTGGTTGTGATCTTCTATTTATAATTTATAAGGAACTGATAACATGATCTTCTGTGTGACACCACACACCATGTTATCTACAATATAAATTAAATGGACAACTACATTTAACTAAATGCAGACATTTGACCAATGTGATTCTCATTTCAAAATAAATGTTTATACAAAAAGCTAGGCTTTTAGTAGACATTCTAACAATCTCCCACTTATACTAGAAGATTATGCTGCCATATATGTTGTCATACATTTGATCCCCATCCCCTCAACATGCCCATCTAAAGCTCTCGTCGGAAGGGCTTTAGTGAAAGGATCTGCCAAGTTATCTTCTAATGCAATCTTGGCGACAACAACTTCTCCTCGCTTTATGATGTCTCATATCAGGTGGCACTTGCACTCAATGTGTTTACTTGCCTTATGGGCTCATGGTTCCTTCGAGTTTGTTATTGCACCACTATTATCACAATAAATTGTGATAATTTTGGGCAAACCAGGAATCACTTCTAAGTCCATCAAGAAGTTTTTGAGCCATACAACTTCTTTGGCTGCCTTAGAGGCTGCCACATACTCAGCTTTCATGGTAGAGTCCGAAACACATTTCTACTTAATACTCCTCCATGCTATAGCTCCACCTCCCAAACTAAACACATACCCTGATGTCGACTTACTATTGTCCCTATCTGATTGGAAGTCCGAATCTGTGTAACCCACTGGGAGCAAATCATCTGCCTGGTAAACTAACATATAATCATTAGTCCTTTTCAGGTACTTCAATATATGCTTTATGGTAGTCCAATGTCCTTGTCCTGGGTTACTTTGATATCTGCTAACCATGCCCACGAAAACAGATATCCGGTCTCGTACATAGCATCGCATACATTAGGCTTCCTATAGCCGAAGCATAAGGAACTACCTTCATGTCCTCTATTTCCTTTGATGTTTTAGGAGACATCTCTTTAGATAAAGGTACTCCATGCCGAAAAGGTAGAAAACCTTTCTTGGAGTTTTGCATGTTAAAACGAGCTAGAATAGTATCGATGTATGAACCTTGGGATAAACACAACATTCTTTTCTTGTGATCCCTTATTACTTTGATCCCAAGAATATATCCACATTCTCCCAAATCCTTCATATCAAACTGCTTGGACAACTATACCCTTACGTCTGACAACACTTTGACATTGTTTCCAATGAGAAAAATGTCATCTACGTATAGTACAAGAAATACCACCACGTTTCCGTCACTCTTCTTGTATACACAAGACTCATCTGGACACTGAATAAATCCATAAGACTGGATCACTTCATTAAACCGGATGTTCCAAGATTTTGAATCTTGCTTCAGTCCATAAACTTGTACTTCACAATTCCATCGCTTACGGTGTATATTCCACTGCCCTTCTCCTCATCTTTTAGTCTCCACTTTTGCAATTGCTCATCACTTGACCGACCATTGCGGATGAGATCCAATAGCGTAGACTGTACAGTCAGTAAATTTAGTCTCGGTGCTCCGCCTGCTGTATATACCTCTAACCCAAGACTTTGAATCTCCCATTGTAGAGGCTCTGGAATCGACAAACATGCAATCTTCCTACTCAGAGCGTCAGTCACTACATTAGCTTTCCCCGGATGGTAGCTGATCTCGCAGTCATAATCCTTCACTAGTTCCAACCATCTTCGTTGTCTCATGTTCAGCTCTTTTTGCGTGAAGAAGTATTTCAGACTCTTGTGGTCGGTGAAGATCTTGCACTTCTCTCCATACAGGTAGTGTTAGAGTGTATACTAAAAGTCTAGCTTTTGGTATAAACATTTATCTAGAAATAAGAATCACATTGGTCAAATGTCTACATTTATGATAAATGTAGTTGCTCAATTAATTTATATTGTAGATAACATGGTGTGTGGTGTCACATACAGAAGATCATGTTATCGGTTTCTTATAAATTATAAACAGTAGCTCACGACCAAGATGGAAAGGAACAAACCATTGGAAGGTCGTAGTGTAATTAGATATTAGTTTATCTTAACTATATAATTACACTAGTACACTTAGAGTGTATTGAGTAGGACCATTTGAGATCGTTCCTTTTATACTGACTTTATAAAGGAACAAAGACCTCAGTTATTATGGAAGTGTGTGCTCTTAATCCTAATATAATAACAAGCACATATATTTGATATTTATTTCTTTAATTTATCAATGGGTGAGATTTAGTTCTATAAATCAATAAGCCCGATAAGTTGGGAAATGATGTCACTTATAGTGTGTGTTGTTGATTATAGAAGGAAACTGTGTCCTAGTGATCTAGGTTGAGAATGTCCCCAAGAGGAGCTCATAAGGATTGTCATGTTAAACCCTGCAGGTGGATTTAGTTCGACATGACGATGAAGTTGAGTGGTACTACTCTTGGAGCTAGATATTAATTAAGCGAGTTGTCAGTAACTTACTTAATTAGTGGACATTTATTATCTTAAACACAGGGAGACTAACACACTCATAATAAGAAGGAGCCCAAAATGTAATTTGGGATTGGTGCGGTAGTTCAATAATAGTTCTTTAGTGGAATGAATTATTATTGATGAAATTAAGTTGTGTGTTCGGGGCGAACACGGGATGCTTAATTTCATCGGGAGACCAAAACCAATTCCTCCTCTCGGTCCCTATCGTAGCCTCTAGTATATAGAGATTTATACCCACCGCATACCCACCTTCTTACCCATCCAATGGGGTCGGCCAAGCTAGCTTGGAACCCAAGCTAGGGCCAGCCAAGACCAAGTGGATGAGCCATGTAGGTGGCCTGCCATAGCATGGGTCCCAAGCTTAGGTGGCCGACCACTAGAATATTAAAAAGGATTTTTATTAAAATTATTTCTTATGTGGATATCATGATTTTAAAAGAGAGTTTAAAAATTAAAAATTTCCTTTTATAGCTTTCTACAAAAGATTAAGAGAAGAGATTAATCTCTTTCCTTATTTGTAGTTTAAAAGGATGGTTTTAATTTTTGGTAAAAACTTTCCTTATTTGTAAATCATCTACATGTTTAAAAGAGAGTTTAAAATTTGAAATCTTTCCTTATTTGTTGTTTGAAGGAGGATTTTAAATTTTAAGAAAACTTTCCTTTTTAATCATGTTCATGATTTAAAAGAGAGTTTAAAATTAAATATTCTCTTTTATAAGTTTCTACAAAAGATTAAGAAAAGATTTGATATCTTTCCTTATTTGTAGATTAAAAGAGATTTTAATTTTTAGAGATAACTTTCTTTTTATCCACATGTTAAAAGAAAGATTTTAATTTATTAAATTTCCTTTTTATAAACCAATCATGAAGGGATAAAATTATTGGAGAAATTTTATAAATTTCCGGAAGCAAATAAGGAAGTTTTAATTGGTGTTTAAAATTTTATTCGCTTGGAAGTTTATTGTTGTGGCCGGCCATTGAAATTTGAAAAGAAAAACTTGTTTTAATTAAATAAATTTTCCTTTTCATTGGCAAAAGAATTAAGGAAGTTTTTATTAAATTTTCCTTATTTGCCAAGACCAAGGATTATAAAAGAGGGGGTAGAGGAGGCTTCAAGGTGAACGACTCTATTATTTTTCTCCCTCTTTGGGTGTGGCCGGCCCTTTCTTTCCTCTCCTCTCCTTTGTGTGGCCGAAACCTTCTCATGGTGGAGATAGCTTTGGTGGCCGGATCTAAGAAGGAGAAGAAGGAGAGAAAAGAAGCCTCTTTTCTAGCATCCCTTGGAGCATGGTGGTGGTGGCCGAATCTCTTCATCCTAGGAGAAGTTTTGATGGCCGAAACTTGCAAGGAAGAAGAAGGTGCTTGGTGGTTCTCATCTCGGAAGATCGTTGCCCACACAACGTCCGAGGTTAGAAGAGGAATAGGGTAGAAGATCAAGAGGTCTTTCTAAAAGGTATAACTAGTAATTTTTCTTTCCGCATCATACTAGTTATTTTTGGAAATAATACCAAATACAAGAGGCATACGATTCTAGAGTTTCGAATTTGTTTTCGATATAGTGTTCTTTTGTTTTTCTTTTCCTTGTGATTTGATTGTTCTTTTCGGTTAACCTAAAGTTATTTTAGGAAATTAAATATTATCTTTTCATAAAAGGTTTTGTCTAGTCGGTGGTGGTTGCTCCCATATCCAAGAAGGCCGTGTGCCTCGCCACGTCAGTACTGGGAACCAATTATGAAAATTAATATTTAATGGAATTAATAACTTAAGGTGATTTGGGTCGAACGTGTTAAGTTCCGCAGGAGACCCAAGTCAAAACCTAAAAGAACGAATAGATTATGTTTTGGATCAAACGTGTTAAGTTCCGCAGGCGATCCAAAATTTAATTTAAAAGAACACATGGTAGCTAGGAAAAGGTTCAGACCTTTGTACAAAATTTTTGTACAGTGGAACCTCTAGGTTTTCTGAGTAGCAACCAACAGGTAGTGCCTCCAAATCTTGAGTGCAAACACGACTGCTGCTAGCTCAAGATCATGAGTAGGATAGTTTTTCTCATGCACTTTCAGCTATCTAGAGGCATAAGCGATAACCCTCTCATTCTGCATCAATACTGCGCCTAGTTTATTTTATAACCGGGCCTAAGGCACTTTGGCTCAACATATCGATCGAACCTCTCATAACACAACTTTATTTCTCTAGAGGCTCGTTATACGCTTGGCCTAACAAAATACCGACCGAGCCTAGGACGGTTAGTTTCATATTGCTAACTAGACAAACTTCCATCATGTACAGGTTATCATAATATTTATCAAACAGACTCCCTACATGTCCAAGGCATTATCATTCCCTGAGCAAATTTCTAAATAGTTTTCAATACATAACACAACATCTTAACAAGAGAACAGGCATAAAAATGGCCGGCCTTATAGGTCGTCCGAGATATACTCAGCTGACAACATGATCAGAGAATCTAACAACCTATTAGAATAATAACTATGTGTATGAGAATATTCTTTTGGAACCTTCTTCAAGGACCATTTTATGTCCCATCAATAGACCATTTATAACAGTATATTCCTTCAACAACCTCAGCAATGACATAAGGTATAAACAACAAAAGAGATATACATGTAGATAAAGGGAAGATTCCTTAGACAATTATTACAAATTGCTTAGCTAATACACTTTCCTTTACCTAACAAACTCTGACACACTGCTATTTTCAGAGCATATCCCCAAAATGAATTTAGTAATTCTGAATAACTCATCATCAATCTAACCATTTCTATAAGAGTCCTATTCCTTCGTTCTACCACACCATTCTGTTGGGGTGTACCAGGTGCAGAAAATTGGGATTGAATTTTGACCTCTAATAAGTAATTCATAAACTCTCCAAAGAGGTATTTGCCACCATGATCAGACCGTAGCGTCTTGATACTTTTACCATGACGTTTCTCCACATCATCCTTGTACTCTTTGAATTTATCAAAGCATTCAGACTTACGGCACATCAAGTAAATGTACCCATATCTTGAATAGACATCTATAAATGAGACAAAATATTCGAAACCACCTCTTGCCTGGATAGACATAGGATCACACAAATCAGAATGAACCAGTTCTAACATATCTTTGACTCTATACCCCTTGGCCTTAAAAGGTCTCTTGGTCATTTTCCCTTCCAAGCAAGATTCGCAAGTTGGAAAGTTTTCCAACACTAATGAACCCAAGAGTCCATCGGCTATTAGCCTTTGAATCCTACTCAAGTTAATATGACCAAGCCTTAGATGCCAAAGATATGTTTAGTTTATTTCCAAAGGTTCCTTTCTCTTATTCGAAGTAGAAGATGTGTTATTAATTTCCATGTGTTACTTTATGGGTGAAATTGGATTTAGAGTCTACAAATTGCCTAGTAATGTACCAGAACAGATAATAACCCTATTTTTCTTGATAACTACTTTGTCATCAAAAGAAACAGAATATCCATCCACAAATAGTTTAGAAACTGAAATTAAATTCTTTCTAAAAGTTGGTACATAAAGATAATTTCTCAAAACCAAAGTTCTATTCCTATCGAATGATAATTAGACGTCTCCCACTATAACATCCACCACTTTCATAGCATTTCCCATGTAGATGGTTATCTCTCCTTCATATAGTCGTCGAGTTTCCTGGAACCCCTGCAATGTATTGCAGACATGATCAGTGGCTCCTGTATCTACACAACAGGTATTGGTAGATAACATCGCTAAACATGTTTCAACTACTAGAGAATAAGATATACCTTTAGTGTTCTCTTTCCTACGAGGACAGTTTACCTTCCAATGTCAAGACTGCTTGTAGATGAAGCAGTTGCCCTTTGGCTTCTTCACTCTAGCTTTTGGTCTAGTACCTAGAGATCTATTCACCTTCTTTGCTGAGCCAACCTTTTTCTTCTTCTTATTGCCTTTCGACTTAGAAGTAGAAATATTTTCAGCAAAGTGAATTTGAGAATTATGATGAAATAGCCCTTCTACTGCCTAAAGTTCTGTCAGTAGTTCTGCCAATGAATAAATCCTTTTATTCATGTTGTAGTTCAGGCGAAGCTGCTCAAAACTCTTGGGTAGCATTTGGAGAATAATATCGACCTGGGTTTCCCCATCGATTCAGCTCCAAGGATTTGTATTTCATTCAAGTAGGCCATCATCTTTAGGATATGATCCCTTACGAGTGTCCCCTCAAACATGGTGGCTACATTAAATTTCTCATAGCCTCTTGCCTAGCAACCCGATTCTGGTGTCCGAAGAGTTCCTTGAGAATGTTCATCATGTCATAGGAAGTTGGCAAGTCCTGATGCTGATGTTGCAGCACATTTAACATTGAAGCCATAATGTAACACCGCTCCATCTCATCTGCCTTTACTCATTTCTTATGATACTCAATCTCCTCTTCACTAGAATCGCTATTAGGCACATTAGGGCAGGCCTCTAACAGTACAAACTTATAACCTTCAGCAGTTAGGACAATGCCCAAGTTTCTTTTCCAATCTATGTAGTTAGGACCAGTAAGTTTGTTCTCTTTCAGAATAATAGCCAGTGGGTTGAAAGTCATCCTAAGAATCACAAAATAAGTTTTGGTCAAGACTTTAGAATTTAGAATAATATTGAGTCCTCAAACAATATTATTTAAATTCACTAACACCTTAAAACACCGTGAATTTTGTATGCCACGTTAGTGTGGACGTATACAAATTCAAACATTTGTAAAAGAAGGTTTTACCCATTAATTTTATTATCTTGTCATCCTAACTTTATGACAAATAAAAATAATAGTTGATTTTTCTTTGGTCACACAAATAATAGCAGTGACTCCGTTGGGGAGGATACTATTAAATGTGCCTAAGTGTGTATCATTACTTGATACTTAGTCCATTAAATAAGGTTGTGCCACTTCAGTTGGAGAAGATCACACCCTCCTAAATAATTTCCTATAATAATCCATTAAGGAAGTTTGATCTAGTGATCTGCAAACAAACTCATCCGTTGTGGAGGAAGGCACTCAGAGCCAACACGCAAGTTTGTTTGCATCACTTACAAACCAGTAATAGAGATCGTGGAATTTATTTAAAATTCCTCTCCCACTTAGTTATTTAAGGCGAGAAATTTTAACCATGCAAGCACACATCACACACATCACAGTAAGTAAAAGCAATAAATATGAAAATTACTTTTCCAACTATTATGGCTTCTTCCATCACTGTCCTCCGTGTGCTGCTAGCCCTAGGGTTCATGTCGTCGGGTCCATCGAGCTTCCTTTTCTGCTGCGCCTCTGGTTCTCCAATAGTACCACGCTTCGCAAGGATATGATCCACAACAAAAATAAAATTTTACATATATCGATCCTATATTCCCCAAGGGAATGTACATGAAGTCTAGATCGAACAAAAATGTAAAATCCTAGGGCTAATACAGCTCCTGCTGTATTTAATAAATACAATCATGCACACACATAAAATGCCCTTGACATGTCCAAGGGTCCAATCACACACAATCACATTAGGGCCACAATAGTTTGATCTAGGATGCTTGCAAACACAGAGTTAATCTATTTCCACATCCTACTATTATCCTGCCTAAAATATGTATGACATGTGCATAATTAAACAGAAAAATCAAATACACAGAGGCAAATCCTAGCTCTGATACCAATTGTTGGTTGCTACTTGGAATATCGTATTGATTCCCTTGTACAAAAATTTTGTACAAGTCCCGAACCTTTCCTAACAACCTATTATATTCTTTAGAAATTAAATTTGAAATCGCAAACAAAACTTAACATTATTGATTCCAAATTCAACTTATCTGTTCTTAGAGGTTTAGACTTGGATCGCAAATGATGCTTAACATTATTAATCCAAATCCTCCCATGTTACAAATTTGATTAAATATTTATTTCAGAGATCGACTTTCAGGTTAAACATGGCGAGGCACTAGGCCTTCTTGGGTATGAGATCATCCACCACTTCCTAGACAAAGCCTTTCAACGAAATTCAATATTTAATCTCCTTACAGTAACCCTTGGTTTAACCATTAAGAACAATCGAATCACAAGATCAAAAAACAAAAGAAACACAAAATTGAATCATAAATCCGAAACCTAGAATCGTTAGCCTCTTGTGTTTGGTATTTCAAAATCCATACAAAAGATGAACTAGTTATGATGTGGAAACAAAACCAGTTATACCTTTTGTAGCTTATAGACCTCACGATCTTCTTTCATGTTCTTCTCCTTATCTCGGACGTCGTGTGGGCAATGATCTACCAAGATGAGAATCCACCCAAGCATCCTTTTTCTCCTTGCAAGTTTCGGCCACCAACAATCTCCTAGAGATGAAGAACTTCGGCCACCAACCAAGCTCCAAGGGATGCTAATAAACAATGTCTCCTATCTCTCCTTCTTCCTCTAACAAGATCCGACCATCAACAACTCCTAGAGATGAGATGCCGCCGACCACCAAGGAAGAAGTATAGGGAAAGAAGAGGGCCGACCACCACCAAGGAAGAAAGGAGAGGAATAATAGATGTATTATCTCATGGGGAAACCCCTCCCTCTCTTTTATAATCCTTGGTCATGGCAAATAAGGAAAGTTTTAAACATAATTAAAACTTCCTTATTTTCCTTGCCAATGACTAAAAAGGAAAATTTAATTAAAACTTCCTTTTAATCTTTCAATGGTCGGCCACATCATGTGCACTAAACAAGGCAAGTTTTAAACATAAAATTAAAACTTCCTTTTAAAAGAAAAAATTTTCTTTTAAATTTCCTTCATGGTTGGTTATAAAAGGAAACTTTTATAAATTAAAATCTCCCTTTTAAAACATGTGGATGATTACAATTAAGGAAAGTTTTCTCCAAAAATTAAAATCTTCCTTTTAACTACAAATAAGGAAAGATATCAAACCTTTCTCTTAATCCTTTATAAAAACTATAAAAGGAAAGATTTAATTTTTAAAACTCTCTTTTAAAATCAAGGCTTCCACATAAGGAAAGATTTTTAAAAATAAACTCCCTTTTATTTTTTTATATGGCCGACCACCTAAGCTTGGGCTCCAAGCTAGGCCGACCACATCTTAATCCCATCCAAGGCTTGGTTTGGCCGACCCTTGCTTGGGCACCAAGCTTGGCTTGGCCGACCACCTAAGGATGGGTAAGAATGTGGGCTTTAGGTGGATATAAGACTTTATAATTAAGAGGCTACGACAGGGACCGAGAGGAGGAATTGGTTTTGGTCTCTCGATGAACTTGAGCTTCCCGTGTTCGCCCCGAATACCCAACTCGAGTTCACCAATAATAACTCATACTACTAAAGAGTTATTATTGAACTACCGTACCAATCCCATATTACTATATGGGCTCCTTCTTATCATGAGTGTGTTAATCTCTCTGTGTTTAAGAAATTGAATGTCCATTAATTAAATGAGTTACTGACAACTCACTTAATTAATATCTAACTCCAAGAGTAGTACCACTCAACCTTATTGTCATGTCGGACTAAGTCCACCTGCAAGGTTTACATGACAATCCTTACGAGCTCCTTTTGGGGACATCATCAACCTAGATTGCTAGGACATAGTTTCCTTCTATAGTCAACAACACACACTATAAATAATATTATTTCTCAACTTATCGGGCCTCTTGATTTATCGAACTAAATCTCACCCACTAATAAATTAAGAAATATATATTAAATATATGCGCTTGTTATTATATCAGGATTAAGAGCACACACTTCCATAATAACAAAAGTTTTATTCTTTTATGCAGTCAGTATAAAAAGAAACTACCTTAAATGGTCCTACTCAATACACTCAGAGTGTACTAGTGTAATTTTATAGTCAAGATAAACTAATACCAAATTACACTATGACTATTCCAATGGTTTGTTCCTATCCTTCTTAGTCGTGAGCTACTATTTATAATTTATAAGGAACTGATAACATGATCTTCTGTGCGTGACACCACACACCATGTTATCTACAATATAAATTAATTGAACAACTACACTTAACATATAAATGTAGACATTTGACCAATGTGATTTTTTATTTAAAAATGAATATTTACAAAAAGCTAGGCTT
This sequence comes from Zingiber officinale, assembly GCF_018446385.1. Classification (NCBI taxonomy): domain Eukaryota; kingdom Viridiplantae; phylum Streptophyta; class Magnoliopsida; order Zingiberales; family Zingiberaceae; genus Zingiber; species Zingiber officinale. The sequence goes on along the minus strand of NC_055988.1, from coordinate 51,247,743 downwards.
TTAGTATGTACTCTAACACTTCCTTTGAACAGCCGCCTCTTCCCCTTGAGAAGCAGTTTAGAATCCATTTTATAGGGTAGGGCACGAGCGCGACACGACCCGTGCCATGCCCGTGCAAGATTTCACGACCAACTCCTTCTTGGTTGCGGGTTATGTGACACGGCCGTGTGAGATCCACACGGTTGTGTTCTTCTCTGGCTCTAGATGCTTCACACGGCCATGTAGGGTCACACGACCATGTTCTCCTTCTCCACTAGATGTGTTGCACGACCGTGTAGGGGTCACACGACCATTGTCGGTTAGCCTTCTTCTTTGCTCCCCGGTACGTCGGCGATCACCGTTTTTACTCCAAAAGTTATCTCTGTCCACACAAATGCACACAAAGAGCAGATCTCTGAAATAGAAGAGTAATTATGCTGTAAACATAATAAGGAGTGTAACAATGCATAAATCTATCATGAATAAAATACGTGAATGTGTGTCGAAACATGCATAAAAGATTATAAGATCTATGCACATTACACCCCTAGACTTGAACCTTTGCTTGTCCTCAAGCAAAATGCTACAATCTAAATTCATGAGTCCTTATAGTATTTTATAATCCCTAGTGCACTCACCTAACTCTGTCAACTAGTTTCATTGATAAGCATGATTATGAAGTAACCTAAGTATGACCTAAGCATAAGTTCTTTGTCCTCAGTGTAATAAGTGATTGAAGCTTTTCAAGTTTCAATTTTCTTTCCTAGTCATGTTGTCATACAATTGAGGTCCTAATATTTCCAGTGATAGGCACTTACCTGCCACACACTTGGTTCATTTTTCTTAAATTACACAAGGTCTCAAAGGACTACTTGGAATCAAGAGAAACATAATATTTATTTCCCCAATAACCTAACTTGGTCTCAAAGGGGTAAATTATTAGTTTCCACTCACGACAACTATTTTTTTTTAATCCCTTATTCAAATGATTTTTTTATTATTAGAAGTGTGGCACTAATCACAAATGCATGTAAGATGAATGCAAATGTTTGGGATTTAGATTTTTTCAAATGAGCTTCCATGATCCAAGGTAGCCTAGTAATCAAAATGTAAATAAGAAATCACCATGGGAACAAAAGTACTAAGCAATTTGAATGAATCATAACTATTCCAAAATGCATCCACTATTCAAGCTTAAGTGAAGTGAAAGTAAGATCCTTAAAGTTAGGCCAAAACTCATACTTATCTCCATAATACTCAGCTCATTTCATGCTACTAGAGATAGAGAAAAGAGGTGCACTAAACATACTAGTACTACTATCTCTGCAACAACATGAATTAAGAAATACACGTGCTAGTCATTTTACTATCAGACAAGTCAACAAATAAAGTGGTCAGTTTGATGCTCTCAATAATGCCTCAAAAACAAAAAAAAAAAAATGAAAAACTGGAAATCAAAATAGAAATGCAATTGGAAAGAAAATAAATTAAAAGTGCAAGTAAGTAAAACAAACTAAAACTGTAGAAAATAAAAAAAAAAAAGAAAAATGAAAAGACACGACTCAGGTTGTGCAGACACAACACCCCCCTCCCCAAGACTTGAACTTTTCATTGTCCCAATGAAACTAATATGGTGGTGGGGGAGGGGAAAAGGGGGTCCTCGTCGTGTGCTGGAGGGGAAACGAGGCATACCAGGGAGATGACCAATATGTTGATGGTATTGGAAAAGAGAATCTACTTGTTGTCTAGTAATATCCGTATCATCCATAAAATTCCTCATTCTCTCCTAGTCAACCTCATAATCTTGCACAAATCCGGTCACTTGGCTATAAAAATCTCTAGTAAACTAAAAATGGTTTTGTACCTCTCTGAACTGGTCGTCAGACAACTTGAAGCGACTCTCCATTATTTGTTGTTGGGCAGTGTGCTTTTCTTGAAGAGAGTCCAAAGAGGCACGAAAATCAGAAAATTCAAATCGAGAAGGACCCATACCATAGGCAAAAGAGTTCTTAGCAGGTTCTGGATGTCCGGATGGTTGCGGGGGTCTAGACGATAAGCTCTCTTGGTGGTGTTTAGTATCTCCTAAGAGGGGGGAAACGAACTCGGGTACTAAATCAATGATAACCCAATTAGCGGGATTACGAACTGAAGTGCAATCAGGGCAGGGAAGGGGTAATGGAAAACCATTATTTCAAGGAAAGGAAAACCCATTCTCATCCCTACATATTATCTTCATGGCTAGATAAGAATCGATATCGATCTTGTCATTACCATGAATGACCTCTATCCCATCAAGGTCATAGCCCATATTTATAGCTATTTGGGTGATTAAACCACCAAAGACTATCATTCCGAAGATGCATTTTCTGCTCTCCAAAAGTTTTGCAAAAAGTGAAACCTAGAATCAAAATCAACTTTATTAAGCATAGCCCAAAGAGAATAAAGTTCCACCTTTCTAACTACCCCATCACTATCACCTCTATCAAAGATTGTTGACTCATGACATGATGAAGGTATTTAAAGATAGGGGTTTGCATTCGAGATGCCTTAGCTCTAGAGGGCTCATAAAGGTTCTTTGATCCGTTGATTGAAGTCCAAAACTCATTCCAGATAATAGATGGATCAAATCTACGGGCACCACCGGTAGGTAGACCAAAACAAATGTTAAAATCACTAAATGTCCATTGGAATTCCCTGTTCATCAATCTAAAATTTATGTTTCCAATGTAATCATCCTCAAAAGAAAATTTGACATCAATTGAGCTTAAAAATTCAAGGACTAGGCAGGGATAGGTCGGAAGGCGTATGTACATAATGTCATTCCAATCAAAAGAACTAATCATCCAATCTATATTGTCACTAATACCTAACATCTCCATAGTAGTTGGATCCATATATCTAGTACACACAATTTTTCTAACGACAAGTAAATCATATCTAGCTTTTTGTTCTTGATTTCTAAAAACCATATAAAACTCATTGTCATTACCTTCGTTGCGTGCCACCCTTTTGCCTTTGCCCTTTAATGAAGTAGCCTTTCCTTTGCCCTTGTCTCCTCCTGGTGCATCTCCTCCGCTAGATCCGCCACTCCCTTGTCGGAGCCTTTTCAAGAGGTGAGACATGATTTTCAAGGTGAGTTGGAGGAAGTTTTTATGGGTGGAGGTGGGTCTTGAAGAAATAGGAGGAGGAAGAAGAAGAAAAGTAGGGAGATGGTTTCTTCTTTTCTTGAATTTGGGCTTTTTAATTGAATCCTAGATCTAGATATTGAAAGAGATGAATCTTAGATCTAGGTATTTGAGGTTGATGAAGTGGGATGAGGGAGAAAAAGGATTTGGAACAAAAGGAGATGGAAATTTGGGTAGGTGGAGGTATTTGACGGTGCACATGGGTGTGGCACGACTGTGTCTTAAGGGCACGACTCAGTTGAGGGTATTGACGCATGACCATGCCATTTGGCATGCCCTCTCCCTTTTCCTTCTCGGCCTCGGTCACACGACCATATTAATTGATATAGCCCGTGTCTTCTTCCTCTTGGGTGGTCTCGCACGACCGTGTCAATTGACACGGTCGGCTCCATTCTCTGCTATGCCAAAATCACACGGCTGTGTGAGTTCACATGTCCCGTGGCATTTCCATTTCTTCCAGCATCACACGACCATGTAGGGGCACATGGCCGACCTCTTGACTTGCGTAGTGGTTGGATTTTCTCCTCTTTGACTCCTCCGACGCCTTCATGCCCATGAAATAATCATGGCTAGCTCGTGAGGCTATGCACAACCTGAAAAAAAAAGAATTAGAAACAAATGAACTTAACTAAGAAAACAAAATAACAAACCGAAAACTAATTAAAGGAAAACCCTTGGGTGGCCTTCCAAGAAGCGCTTGTTTTAGGTCTTTAGCTCGATCCCATCTTGGTTAATGTGGACTAAACCCATGGAAACACAACGGTTCCCCTCCTAGGGTTAATACTTCAATTTGCTCCTTCATTCTTGCTCATGCAGGGCATATGTACTTGTCATAATTAGTCAAGGACAATCTCTCCAATCTTATCGAATCCTATATTACTTCAGGTGGCCTCCTATGGAAATGACATTCCTCAATTTTGTGAATATTTGACTTGCTAAAATTTTCCTGAAAAGAAGGGACATGATTAGGAGAATCAGATAAATCAAATTCTAATCTTTCCTTACCAATCTCCATGGATAACTTGTGGTTCTTCACATCAATGATGGCTCCATCAGTCACAAGGAATGGTCTTCCAAGGATGATTGGGATCTGGGGATCCTCCTCCATATCTAAAACAACAAAGTTTGTGGGTATGATGCATCCACCCACCTCCACTGGCACATCTTCTACTATCCCCATAGGGTATCTACATGAATGGTTAGCTAACTGTAGTGCCATAGTAGTAAGTTTAATGTTCCTGAGACCTAGCTTGTTACAAATAGAATATGGAATAAGGATGGCACTCACCCCCAGATCATAAAAAGCCTTATCTATAAATTTTGATCCTAATTTGCAAGGTATATAAAAACTTCATGGATCCTGGAGTTTGGGGGAAATGACTGTTGTGAGCAGTGCGCTACATTTCCCTATCAATGCTACGGTCTCGAAATTGACCTTCTGTCTTCTATTGGACAGAATTCTCTTCATAAATTTGGTGAACTTTGGCATTTGGTGAAAGACATCAATAAGAGGTACCTCAATGCAAATCTCCTTAACCTTTTTTAGGAACTTGTGGAACTCCTTGTCCTTTTGGGTTGTTATTAGCCTTTGGGAGAAAGGAATTATTTGACTTTGTGGCAAAAATGGAAGAGTCCCTTCACCCTTCTTGGTGATCTCTTCTTTGTTTTTGGTCTAGACCAAATTCAGTGTGAAAGGAGAGGGCTCTTCCTTTGAGTCGATTCCTTTCTAAGTAGTCATTTGGGGATCTCCCAGAGTCCATTCACTCCTTAGCTTAATGAGGTTGCAATGTTCCACTGGGTTTATATTAGGCTTTCCTGGCAATGCTCTTGGTGCTCTTGAAAAGGACTGAGCTATCTGAGCAATTTGACTATCTTACATCTTTTGGTGCTTCTTAAAGTTCTCCATTCTTTGATTCAATTGCTTGAGATCATTTTTCATTTCCCTTTGTTCATCAAGAACTTCCTCAATCATCTTTTCTATCCTGGATAACTGATAGCCTTGTGAAGGCTGCTATTGTTGATAGGTTTGATGCCCAAGTTGGTAGCTTTGCTTTTCCCCTGTAGATGTTCCTTGGTCTTTATTACCCCGGTAAGAAAAATTTAGATGAGTCCTCCACCCAGGGTTGTATGTGTTGGAGTATGGATTGTTCTACCTTTGGTTGTAATTGACTATTGCATCACATTGCTCAAGTTGATTTATTTGTGCAGATAATGGCCCTAGGGGATAAGTTTCTTGAGCATGGTCCAAACTTCCGCAGGTCTCGCACACACATATAATTGCATTGGTCATGTTGTTCCCCATGGTCGCAAACATTTTGGTTAGAGCATCCAACTTTGCAGACATGAGCGTGACTGCATCTACATCAAATTTTCCTGATGCCTTGATTGGATTTCCAGAGAAAGGGCCTCCAGATCTTTCAGATGCCCACTGATGATGATTCTGGGCTACATTTTCTATTATGTCTTCAACCTCATCTAAGCTTTTGTTAATTAACGCCCCTCCTTCTACAGAATCAAGGGACGCCTTCGTGTGATAGTTGATACCATTATAGAATGTATGTAGCACCAACCACTTCTCAAGCCCATAATGGGGACACTATCAGAGCATACTCTTGAATCTGCCCCATGCTTCAAATAACGACTCTGAGTTTATCTGTCTGAAACTCACTATTAAGTTCCTCATGTGAGCTATTTTGCTTGGTGGGTAAAATTTATCTAGAAATCACTACTCACACTGTTCCCAAGATGTAATACTGTTCGTTGGCAAGGAATTAAGCCACTACTTGGCTCTGTCCCTCAAAGAAAATCCAAAGAGAAGTAGTCTCACCGTTTCTGGTGGAACTCCATTCACCTTCATAAAAGTGTTCCAAGTGTTTCTTCGGGTCATCATGTGGTCCTCCTCCAAATTAACTTTGCTGAACCATGTGGATTATTGCAGGCTTTATCTCAAAGTTGTTAGCTTCAATTGGTGGTCTAGTGATGCTAGATCGAAGCCCGCGTGCATAGGGTGTTGTGTAGTCTTTCAAAGGTTTGTCATCCATCTCAGATGCTTCTTGTTCTACTTGGAGTCTTTGCAAGTTTCTTCTCCTCAAGAAATTTCTATCAATCTCTGGGTCAAATAGTAGAAGTTTTTCTGAAAGATTAGCTCTTCGCATGCAAGAACAAGGTATTGAATATTCTATGTGCAATAAGAAAATTACGGTTGTTTTTTCAAAAATAGATAGTAAAATACAAAAATGAAAATTATAGAAAAAACAAAAAGTAAAATGCAGAGAAAAACAAAGAAAATACGATTTAGTCGAACTCAATATGATTATTGCTAATGCTATAATCGCAGTCCCCGGCAACAGCGCTAAAAACTTATTATGTACCGCAAGTGCATGGTTACGTCATTAGTAATACAAAAGATATCGAACCCACAAAGAATGGTTATAAGCATTAGCTATCGCTCACGTAGAATTAGATAAACTATCAATGGTCGGTAGTTATCTATTGAGAAGGAAAGATGAACCCTAGAAGGAAGATGAAAGAGCTAGAGGTAAAGTTGTTTATCTCGATTTAGGGAGTATTCTAGGAGTTTGGTTTCATTGTGGTGTATACTAATGTATCATGATCTACCATTTTTCTATCTTCAATTAACGTGCCCTTATATGAAGTTAGAGTCATTATCTCTAAGTATTGAATAGAGATGATCCCTGTGAAATTCAGTAAGGGTTAACCCTTGTCACGAGGGCACCTCGGTCATATATCACAGGAACACATGACTAGTTAATAACAATAGACATAAAGATATGAGTTCAGCACGGTTTCCTACTTCCTTATGAAGGGGTTGCTTCTCCTTTCAAGAGAATATCCTAGACGTCTGTGAACGAGTTACCACTATCACTAGGGCCCCTCGGGTATACGATCTAAAGTACTTTCTCTACGAGATTTACAATCCCTACACAAACATTCAATTTACATGGCAATCAAACGCGAGCAATTCTCATGCATGTCAAATAGAATAGATACAAGAGCAAGTCAATATCATATAATAGGTAAAAGGCATAAACATGAGTTGTTACATCATACCCTTAACCACAACTACTCCCTAATCCTAGAACAATGTGTTGGTGTGAGAAGCATCTGACGATCGAACTCGAGTTTTGATAATGGCAAAAGGATTTGAAGTTAAGGTGTGTTTTTATCTGATATGTTGATTGAGCTTTGTAGAAAAGTCCTAGCTATGGTTAGGCAGGTAAAAAACCCTATGGGGCGGTAACCCTAGGTCATAGGAGGTGGTAACCCTAGGTAAAAAGTCTTGGCGGGTCGGAGCTTCGGGCAAAAACCCTAGGGGGTGGTAACCTTAGGTGGAAATCTTGGTGTCGCAAACCAGGTGGAAGTCTGGACGAGTCGTGGAGCGAGCGTCCAGCAGAAAGTCCGGAAGCATCGAGCGCTGAGCAAAAGTCCAGTCGATCTGGAGGATCACACTGGCAACAGGTAATTTCTCCTGAGGGGAGTAGGTGAGGCCGCGTTCCCTAGAAGAGGGAACAGTAGGCGTTGGTTTGACCTAGGGTTTCTAGTCGGAAATCCGAAGTCAGAACCGGACAGTCCGAAGACTATCAAACTCAAGCTGCTAATATATTTTGTTTAGTTCTAACTCTGTTTTGCAAGAAACTAACAGTTTTGTGCAAGGGTAGAATTGATCGGGATTGATCGACCGAACCATGGGATCGGTCGACCGAACCCCCAAGCTAGTAGATCAGATTTCTAGAGATCGGTCGACCGAACCCTTGGATCGGTCGACCGAACCAAGGATCATCAACGACTGGAATAGGCCCGGTTGATCGAGTCAGAGAAGCGGATCGGTGGATCGAACGACGGGATCAGTCGATCGAACCCCGGATGAGACTTGACCAGATCGAAGCGAAGCGAGCGGATCGGATAGGAGGAGATCGCTTGATCGATCGACCGAACGCAGGGATCGGTTGACCGATCTGCCTCAGGTCAATCCTGATCCCGAGACTTGGGGATCTGGATCAGCATCACAGAGCCTATAAAAAGGAGCCTCGAGAAGCAGTCGGATCATCAAACTCGAATAGAAGAACTTGTGATCTTGTACGCAGCTCCGAAAGCTTCAACTAGACTCTGCTACTCCGACAATCGACAACCACTTCGTTCATCTTTGTATTTGTCGGTATAATCTTTTAAAGTTTAATACTTGTACTTATTTTCTTGTAAAAGATTTGCGATATTATAGTTGTTGCCCACCGAAAGCGATCAATGATCGCGGGCCTTGGAGTAGGAGTCACCCTAGGCTTCGAACCAAGTAAATCTTGGAGTCTTCTGTGTGTTTGTTATTTTATGTATTTCCACTACTACTTCTTGAGTGTTTTAAGAATTCGAAATGAGTGAAAGCCACGAGTGCTATTTACCCCCCTCTAGCGCTTTCGATCCAACAATTGATATCAGAGCTGGTTAGCTTTGATTTGGTGCAACCACCAATCAAGCAATTTTTCATGGTATTTTCAGTTTTTCGGAGTCGACCGGAATTAGTATAATTACTTTATTCCGATCTATTTCTCGTTCGAATCGATTTTTGCTCGAAGTTGGTGCAACACTACTCGAGTTCATTCTTCCTTTATACATCCCGCACTACTAATCCAAGACCCAGTCTTGGAATAGATTCCCTTTCTTTGTGTGCAGGTTTTAAAATGGCGCTTCAAGATGGTTATAGCACCGCTCGACCACCGCTCTTCACCAGAGATGACTTCGGGTACTGGAAGGGCCGAATAGAGGCATATCTCCAGACTCATTTTGAAGTCTGGATGATCGTCAAAATCGAGCTCCAACTACCAACTGACGACGCCAGCAAGAAACTACTATACGAGGACTGGGACGCCACACTAATAAAGAAAGTAGAAGCAAACACAAAAGCAACCTGTATACTCCAGTGTGGTCTGACAAAGGAGGAACTCAACAGAGTAGGACCGTTCTCACGTGCAAAGGAGCTGTGGAAAAAGCTAATCGAATTACATAAGGGTACATCATAAACCAAGGTAAGTAAGCGAGATCTGCTTTTCAATAAATTATATAATATTAAAATGCAGGAAAATAAGACGACTAGTCAACTCCATGCCCGGATACAAGATTTACTCAACGGGCTTCACGCGATCAGACAGAAAGTGGAGAACGGCGATATATTGAGGTATGCTTTAAACGCCTTCCCGAGAAATGCCTTGTGGGCATCCATGGTAGATGCCTGCAAGGTCTCTAAGGATTTGTCTTCCATTAAATTAGATGAACTCTTTTCTAAATTTGAATTGCATGAACAGACTAATGCACGCTCGGTCGAGAAGGGTATAGCTTTGGTTGCAGGTAGTAGCAGAATGCGCAAACCGAGATCAAGGCGTAAAATCGAACCAAAGTCAGATGAAGAACTTGACTTAGAAAATGAAGATGACAAACTTACAACTAAACTCGTCAACCTGGTAAAGAAACTTTACAAGAAAAAGAAAGGTTTCAACAAGAAGGACCTGAAGAAGGCAATTTAAACCAAGGAAGTTCAACCAAAGGTGAAGTTCGAGGTAACGTGTTACGGGTGCAATCAGAAGGGGCACATCAAGGCCAACTGTCCGAACTAGAAGGATCCAAAGAAATCAAGAAGGAAGAAGGCCCTGAAGGCAACCTGGGACGAGTCATCCTCAGAAGAATCTGACGACGAAGAACTTGAACAGACGAGTTTTCTCGCATTGACAGCCCGGGACTACACCAACGAACCCGGAAGCGAGGACGAATCGGAAGCCGAGTCCGAGAGAAGCCACAGATTTGTATCCATTTCTGAAGGGCCTAACCCCACTGTAAGTATCCCGCGTTTACACAATTTAGTTAATTATTTATTACGCAAATTAACAAAATCAAACATTAGGATCAAGTCACTTCTAAAGGAGGTAACAATCCTCAAAGAAGTGACCAACTTCGAATCCTTGCCTGACCCAGTTCAGATTGGAAACTCAACTCAAGTCCGAAAACTTGAGGAAGAAAACTCCAGCCTGAAAACTCAGGTTAAGGATTTGAAGAAAATGTTGGAATGATTTTCTTTGGGCTTCAAGAATCTTGACCTAATTCTTGGGGCACAAAGAGTCGTTTACAACAAATCTAGCTTAGGTTTTAAGACCAAAAAGAAATATCGATCCTATCTAACCTTAGTCAATAGATCAAATAAAAAGGTAGTCCAAGCATGGGTACATAAGTTCAACTTGGTCAATCAAGTTGGACTTGGTTAATATTGGGTCCCCAAGGATCAAGTCAATTACCTTGATAGACCTTATCAAGGCTATGATCCAGGGGGAGAAAAAAGAAAAATTATCTTAATAAATAAATAAAGAAATATAATTAAAACAAGAATTAAGTAAAAACAAGTTAAAAAGAAATTTAATAATATAGGGAGGCTCCAGAATAGCTGGCACCTCCAAAACTAACCCGATAGGGCAATCGAAACCAAGCTACCCGACAGGGTAATTAGGGTTAGAATTAACAGGGTTAGGTTTAACTTGACCTACAGTACTGGTGAAGTTTTGGATGATAGTACGTCAGGGAAGCTTAGTCTATGCATGTCAAGGAAGATATGTCTTCGACCTGGTGCATTTGGCTAAGTAGAACTTAGACTAAGGTTTTGTACTAAGTTCAATGGATAGGACTATTTGGAAAACTTTGAAGGCATAGTTACTTTAATGATGTCCAAGTGACTCACCATAGCCTAAAGGTTTATCCAAAGAATACCTGTTTGTTGAGCCCAAAGCTAAACCTGAATCTAACACAAAGTTAAATCAAACCCCAAAATTAAATCTAATTCATCTCACAAAATTATAGGATTCCCTGATTTAAAAATTTAGATCGAGTGAGATGGCTAAGGATTAAATAAATCAAATTAATTAAATTAAATTAAAAACTTATCTTTTAAAAATTTATTTAAAATTCTTTTAAAAACTTATCTTTTAAAAACTTATTTAAAATTCTTTTAAAATTCTTTTAAAAACTTATTTAAAAAATCTTTAAAAAAACTTATTTAAAAAACTTTTAAAAACTTATTTAAAAAATCTTTTAAAAACTTATTTTAAAAAATCTTTTAAAAACTTATTTAAAAAATCTTTTAAAAACTTATTTAAAAAAAAATCTTTTTAAAAAAACTTATTTAAAAAAATCTTTTAAAAACTTATTTAAAAAATATTTTAAAAAATTATTTAAAAAATCTTAACTTAACTTGACTAACCAAGTGAAAACGGTTGCCCTCTTGGTAAACATCGAATAGTTAATGGTTAGACATGTGGCTAAGGAATTGAAATTACTCATGCTTGGACTGTAGGACTCTTTGAATGTTTGTTGTGAAAGTGGCCTTAGCTAAATTTATTTAAATCAAGGAGTTTCAAAATCATTCTTTGATCTATTAAACAATTTTTTCCTATAAGTTTTCTCATCTATTTTTTCAAATCCTTTTTGCTAAGTTATTTTTCAACTCTCCTTTAGCCAAATCTTTTGCTAAAATTAAATCATGAAATTTTTAGTTTAAATTGTACAAAAAAGACATTCTTGCAAAATTTACAAAACTTTGACTAAGTATTTTTTAAATGATTTCTTTAACTTTTACAAAAATCTTTCTAAGAAGCTAAGTATTCTTGCTAATTTTTTTTAAAACATTGACTAAGTGTTTTTTCAAAAGGCTTTTCAAACTTATAATAAGACCTTTTCACATAGCCAAAAAGTGTTACAAGGAAAATTATTCCAACAAGCTAAGTGTATTAAGTTAACATTAGCTAAGTTTTCCAAAATTAAATTATTTTTGATAAACATTTTTTTGTTAACTTAGCTAAGTTGTACTTATATTTTAAGCAAAAAATTTTCTAAGTCAATATTTTTATCTTTTTGAAAGCTAAGTTGTACTAATCTTTTAAGCAAATATTTTATTGCTAAGGCCAATAGTCACTTACGCTTAGAAGGAAAGTATAAGAAAATTTTGATGTATGGAAAAGGGGGAGAGTATAAGAAAATTCAAAGAAATTAAGAAAAAGAGAGCTATTATTAAGGGGGAGTTCTTCACTTACTGTACTGTACTTAATTGTTCTTCACTTACTGTACTTAGCATTATTTTACTTAACTTTGAATTGTTGTTGCCATAATCAAAAAGGGAAAGATTGTTGGTGCGGGAAGCATCCGACAATCGAACCCGAGTTTTGATAATGGTAAAAGGATTCAAAGTTAAGGTGTGTTGTTATCTGATATGTTGAGTGAGCTTTGCATGAAAGTCCTAGCTGTGGTTAGGCAGGTAAAAAAACCCTAGGGGCGGTAACCCTAGGTCCTAAGGGGTGGTAACCCTAGGTAAAAAGTATTGGCAGGTCGGAGCTTCGGGCAAAAACCCTAGGGGGCGGTAACCCTAGGTGGAAATCCTGGTGTCGTAAACCAGGTGGAAGTCTGGACGAGTCGTGGAGCGAGCGTCCAGTAGAAAGTCCGGAAGCATCGAGCGCCGAGCAAAAGTCCAGTCGATCTGGAGGATCGCACTGGCAACAGGTAATCTCTCCTGAGGGGAGTAGGTGAGAACGCGCTCCCCAGAAGAGGGAACAGTAGGCGTCGGTTCGACCTAGGGTTTCCAGTCAGAAATCCAAAGTCAGAACCGGATAGTCCGAAGACTGTCAAACTAAGCTGCTAATATATTTTGTTTAGTTCTAACTCAGTTTTGCAGGAAACTAACAGTTTTATGCAGGGGTAGAATTGACCGGGATCGGTAGACCGAACCTTGGGATCGGTCGACCGAACCCCCAAGTCAGCTGATCAGATTTCCAGAGATTGGACTAGGCTCGACCAGAGGATCGGTCGACCGAACCCTGGGATCGGTCGACCGAACCAAGGATCATCAATGACTGGAACAGGCCTGGTTGATCGGGTCAGAGAAGCGGATCGGTCGACCGAAAGACAGGATCAGTCGACCGAACCCTGGATGAGACTTGACCAGATTGAAGCGGAGCGAGCGGATCGGGCGGATCGGATAGGAGGAGATCGCCTAATCGGTCGACCGAACGTAGGGATCGATCGACCGATCCACCTCGGGTCAATCCTAATCCCGAGACTTGGGGATCTGGATCAGCATCATAGAGCCTATAAAAAGGAGCCTCGAGAAGCAGTCGGATCATCAAACTCGAATAGAAGAACTTATGATCTTGTACGCAGCTCCGAAAGCTTCAACTAGACTCTGCTACTCCGACAATCGACAACCACTTCGTTCATCTTTGTATTTGTTGGTATAATCTTTTAAAGTTTAATACTTGTACTTATTTGCTTGTAAAAGATTTGTGATATTATAGTTGTTGCCCACCGAAAGCGATCAACGATCGCGGGCCTTGGAGTTGTTAAGATGTATACTAAAAGCTTGACTTTTGGTATAAACATTTATCTAGAAATAAGAATCACATTGGTAAAATGTCTACATTTATGATAAATGTAGTTGCTCAATTAATTTATATTGTAGATAACATGGTGTGTGGTGTCACACACAGAGGATCATGTTATCAGTACCTTATAAATTATAAACAGTAGCTCACGATCAAGATGGAAAGGAACAAACCATTGGAAGATTGTAATGTAATTATGTATTAGTTTGTCTTAACTATGTAATTACACTAGTACACTTAGAGTGTATTGAGTAGGACCATTAGAGGTCGTCTCTTTTATACTGATTTTATAAAGGGACAAAGACCTCAGTTATTATGGAAGTGTGTGCTCTTAATCCTAATATAATAACAAGCACATATATTTGATATTTATTTCTTTAATTTATCAATGGGTGAGATTTAGTTCGATAAATCAATAAGCCCGATAAGTTGGGAAATGATATCACTTATAGTGTGTGTTGTTGATTATAGAAGGAAACTGTGTCCTAGTAATCTAGGTTGATAATGTCCCCAAGAGGAGCTCATAAGGATTGTCATGTTAAACCCTGTAGGTGGACTTAGTCCGACATGACTATAAGGTTGAGTGGTACTACTCTTGGACTAAGATATTAATTAAGTGAGTTGTCAGTAACCCATTTAATTAGTGGACATTCAACATCTTAAACACAGGGAGACTAACACACTCATAATAAGAAGGAGCCCAAAATGTAATTTGGGATTGGTGCGGTAGTTCAATAATAATTCTTTAGTGGAATGAATTATTATTGATGAAATTAAGTTGTGTGTTCGGGGCGAACACGGGATGCTTAATTTCATCAGGAGACCAAAACCAATTCCTCCTCTCGGTCCCTATCGTACCCTCTTGTATATAGAGATTTATACCCACCACATACCCACCTTCTTATCCATCCAATGAGACCGGCCAAGCTAGCTTGGATGTAATGACCACCCTTCTTACTACGACTCTCTAAGGGCGACCGTTACGTAACTATTACTCTACTTACTAGTGTCACTTATGCTAATATTAACAACACTTAGATTTATCACGGCCCCAGAGGAAGTCCTACCGAAAAATTTCGGCAGAGTCTCCCCTGTACCGGTGACCAAATCAACCATACAGACACTAGACAGCCACAGGCGGCTGGAACATACTTTTTTCACAACCACGCAGTATAATAACCACAATAAGAAGAAAGAAACTACTCTAGCAATAGTAAACAACTATATCACTCCACGAATAATAAAAGAAAACTAATTACAAGTGCGGAATAAACTCAACTACAATCCCAATTGCATAATAACATTAAAAGAGAACTAAAAGAACTAAACAGAAAAGTCTTGGCAATTTGCCAACTCATTCTGGATCTCTCCATAGTCCAGTCATCACACACCTTCATCACCACCACCTTGTCGCCTTCCTTTCATACTTTAACTTTTCCTTTATCTGTAGTAGGAGGAAAAATAGATCTATAAGAAAAACGCTTAGTAAGTACTAATCTATCTCACAAAAACTTGAAATGCATAGAAATAATGCAACAATACTAAAACTGAAATGCTAAAAGAAAAGCTACATGTACTCATCTAATAGCAAGGTACTCAAATAAACTGCATACTCATGATATACCAGAATAAAGCTGAATACTAGAAATAAAACTAATCATGCTCACTAAACTGATAAGAAAAGTAATGAAACTCATGCTTTATGCTTAGAATTAAAGGAACTAAACTTCTGCAAATTCTAAACATAGGTGATACTTGTTTCATTTACTTATATCTTTATACTTGAAATTAATCTTTTAATTTCTTTTACTTTTACTTTTCTTTCTTCTTCTTTTTCTTTGGGCCCATGCTTAGTACCATCTTATGTGCGCTCCCTAATAGAGACTGCTGTAGTCCCACAGGGTAAAGACCTCGGTCTTACCAGGGCCGAGACCTCAGAAACGGTCACCTAGATTTGTTTAACGACAATCTCGAAAGTCGGGTACTAGCTTCTTACTTTAATTTACTTGTTATCTCTTTTTAACTAGATCTTGGTCTTTTTCTTACTTATAGCTGCTTATTATAGCAAGGAAAGTCCAAACTAAATGCTATGTGCATACATGTATATGCTAAAATCTGTTCATGCATATCTTAAAGCAAAGGGAAACAAAAATCAGCATACTACTATATGTTATAATCTGTCCATGCACATCTTAAAGCAAAGGAAAACAAAAATCAGCATGCTACTATATGCTAAAATCTGTTCATATGAATACTAAAAATCTACACATGTGAATAACAAAAATCTGCACATGTGAATCATTAAAAATCTACGAATGAAACAGAATTAAAAACTAATACGGCTCATGCTATTCTAATACTGCATACTTTAAATAAAGGTTGCCCTTCTAACTAAATAAGGGTTGTTTTTGCCCTTTGAGTTGTAAGGAAAATGCTAAACCCATTCTAACTAAATAATGGGTTGTTCTTACTCTTCGAATACTGAAATTTAGGATCCTATCTTGACCTTGGACTTGCTTTGCTTAGAACTTCTCATAAACCCCTAAACAGATTAAATGGAGCACTTTACCATCCTTTCTACCTACAAATTCTAAGGTTTCCTAGCACAACCATGCTCCTTAGGCTATGCTACAAAGAATAAAAACAACTTAAATATGTTGTGAAAGTAGAACCTAGCATGCTGTGGAGTTGAAGCTGTGAAAGTAAACCAAATACAACTACTAGGCATGCAGTGAAAATCAAGCTAAGCATACTGGAAAAATCAAAGATTAAAATACTAAACTTAAAGCTAATCATATTCATGGAATTAGCAAATAAAACTAAGCTACAAGATACACTATGTATAGTTGTTCGTGCCCAGTAGTGGCAAAGAAAACTAAGCTACAAGTAAACCAAACAATAGGGTTGTTCGTGCCCTTCTTTATAACACAAATCCAAATGCATACTTTATCTATACCATTCATTTATTTCCTTTTCTTTGGGGTTCACGGCAGAAATCATCAAACAACATCATTCATCATTTTTTCTTTTCACAGCATGCTTCAGGAATAAAGAAGGGAAAATAAATCTAACCCATTCTATGTTCATTACTTAGCACAAAATCCGAAACTAAGGAACAAAGCTTGCTGAATTGAAACCTAATAAATCAAGCTTGCTTATTATCATAATTAAGAAGCCTAACTATTTGCCAAACCCATGGAAACCTAATCCAATCGAAACCCCTTCTTTCTTCTTTGATTCACAGCAGCAAGCACAACCAACCGGCTGTACATATGATCCGAAAGCAGAGAAAGCAAGGAAACTCATGCAAGCTTCGGAAACAAGAAGAACTACTTATCCAAGACTCACCGCAGAAATCATCCAATAGGGAAACTCACGGCAGATTCAAAACAAGGAGAACTACAATCCGAAAACAAGAAAACGAAAGCCTAATTTCGGAGCAACTCCTACCACAGGTGAGTAGTACTTACCCTTGCTTTTAGAACTTACAACCGAAGGGGAAAAACTCTAGGGCTTCAGTTAGCTTGGATCTTCAACCTCCCTTGCACCCACAAACCCTCCTCGATGAGGGAAGCACAGATCTGCAAGGTTCGCCGGAGAGAAACCTTCACCGGCCGTCGGAGGGAGGAAATTAGGGCTTAGGTTCCTTCGTTCGGCAGAAATCGCGCACGTACGAAGAGGAAGAAGAGAATTAGGGTTTAGGGAAAGAAATTAACCCTTTATAACCTAGGTTTTATTTCTGATCCTTAGTATAACTTAAATACATCTCGCTTCATACTTGATTAACAAACACACGCGTAGCCCAGTTGGTTGGCTGTGTTCAGTTAAGTCCGGTTCGGCCGGAGGTCTTGGGTTCGAGTCTCAACTTCAACTTTTTTTTCGTCAAAACTTCTTTCTTTTTGTAACATACTAAACGACCTCCAAAAATTACGTAAAACAACTCTAAAAATTCCTAAAAATCTCTAGAATATTTTAAAAGTATTTCCAAATCTTTTTATGGACTTTTAGAACTTGAAATAGGGAAAATTGGGTCGTTACATTGGAACCCAAGATAGGGCCGACCAAGACCAAGTGGATGAGCCAAGTTGGTGGCCGGCCAAAGCTTGGGTCCCAAGCTTAGGTGGTCGGCCACTAAAATATTAAAAAGGATTTTTATTAAAATTATTTCTTATGTGGATATCATGGTTTTAAAAGAGAGTTTAAAAATTAAAAATTTCCTTTTATAACTTTCTATAAAAGATTAAGAGAAGAGATTAATCTCTTTACTTATTTGTAGATTAAAAGGATGATTTTAATTTTTGGTAAAAAGTTTCCTTATTTGTAAATCATCTACATGTTTAAAAGAGAGTTTAAAATTTGAAATCTTTCCTTATTTGTTGATTAAAAGGTGGATTTTAAATTTTAAGAAAACTTTCCTTTTTAACCATGTTCATGATTTAAAAGCGAGTTTAAAAATTAAATATTTTTTTTATAAGTTTCTACAAGAGATTAAGAAAAGATTTGATATCTTTCCTTATTTGTAGATTAAAAGATATTTTAATTTTTAGAGATAACTTTATTTTTATCCACATGTTTAAAAGAAAGATTTTAATTTATAAAATTTCCTTTTTACCAATCATGAAGGGATAAAAATTATTGGAGAAATTTTTTAAAAATTTCTGGAGACAAATTAGGAAGTTTTAATTAATTAAAACTTTCCTTGTTTTGGGGAGAAGAGTGGCCGGCCAAATAAATTGGAGAAGAGAAAATTAATTTTAATTAAATAAATTTTCCTTTTCATGGCAAAAGAATTAAGGAAGTTTTTATTTAAATTTCCTTATTTGTCAAGACCAAAGATTATAAAAGAGGGGGTAGAGGTGCCTTCATGGTGAACAACTCTATTCTATTTTCTCCCTCTTTTCTTCCTTGGTATGGCCGGCCCTTCTCCTTTTCTCTCTTCCTCTTGTGTGGCCGAAATCCTTTATCTCTTGGAGTTTGGAGGAGGTGGCCGGATCTAGCTTGAGGAAGAAGGAGAGAAAGCTTGTATTCCTTGGAGCTTGGTTGGTGAAAAAAGTTCTTCATCCTTTAGAAGATATGCTTAGCCGAAACTTGAAGGAAGGAAGAAGAAGGTGCCTTGGTGGTTCTCATCTCGGAAGATCGTTGCCCACACAACGTCTAGAATTAGAAGAGGAATACGGTAGAAGATCAAGAGGTCATTATCTACTAAGTAAGGTATAACTAATATAGTTTTCCGCATCATGTTAGTTTTATCTCCATGTAAAAACACCAAATACAAGAGGCATGCGATCTTGTTTTATGAATTAGTTTTCGATGTTGTGTTCTTTTATTGTTCTTTTCCTTGTGATTTGATTATTCTTTTTGGTTGACCTAAAGTTATTTAAGGAAATTAAATATTAGCTTTCCTTAAAAGACTTTGTCTAGGCGGTGGTGGTTGTTCCCATATCCAAGAAGGCCATGTGCCTCACCATGCAGTCCTGGAAGCCAATTTTGGAAATTAATATTTAATGGAATTAATAACCTAGGTGATTTGGATCGAACGTGTTAAGTTCCACAGGAGATCCAAGTCTAAACCTAAAAGAACAAATAAATTAAACTTAGGATCAAACGTGATAAGTTCCGCAGGCGATCCGAGTTTAATTTAAAAGAACACATGGTAGCTAGGAAAAGGTTCAGACCTTTGTACAAAATTTTTGTACAGTGGAACCATTAGGTTTTCCGAGTAGCAACCAACAATTGGTATCAGAGCTAGGGTTTTGCCTCTGTGTATTTGGTATTAGTTTAATTATGTACATGCCATACATAATTTAGGCAGGTTAATAGTATGATGTGCTAACTTTGTGGATGCAGGATCCAACTATTATGACTTATAGTTATTATGTGTGTGATTGGACCCTTGGACATGTCAAGGACATTTTATTGTGTGTGCATGATTGTATTATAAAATACAGCAGGAGCTGTATTTTGTTTTATTAGGATTTTATTTTTTGATCTAGTTACATGTACATTCCTTTTATGGAATATAGGATCGATGGATGTAACTTTTATTTTATGTTCGATCTAGTTTACATGTACATTCCTTCGAGGAATATATGATCGAAAAATGTAAAATTCTATTTATGTCGCTGATCAAATCTTGCAAGGCGTGGAACCTTTTGAGGACCAGAGGCACAGCGGAACAAGGAGCAAGATGGATGTGACAACTAGACCCGGTGGCGGTGGCCAAAGATGGCAGCAGCTAGGGTTGGCGACATATGGAGGACAACAATAGATAAAAGCCATAATAGTTGAAAATTAGTTTTTCTATTTATTTATTTTTATGCTGTGTTGTGTGTGCTTGTTAGTATGCATGATAAGTAGGCTAGCATAGTCAAAATTCCTCACTTTAAATAACTAAGTGGGAGAGGGATTTATTTTTAAATAAATTCCACGGTCTCCATTACTGGTTTATAAGTGATGTAACAAGCTTGCGTGTTGGCTCTGAGTGCCTTCCTCCATATCGGATGAGTTTATTTGCGGATCACTAGCTTAAACTTCCATTTTGGATGACTATAGGAAGTTAATTAAGAGCGTGTGATCTTCCCCATCGGAAGGGGCACAATCTTATTAATGGACTTAGTGTCAAGTAATGGTATACACTTAGGCACGTCTAATAGTATCCTCCCCATCGGAGTCACTGCTATTATTTGTGTGACCGAAGAAAACCAACTATTAATTTGTCAAATAAATAGGTTGACAAGATAATAAAATTAAAAACTCCTCTTACAAATGTTTGATTTTGTATACGTCCACACTATCGTGGCATACAAAATTCACGTTGTTTGAGGTAATTTTATTTTATCATAAAGACTTATTGACAAGATAATTAATGGGTAAAACCCTCCTCTTACAAATGTTTAAATTTTGTATACGTCCACACTATCGTGGCATGCAAAATTCACGGTGTTTGAGGTGTTGGTGAATTTAAATAATATTGTTTGAGGAATCAATGTTATTTTAAATTCAAAAGGTTTTGACCAAATATTTGATCAAAGAAAGATCAACTATTAATTTTATTCGTCATAAAGTAAAGTTGACGAGATAATAAAATTAATGGATAAAATCTCTTCTTTGATTTTGTATATGTCCACACTATCATGGCATACAAAATTCATGGGGATTTTAAGGAATTGATCTTGACCAAATATTTTTGTGATTCTTAGGATTTAAAATGTTTGTCAATTCCCTAGTTGTTATACTATAGAAAAGACTTATAGTCCCAATTGTAATGATTAGAAATAGGACTTGGACTTTAAGATAGTCTGTCTTCTTAGAACTAAGAACAATATAAGTGTATTTAATTCATTAGTTGAAACATGTTTAGTGGTGTTATCTACCAGAACCTGGAGTGTAGATACAGATGCCATTAATCATGTCCGCAATTCATTGCAGGGTTCCAAGAAACCCGACAACTAAATGAAAATAAAAACACCGTCCAGATGAGTGGTAGATGTTGCAGTGGGAGATGTTTATCCTTTGATAAGAATAAAATATGGATTTTAAGTAATTGTCTTTACGTACCAAGTTTAGAAAGAACTAGTTTTCAGTTTCTAAACTATTCAAAGAACTTGATATTCTGCCTCTTTTAATAACAAAGTTGTTATTAAGAAAAAGAGGGAAGTTATCTGTTCTCGTATGTTGGTTGGTAATTTATAAATCCAATAACTCCCACGATGCAACAAATGGAAATTAGTAACACATCTTCTAACTTTAAGAGAAAGCAACCTTCGGAAATGAACCAATTATATCTTTGGCATCTAAGGCTAGGTTATATTAACTTGAGTAGGATTCATTGGTAGCTGATGAACTTTTGGGTTCATTGGTAGTGGAAATCTTTCCAACCTGCGAGTTTTACTTGGAAGGAAAAATAACCGAGAAGCTTTTAAGTATAAGGGGTATGGAGCCAAAGATACATTGGAATAGGTTCATTCTGATTTGTGTGATCCTATGACAAGAGTTAGTATTGAATATTTCGTCTATTTTATAGACAACTATTCAAGATATAAATACATTTACTTGATGTGCCGCAAGACTAAGTCCTTTGATTAGTTCAAAGAGTACAAGGCTGATGCGGAGAAATGTTAAAGTAAAAGTATCAAGTCACTATGGTAAGATCGTAGTGGCAAGTACCTCTTGGGACAATTTAGGAGTCACTTATCAGAAGTCGGGACTCAATCCCAACTAACTGCACCTAGTACACCCCAACAGAATGGTGTACTAGAAAGAAGGTATAAGACTCTTATGGAAATAAGTAGATTGATGATGAATTAATTACCAAATTCGTTTTAAGGATATACACTAGAAACAGAAGTGAACATAATACCTTCTAAAGTCAGAACTCTCTACTCCCATAGAATTGCAGAATGGGCGTAAGCCTAGTCTGAAGCATATTCGGATTTGGGTGGTCTAGCACATGAGAGACACTGATAAGTTGGGCAGGAGTTCACTTGTTTATAAGTTATCCTAAAGAAACAAAAGTAGGTTTATAGTCTTAAAAATCAGAAGGTCATTGTTAGAATCAATGACCGATTTTTAGAAAAGGACTATGTAATAAACCACAAGCCCATAAGTAAATTTGTTCTTAAAGAAATTATAAAGGACATGTCTAATCTAGTACCAACTGTACAAGATGAAATATCACAAGAAACTGCAACACGTATCATAAATGATACACAGACAGTGGCTCATCGTAGTGGGAGGGTTGTCAAGCAAACCTAAAAGATTCATGTTTTGGGAGAGTTTTTGGACTTGATCCCAAATGAACATGAGTCTGATCCTGGACATATGATGAAGCACTCCAAGATAAAGATGCAGCATCTTGGCAAAGAACAATGAATACAGAATTAGAATATATATATTCTAATAAAATCTGGAAGCTTGTAGAACCACCAGATGGTGTAAAAGCCATTGGGTAAAAATAGGTCTACAATAGGAAAAGATGGATAGACAGGAAGGTGGAAACTTTCAAAGCAAGGCTTGATGAAAAAGGAAACTTTTTCACTGGTAGCCATGCTTAAGTCTATCTGGATTCTTTTATCTATTTGGTAAGTGGATGTCAAGACAACATTCCTTAATGGAAGTCTTAAAGAAAACATCCATATAAAGTAACCAGAAGAGTTCATTGCAAAGGGCAAAGAGCATCTTGTGTTCAAGCTCAATCAGTCTATGGACTGAGGCAAAGCTTCAAGGTCTTGGAACATCCGGTTTATCAAAATAATCCAGACCTATGGATTTATTTAGTAACCGGATAAGTCTTGTGTATACAAAAAGTGTGATGAAAACGTGGTGGTATTTCTTGTACAATATGTAGATAACATTTTTGGTAGTTGGAAACAATATCAAAATGTTGTCAGAAGTAAGGGTATGGTTGTCCAAACAATTCAATATGAAGGACTTCGGAGAATGTATATATTCTTGGGATCAAAGTAATAAAGGATCGCAAGAAAAGAATATTTTACTTATCCCAAGCTTCATATATCGAAAAAATCCTTGCTCGTTTTAAGCATGCAAAACTCCAAGAAAGGTTTCTTACCTTTTTAGCATGGAGTAACTTTATCTAAAGAAATGTCTCTGTAGACATCAAAGGAGATAGAGGAAATGAAGGCAGTTCTTTAAGCTTCGGCTGTCGGAAGCCTAATGTATGCTATGCACGAGATCAGAAATCTGTTTTGCTAAGGGCATAGTTAGAAGATATCAAAGTAACCCTGGACAAGGACATTGGACTGCAGTAAAGCATATATTGAAGTACCTTAGAGGCACTAGAGATTATATGCTAGCTTACAAGACAGTTAATTTGGTCCCTGTGGGTTGCACGGATTTTGACTTCCAGTCAGATAAGGACAATAGTAAGTCAACCTCGGGGTTTTGTGTTTACATTAGGAGGTAAAGTCATAACTATAGAAGAGTGATAAGCATAGGTGTTTTTCTGGACTCCACCATAGAAGTTGAGTATATGGCAAACTTCTGAGGCAGTCATAAAAGCTGAATGACTCAATAACCTCAAGATAGACTTGATATGATTTCTGGTTTGTCCAAAGATTATTACAATAATAGTGGTGCAGTAGCAAACTCGAAAAACCATGAGTCTATAAGGCAAGTAAACACAATAGAGCGCAAGTACCACCCAATACGAGAAATCGTAAACGAGGAGAAGTTGTTGTTGCCTAGATTGCATCAGATGATGACCTATAGATCTTTTCACTAAGGCCCTTAAGGCAAGAGCTTTTGATGGGCATGTTGAAGAGTTGGGAATCAGATGTATGGCAGCAGGTATAGCAGTTTAGTCTTTTAGTATAAGTGGGAGATTCTTAGGATGCATACTAAAAGCCTAGCTTTTGGTATAAACATTTATCTAGAAATAAGAATCACATTGGTCAAATGTCTACATTTATGATAAATGTAGTTGTTCAATTAATTTATATTGTAGATAACATGGTGTGTGGTGCCACACACAGAGAATCATGTTATCAGTACCTTATAAATTATAAACAGTAGCTCATGATCAAGATGGAAAGGAACAAACCATTGGAAGATCGTAGTGTAATTAGGTATTAGTTTGTCTTAACTATGTAATTACACTAGTACACTTAGAGTGTATTGAGTAGGACCATTAGAGGTTGTCTCTTTTATACTGATTTTATAAAGGGACAAAGACCTCAGTTATTATGGAAGTGTGTGCTCTTAATCCTAATATAATAACAAACACATATATTTGATATTTATTTCTTTAATTTATCAATGGGTGAGATTTAGTTCGATAAATCAATAAGTCTGATAAGTTGGGAAATGATATCACTTATAGTGTGTGTTGTTGATTATAGAAGGAAACTGTGTCCTAGTAATCTAGGTTGATAATGTCCCCAAGAGGAGCTCATAAGGATTGTCATGTTAAACCCTGCAGGTGGACTTAGTTCGACATGACGATAAGGTTGAGTGGTACTACTCTTGGACTAAGATATTAATTAAGTGAGTTGTCAGTAACTCATTTAATTAGTGGACATTCGACATCTTAAACACAGGGAGACTAACACACTCATAATAAGAAGGAGCCCAAAATGTAATTTGGGATTGGTGCGGTAGTTCAATAATAATTCTTTAGTGGAATGAATTATTATTGATGAAATTAAGTTGTGTGTTCGGGGCGAACGCGGGATGCTTAATTTCATCGGGGGACCAAAACCAATTCCTCCTCTCGGTCCCTATCGTAGCCTCTTGTATATAGAGATTTATACCCACCACATACCCACTTTCTTACCCATCCAATGGGGCCGACCAAGCTAGCTTGGAACCCAAGCTAGGGCCGGCCAAGACCAAGTGGATGAGCCAAGTTGGTGGCCGGCCAAAGCTTGGGTCCCAAGCTTAGGTGGCCGGCCAGTAAAATATTAAAAAGGATTTTTATTAAAATTATTTCTTATGTGGATATCATGGTTTTAAAAGAGAGTTTAAAAATTAAAAATTTCCTTTTATAACTTTCTACAAAAGATTAAGAGAAGAGATTAATCTCTTTCCTTATTTGTAGATTAAAAGGATGGTTTTAATTTTTGGTAAAAACTTTCCTTATTTGTAAATCATCTACATGTTTAAAAGAGAGTTTAAAATTTGAAATCTTTCCTTATTTGTTGATTAAAAGGTGGATTTTAAATTTTAAGAAATCTTTCCTTTTTAACCATGTTCATGATTTAAAAGATAGTTTAAAAATTAAATATTTTTTTTATAAGTTTCTACAAGAGATTAAGAAAAGATTTGATATCTTTCCTTATTTGTAGATTAAAAGAGATTTTAATTTTTAGAGATAACTTTCTTTTTATCCACATGTTTAAAAGAAAGATTTTAATTTATAAAATTTTCTTTTTACCAATCATGAAGGGATAAAAATTATTGGAGAATTTTTTTAAAAATTTCTGGAGACAAATTAGGAAGTTTTAATTAATTAAAACTTTCCTTGTTTTGGGGAGAAGAGTGGCCGGCCAAATAAATTGGAGTAGAGAAAATTATTTTTAATTAAATAAATTTTCCTTTTCATGGCAAAAGAATTAAGGAAGTTTTTATTTAAATTTCCTTATTTGCCAAGACCAAGGATTATAAAAGAGGGGGTAGAGGTGCCTTCATGGTGAACAACTCTATTCTATTTTCTCCCTCTTTTCTTCCTTGGTATGGCCGGCCCTTCTTCTTTTCTCTCTTCCTCTTGTGTGGTCGAAATCCTTTATCTCTTGGAGCTTGGAGGAGGTGGCCGGATCTAGCTTGAGGAAGAAGGAGAGAAAGCTTTCATCCCTTGGAGCTTGGTTGGTGAAAAAAGTTCTTCATCCTTTAGAAGATATGCTTGGCCGAAACTTGAAGGAAGGAAGAAGAAGGTGCCTTGGTGGTTCTCGTCTCGGAAGATCATTGCCCACTTAACGTCTGGGATTAGAAGAGGAATACGGTAGAAGATCAAGAGGTCATTATCTACTAAGTAAGGTATAACTAATATAGTTTTCCGCATCATGTTAGTTTTATCTCCATGTAAAAACACCAAATACAAGAGGCATGCGATCTTGTTTTATGAATTAGTTTTCGATGTTGTGTTCTTTTATTTTTCTTTTCCTTGTGATCTGATTGTTCTTTTTGGTTGACCTAAAGTTATTTAAGGAAATTGAATATTAGCTTTCCTTAAAAGGCTTTGTCTAGGCGGTGGTGGTTGTTCACATATCCAAGAAGGTCATGTGCCTCGCCATGCAGTCCTGAAAGCCAATTTTGGAAATTAATATTTAATGGAATTAATAACCTAGGTGATTTGGATCGAACGTGTTAAGTTCCGCAGGAGATCCAAGTCTAAACCTAAAAGAACAAAAATATTAAACTTAGGATCAAACGTGTTAAGTTTCGCAGGCGATCCGAGTTTAATTTAAAAGAACACATGGTAGCTAGGAAAAGGTTCAGACCTTTGTACAAAATTTTTGTACAGTGGAACCATTAGGTTTTCCGAGTAGCAACCTGTAACACCCACGAAATTATAAGATAGGTGTATGAATATTATTTTTTCCTTAGAGCATAGAAATGAAAAGAATAAGAGAAAAAGAAAAAAAAATATAAAAAAAAAACAAAAGAAGAAATATAGAATAAGAAGAGATGAGGTCAAGGATTGAACCTTGAACCTCCCACAAATGATGGAGATAGATTTATGAATGATAACCATTAGGATAAGAAGAAATAATTGGAATGAAAGGAATGAAAAATTTAGTTAAAGGAGAAAAGAAAACTAAGCAAAAGAGCAAGAGAAAACCAAGTTGCTTACCTCCTTTTCCCTCTTGGTTAAGAAAAGGGAGCAAGCAAAAGAAGGATTGATTACTTCCCTTCCCCTCTCTATTTTCGTGGGAATTAATGGAGTGAGGGAAAAGAAGAGTTGGGGGAAAGAATGGGGACATGTCTCATTGGCAAGGGATAAATAGGATTAGAGAAGAAAACAAAGGGATTTAATTCATTTTCTTCTTCCTCCTTCTTCTTTCTCCATTCTCACCGAACCAAGAAAACTCCTTTCCTCTCCTCATACCAATTTCTAAGTTAAGTTCTTCTCCAAGAAAGCTAATTACCGAGAAGGAAACTTCAAGTTCTAGCCCTTACAAGCAAAGGAAACAAGAGAAGATACAAGAAGAAGAAGCTTCCACCTTCCTTATCACTAGAACACCTTTTTCTCTAAGGAAAACCACAAGCGAAAGGATGTAAGTTCCCCTCACCTGTGGTACAATAGCTTTTATTTTTCTATGAAGGTTCGGTTGCATATAAAAAGAAAGAGAAAGCTAAGAAAACATCATGAAGGAATTCTAACCAAGATAAGATCAAAAGGAAGGATATAGAGAATGAAAGGATCTAGATTTAATATGATTGAATATTTCTCTTGTAGCATGTATTTTATGGTAAGGATTTATCTATGTTAAAAATGTTTGGAAAAACCTAGATCCATGAGTATTCAGCCATGGTAAAAACTAAGGGCCTAGGAGAGCTTTAAGTTAAAATTAAGTATGCCAAGATCCCCTTAAGGTAAGTCATGAAACTATTATGATATGCCATGATTATATGTTTAGTTAAACTCTATTCATGTCCATGAAGGTTCGGTTATGTTGGTTTTTTTTTGAAAGCATAGGAGAATTTAAAGCAAAACCTAAGATGCTCATGATCTCCTTGATGAAATGTTATGTAGCTAATCTAGTAGGCTCATGTTTATTGTTGTAAGGAAATTAAATTCATGCTCTATATCATTCGGCCACTTCATGATTTAGGACTTAGGGAACTTAGAACCTAACCCAACTATGCTCATGTTATTCCTTGATATATATGCTATGGAAGTTGTTTAAGGTTTCCATGCTTTTAGGACACTTGAACCTAAATTTTTAGTCCTATAGTATTCGGCCATTACATGATGTATAACTTAGGAAACCTAGAACCTAACTCAATTATGCTCATGTTATTCCTTAATATTTTTGCTATGAAAGTTGTTTAAGGTTCTCATGTTTTTAGGGCACTTGAACTCTAATTTTAAACCCTACATGTTTCGGCCACATCAAGACCTAGGGCTTAGGGAACTTAGAACCTAACCCAACTATGCTCATGTTATGCCTTGATATATATGCTATGAAAGTTGTTTAAGGTTTCCATGCTTTTAGGACACTTGAACCTAGGTTTTTAGTCCTATAGTATTCGGCCATGTCATGATGAAGGACTTAGGGAACCTAGAACTTAACTCAACTATGCTCATGTTATTTCTTGATATTTTTGTTATGAAAGTTATTTAAGATTCTCATGTTTTTAGGGCACTTGAACCCTAATTATAAACCCTACATGTTTCGGCCACATCAAGATCTAGGGCTTAGGGAACTTAGAACCTAGCTCAACTATGCTCATGTTATTCCTTGATATATTTGCTATGAAGGTTGTTTAAGGTTCTCATGTTTTTAGGGCACTTGAACCCTAATTTCAAACCCTACAAGTTTCGGCCAATACATGATGAAGGACTTAGGAAACTTAGAACCCATCTCAACCATGCTCATATTATTCCTTGAAATGTTTGCTATGAAAGTTGTTTAGGGTTCACAAGCTTGAATGATAGTCTTTAACCCAATGCATGCTTGATAAGGTTTGGCCATGATAAGTTGTAAGTCTAAGTAACCTAGAACTCTACCTAAACCTACTCATGATAGTTCGTATGGTATAAGAAGTGATGCTTGCTTAGGGTTCACATGTTGGGATGAAGTTTTCACCATAAACCCAACCTATATGGTTCGGCCACAATGAGACATTAGGGTTAGAGATCGAATTATGTTTTCCATGTATCTTATATGCCATGATTGTAAGATTTCCATGCTTCTATGTTTAATTATGCACACTTATGATCTATACATGATGGAAACCCTTATGCTATGGTGTGTATTATTTATGATGAGGCTATGTGCCCAATTTATGCATGAAATATATGATGTGCTGTGTGCCCAATTTATGTATGAAATATATGATGTGCTGTGTGCCCAATTTATGCATGAAATATATGATGTGCTGTGTGCCCAATTTATGCATAAAATATATGATGTGCTGTGTGCCCAAATCTTTACATACCATTATGATGAGCTATGTGCCTAAAAGTCTATATGGTATGATATGATAAGTGACATGATTTACAAGAAGAGATAAGAACCATGATATGTAAGAACATGCTATTTTACTTTATGTATGGCTTGTACCAAGGGTGGGCTCCATAAGCGCCCCGGGGTCGATGGACTAAGAAACGGGTCTCGTTAGGGATGGGCTCCTAAGTGCCCCTAGGTTGATGGAGTAAGAAACGGGCCTAGTATGTATGCCTTGTAGGGTTCAAGACTTGCTACCTTGGACCTACATAGGACGCGCGCATTTATGTATGTAGTACAAGCCATGGCCCTAATCATGTTAAGATTATTTTTAAGTATGTATATTATAAGTTTTCAAAGGACATATTGCATATGTTTTCATGATACATGGTTAGGAATTTACCTTGCATATACCTTATGATTATGCCATGATATTTATGATGATGTTATGATATGTCAGGGTGAAATTGATGATTTTGTTATGTTATGCCATGATACCTTACGCTTATGTTATGATATGCTATTATATGCTGCATGATATAATGAATTACCTTCATGTGTTATGTCTTGTGATTTTGATATATGTCATACGGTTTTTGTGAGTAGGAAAGGAACTTACTGAGCCATGAGTGTTCACAGCTTACTTTCTTGTACCACAGATAAAGTCAAGAAATGGATGAACTAGGGGAGCAGCAGGAGGGGCTGGAAGGATGTGTGTGGTAGTGTCCTGGCTAAAGGAGAAAGACCTGCTTTTTGTTTAATAAGAACCATGCCTAGTTATGTTACTGCTTTATGACTCCATAACATTTAATTTTATGTTTGGACATTATGACTTACAAATCATGTTAAGTATGCTATGTGATTTCTATATGTCCAGGTGATTAGTCATGTTGATTCATATAGAAAAAAAAAAGAAATGTTTCTAATCTTTATAAATAAGACTTCCACTGTAGTAAGTAGGTATGTATATGTATGTGTAAGTAACCCCCGTCTCCTTAGCAGGAGGGGCGGGGCGTTACAGTTTGGTATCAGAGCCAAGTTTAGCCAATTCACTACACACATGTCAAGCCTCCATCCTGCCGCTCCAAGTAAGAATTTATGTGCTTAATTTAATTTGTTGTTGTTTGTTTTATGATGCTTTAATATTATGCATGTTTATTTATGTTCGTTATCTAGTTTAGGTATGCATGATGGTAGGATAGGAATAGTACTAACTTTTTTTTACAAACAAATAGGAATAATGATAATTTATTGTTATTTAATGAAGATAAGCATGGCTAGGAGACGTACTACCCGAGCAGACGAGACACCGACTCCACCAGATCTGACCCAGGTAGTCACTGATCTCCAGCGTCAGATCACGGAGCAACAACAATTGATCACTACGTTAATGGGCCAACAAGGAACTCCTGCCACCCCGCCAGCAAATCAGGGTACGGTGCCCGTCGTGCCAATAGTTGCACCAGTACCGCCGGTAGCCCCTGCCCCAGTGGTTCGACAGGAGACCTATTTAATACAATGGCTGAGGTTGAAACCGGAAAACTTCTCGGGTACTTGCGAGCCAGGGATGCCCAGGCCTGGTTCAAGACAGTAGAAAACATAGTGGAACTGCTTGACTGGCCCGAATCGGAGAAGATCAAGTGTGTATCTTTCTGTTTTTCCGGAGACGCGAGAATGTGGTGGGAAAGAGTGAAAGCAAAAAGACAGGTCAATCTGATGAACTGGACGGACTTCGAGACAGAGTTCTTCGAGGAGTTCTTCCATATGCAAGTGACGAACCGACACTATGACGAGTTCACCGAGTTTCGGCAAGGTGACCTATCAGTGAACGAAGCAGTAAAATGCTTCAACCGTTTGGCACGCCTATGTCCAGAATTGGTTCGTACAGAAAGAGAAAGGGTCAGACTGATGTTGAAGATGCTTCGACCCGAAATAGCACTGAACGTGGCCGACAGAGTTAATAGACCTCAGAGTACAGAGGAATTGGTCAACAGTGCTCTCATCATGGAACATTATCAGAATGTAATGAACAGAAATAAGAGTCAGGTCTGAACCGAAGGACAGAAATCCTCAAGCAATAAGACAAGCTGGAAAGGGACCTCCACTGGAAAAAGGAAACAATGGGACAATGCAAAAGGTGGCTCAGTGAATAAGCAACCGAGGTACCCCCAGTGCGCCATTTGCGGAAAGCTGCATTCCGGAGTATGTCATATGGGTACCAGAAGGTGCTATAATTGCGGAGGAGAAGGACATCTGGCCAGAGACTGCACCAACCAGTTCCAGGCACCACCCCAGCAGAGCAACCAAAACAGGAATATCGCCTCACAACTACATCAGATGCAAACTACTATTGAGGGAACACCGTTTAGCCAAGGGAGATTGGAAGCTCCACCAACTACAACGAACGCCAGGGTTTTCTCGCTTACTAAGGAGGATATGGCAAGCGCCTCTACTGTCGTTACAGGTCAGTTACCTACTTTTAGTCAAATTACCAAAACTATACCTGATGCTAAAGGCGAACCAATGATCAAAATTATTGGGAAACCGGGAGATATTACTAGTCAATGGATCGAAAATATGTCTGGGCAGCTCTCTACCATGACCATAGCCCCCACAGTATTCGATAATCTATTAGAGAAACAAACCAGTGACCACAGTCTCCAAAGGATTAAACAAGAAACCCTAGAAGGAAAGAATGACGGATTTCGGATCGCGGACAATGGAATATTATACCTCAGGGATCGATTATGTATTCCCGAGGATCCAGAGTTGCGAAGAAGGATACTAGAGGAAGCTCATTCAACACCCTATGCAATGCACCCAGGATCCACCAAAATGTACCAAGATTTGAAAAAGAAATTTTGGTGGTCCGGTATGAAAAGAGATGTGGCTCAGTATATCGGTACTTGCCTGACCTGTCAGAGGGTTAAAGCAGAACATCAGAGACCAGGAGGATTACTGCAGCCTGTCCAAATTCCAGAATGGAAGTGGGAAGATATCTCAATGGATTTTATAGCAGGGTTACCCAAGACGACAAACAGTTATGATGCCATATGGGTAATTGTGGATAGATTAACTAAATCCGCCCATTTTCTAGCAATCAAAATGACTTATTCGATTGTGCAACTGGCTCAATTATATGTCAAGGAAATTGTCAGACTACATGGGATTCCGAAGATCATTCTTTCAGATAGAGATGGTCGTTTCGTTTCACATTTCTGGGAATGCATTCAGAAGACTCTCGGTACGAAGCTATTGTTCAGTACTGCCTTTCACCCTCAGACCGATGGACAAACAGAAAGGGTTAATCAAGTGCTAGAAGATATGTTACGGGCATGCGCATTGGACTTTAAGGGAAGCTGGAGCCGATATTTATGCCTGGCGAAATTTGCCTATAACAATAGTTACCAGGCTACTATTGGGATGACACCTTACGAGGCTCTGTATGGGAGGAAATGCAGATCCCCTATATGTTGGTACGAAGGCGGCGAGAAGAAGGAGATGGGATTCCAGACCGAGTTCATCGATAACACTACTCAGGCTATACAGAACATCCGCCAACGAATAGAAACGGCTCAGAGTCGACAAAAGAATTATGCGGATAAGCGATGAAGGCCATTGGAATTCAGTGTCGGAGACTCGGTATTTCTCAAGGTGGCTCCTATGAAAGGGGTAATGAGGTTTGGTAAGAAGGGAAAGTTAAGCCCACGTTATCTGGGACCATACCGAGTTCTGAAAAGAATCGGCAAAGTAGCTTATGAAATAGAGTTGCCTCAAGAGATGTCAGCCATCCACAACGTGTTCCACGTCTCGATGCTAAAGAAATGCATTCTGAGCACGGATCAAGTGATCAAACCACGGACAGTACAAGTGCAAGAGGACCTAACTTACGAGAGCCGACCAATTCAGATATTGGATCGAGATGTCAAAAGACTAAGGAACAAGGAAGTACCCTTAGTAAAGGTTCTATGGCAAAACCAACGATACGAAGAAACCACGTGGGAACGAGAAGATGATATGAGACAGAAGTATCCATCGCTATTCTAAGTTCGAGGACGAACTTTTTATGAGGTATGGGGTACTGTAACACCCACGAAATTATAAGATAGGTGTATGAATATTATTTTTTCCTTAGAGCAAAGAAATGAAAAGAATAAGAGAAAAAGAAAAAAAAATATAAAAAAAAAACAAAAAGAAGAAATATAGAATAAGAAGAGATGAGGTCAAGGATTGAACCTTGAACCTCCCACAAATGATGGAGATAGATTTATGAATGATAACCATTAGGATAAGAAGAAATAATTGGAATGAAAGGAATGAAAAATTTAGTTAAAGGAGAAAAGAAAACTAAGCAAAAGAGCAAGAGAAAACCAAGTTGCTTATCTCCTTTTCCCTCTTGGTTAAGAAAAGGGAGCAACCAAAAGAAGAATTGACTACTTCCCTTCCCCTCTCTATTTTCGTTGGAATTAATGGAGTGAGGGAAAAGAGGAGTTGGGGGAAAGAATGGGGACATGTCTCATTGGCAAGGGATAAATAGGATCAGAGAAGAAAACAAAGGGATTTAATTCATTATCTTCTTCCTCCTTCTTCTTTCTCCATTCTCACCGAACCAAGAAAACTCCTTTCCTCTCCTCATACCAATTTCTAAGTTAAGTTCTTCTCCAAGAAAGCTAATTACCGAGAAGGAAACTTCAAGTTCTAGCCCTTACAAGCAAAGGAAACAAGAGAAGATACAAGAAGAAGAAGCTTCCACCTTCCTTATCACTAGAACACCTTTTTCTCTAAGGAAAACCACAAGCGAAAGGATGTAAGTTCCCCTCACCTGTGGTACAATAGCTTTTATTTTGCTATGAAGGTTCGGTTGCATATAAAAAGAAAGAGAAAGCTAAGAAAACATCATGAAGGAATTCTAACCAAGATAAGATCAAAAGGAAGGATATAGAGAATGAAAGGATCTAGATTTAATATGATTGAATATTTCTCTTGTAGCATGTATTTTATGGTAAGGATTTATCTATGTTAAAAATGTTTGGAAAAACCTAGATCCATGAGTATGCGGCCATGGTAAAAACTAAGGGTCTAGGAGAGCTTTAAGTAAAAATTAAGTATGCCAAGATCCCCTTAAGGTAAGTCATGAAACTATTATGATATGCCATGATTATATGTTTAGTTAAACTCTATTCATGTCCATGAAGGTTCGGTTATGTTGTTTTTTTTTAAAATCCTAGGAGAATTTAAAGCAAAACCTAAGATGCTCATGATCTCCTTGATGAAATGTTATGTAGCTAATCTAGTAGGCTCATGTTTATTGTTGTAAGGAAATTAAATTCATGCTCTATATCATTCGACCACTTCATGATTTAGGACTTAGGGAACTTAGAACCTAACCCAACTATGCTCATGTTATTCCTTGATATATATGCTATGGAAGTTGTTTAAGGTTTCCATGCTTTTAGGACACTTGAACCTAAATTTTTAGTCCTATAGTATTCGGCCATTACATGATGTATAACTTAGGAAACCTAGAACCTAACTCAATTATGCTCATGTTATTCCTTAATATTTTTGCTATGAAAGTTGTTTAAGGTTCTCATGTTTTTAGGGCACTTGGACCCTAATTTTAAACCCTACATGTTTCGGCCACATCAAGACCTAGGGCTTAGGGAACTTAGAACCTAACCCAACTATGCTCATGTTATGCCTTGATATATATGCTATGAAAGTTGTTTAAGGTTTCCATGCTTTTAGGACACTTGAACCTAGGTTTTTAGTCCTATAGTATTCGGCCATGTCATGATGAAGGACTTAGGGAACCTAGAACTTAACTCAACTATGCTCATGTTATTTCTTGATATTTTTGCTATGAAAGTTATTTAAGATTCTCATGTTTTTAGGGCACTTGAACCCTAATTCTAAACCCTACATGTTTCGGCCACATCAAGATCTAGGGCTTAGGGAACTTAGAACCTAGCTCAACTATGCTCATGTTATTCCTTGATATATTTGCTATGAAGGTTGTTTAAGGTTCTCATGTTTTTAGGGCACTTGAACCCTAATTTCAAACCCTACAAGTTTCGGCCAATACATGATGAAGGACTTAGGAAACTTAGAACCCAACTCAACCATGCTTATATTATTCCTTGAAATGTTTGCAATGAAAGTTGTTTAGGGTTCACAAGCTTGAATGATAGTCTTTAACCCAATGCATGCTTGATAAGGTTCGGCCATGATAAGTTGTAAGTCTAAGTAACCTAGAACTCTACCTAAACCTACTCATGATAGTTCGTATGGTATAAGAAGTGATGCTTGCTTAGGGTTCACATGTTGGGATGAAGTTTTCACCATAAACCCAACCTATATGGTTCGGCCACAAAGAGACATTAGGGTTAGAGATCGAATTATGTTTTCCATGTATCTTATATGCCATGATTGTAAGATTTCCATGCTTCTATGTTTAATTATGCACACTTATAATCTATACATGATAGAAACCCTTATGCTATGGTGTGCATTATTTATGATGAGGTTATGTGCCCAATTTATGCATGAAATATATGATGTGCTGTGTGCCCAATTTATGTATGAAATATATGATGTGCTGTGTGTCCAATTTATGCATGAAATATATGATGTGCTGTGTGCCCAATTTATGCATAAAATATATGATGTACTATGTGCCCAAATCTTTACATACCATTTTGATGAGCTGTGTGCCCAAAAGTCTATATGGTATGATATGATAAGTGACACGATGTACAAGAAGAGATAAGAACCATGATATGTAAGAACATGCTATTTTACTTTATGTATGGCTTGTACCAAGGGTGGGCTCCATAAGCGCCCCGGGGTCGATGGACTAAGAAACGGGCCTCGTTAGGGATGGACTCCTAAGTGCCCCTAGGTCGATGGACTAAGAAACGGGCCTAGTATGTATGCCTTGTAGGGTTCAAGACTTGCTACCTTGGACCTACATAGGACGCGCGCATTTATGTATGTGGTACAAGCCATGGCCCTAATCATGTTAAGATTATATTTAAGTATGTATATTATAAGTTTTCAAAGGACATATTGCATATGTTTTCATGATACATGGTTAGGAATTTACCTTGCATATACCTTATGATTATGCCATGATATTTATGATGATATTATGATATGTCAGGGTGAAATTGATGATTTTGTTATGTTATGCCATGATACCTTACGCTAGCTACAACAAAAATAACTTTTCGCAGCTTGCTATTAACAGCGCACAATAAAAGCACGCCGTTAATAGTATTATTAACGGCGTGCATATTGATGCGCGCTGTTAATAGTATAAACTTAAAGAAGAAAAAAAATTACGTCTAGATATTAACAGTGCACATTAAAAGTATGCTGTTAATACTATAAATATTTAATAACAATAACGACATGCAAAAATAAGCACGCTGCAAATACTTTTTAAAATTATTAACGACATGCAGCATGCTGCGATTAGTTTAAATAATAATAATAATAAAAAATTATTATTTACGACCATGATTAAAAGGAATGTGTTTTGACCCAGTATGTTTTGACAAACTTTAATTTTTTTTTAAATTATAGTTTAAAAGATAGTTATCTTTAAAAAAAATAAATTAAACAAAAATATGTAAATAATAAAAAAAATACATCCAACCCCAAAAGCCGATCAATAATAAACATGGTTATAAAAATAAGTAAAGCAAAACTTAAAGTAAGTAATTAAATAAAAATGTAATAAGTAAAAAACACAATTAAAATAAAAAAAATGCTAGGTTAAAAACATAAACTGGATCAAAGCTGCCGA
This sequence comes from Zingiber officinale, assembly GCF_018446385.1. NCBI lineage: Eukaryota > Viridiplantae > Streptophyta > Magnoliopsida > Zingiberales > Zingiberaceae > Zingiber > Zingiber officinale. The sequence continues at coordinate 51,210,722 of NC_055988.1, read as the reverse complement.
AGCCATCGCCGCTTCCTCTCCCACTATAGGAAAATTGATCTATTGTGATATTATCTTAATGACACTTATTTCTAAGTGTCATAATAAATACCTTATAATGACATTTATTTAAAAATAATACAAAAATAAAATAAAATATCATGTTAGATCCTTTATCTTGACATTTCTAATAAATGTCATTATTAATCCATTAATAATTAGTTTAATCTATTAATAATTAGCCTTAGCAAAAATCCAAACCCTCGTCCGCACTTGTCACACCCTCCGCACTTTTCCCTACTGCGCCGAAAAACTTCTCACGCTGCACGCTGTAAGATATCGGAAAATTTAAATAATAAGGTTATTTGGGAAATAGCCTTATAAAATTTTTCCGGAATTTTTAGAAATTTTCTGGAAATTTTTTGGAGCTCGTACGATGGGTTTTAAGGGGACAAATTGACTGCGCGGATAAAGACTGTTTGGGATACCCATTTAAGTGAGGAAATATTTTATTTATATAATCCTTTTTCCTTATTTTCTTTCCCAAACGCCGAACCTTTCTTCCCCAACCCTTCGCGACCCGACTTCCCTCTCTTCTCTGTTCTCTCTCACGGACGATCGACGCCGACGGAGCAAGCTTCAGCTCGGGCGATCTTTTCTCTGCCGGAATCGACCCTTAAGCTCAGATCCAGCCGAAGCCCTTCTCCTTCTCAGTCTGATCTCTCTCTTCTCTCACGCGGAAGATCCGACGCACCCGATGCCGACAGAGGGCAACTGCTTTCCGACGATCTGGGCCTCTTCGCGTCGCCTGAGGACCGTCGCCGGATTCTTGAAGGTGCTGACGCTGTCCAAGCTCTTCAGATGGAGCGATCCCTTCCTCGGCCGGTTCTTACGCGTGAGCGACGATGGCTAGGTGGCTAGGGCACGGTGGAGGGCTTGGTTTTGGTTGTTTCCGACCGATTGACCCTTCGTTTCCTCCTTCTTGAGCTGTTCACATAACGATCCGTGGCTCCTCAAAGTGGATCGGATTGGGCGATACCTTCTAGAGACAACCGATTGAGGTAAGCTTAGGTCTTCTTCTCTGTTACCGATCCTCTTCTTCTTTTCGGTTGAATTAGGTTACAGATTTGGAGATGTTGGTATCAGGGAGGTGTTCTTGAGCTGCCGGGAAGAGGCTAGAAGGATGGTTAATTGATCAGTGATCTCCCTGCTTGACCTCCTGTTGTGATCTGATTGATTCCAATGAGGTTGAGTGCTGTGGATCAACAAGCACTACTGTGAGGTGAGGTTCTGTGTACTGTAGGTGTTCTTGGTTCTGCTCTACTTGTTCCAGCATCAACAGTAGCTGTGATTTGAGGTAAGGTGTAGGAATTAGGGTTAATTGGATTACTAGATCAGTTAGTATGATTGATATATCATTAGTTGATACATGTTGTAATTAGTTGTTGATTGTGTGTATATTTATTTAGTTTAGAATTAATCTAATGGAAAAGAGTTCATCTCCTCTTAGGTTTGTGTATATCCTAATTCTCCCATGTTTCTACCTCTTTTTCTAACAATTAGGATAAGAGTTCTATGATAGAGTTCTAGGTTTTCCATACTTTATTTTCTTTTTTTTTTAATATCTTTTTTGTTTTGTTCTATGATAGAGTTCTAGGTTTAGTATGTATATTATCTTGATGACATATTAAACATTTTCTTTCAACTTAGGTTCCTGCAATCTCTATGATTCATTTGCAATCTAGTTTATTGAACTATCTCTCTTATAACAATAGCAAATCTGTTTGGCACAGGCCAAAGAATGATCATATTTATATACTGTTATCCATAAAAAAAATTAACTTTGTGGCAATTACATGATGGAAGGACATAATACCAAGGAAAAACTTTGTCAGTTACCTCTACCTATTAAAATATAATGATAGGTTTTTTCAAGTTTTGTAATTACAAGTTTTGTAAAACTTGTGTGAATAATACATGATATTTATTTGTTTAAAATATAATGATGTAGGAATCAATTTTTATATGTGATTTTCTTTCTTGGTAATCAAAAAGTTAACTTGCATGTTTGATTGTTTTGGAGATTTTTTGTCTTAATGAGTGATTCACCTTTGTTTAGAACCCTCCCAAGCTGGCTACTCCTCTATTTGATACTAAAATGGCAGAGGATCCTAAGATGACATACATAGACCTAGATAATCTCCAAATTGTGTTTTGAACGAAGAGGTATTTACTTATATTCGCAAGCATGTTATATATAAGTCTGCCACTAGATTCATGTCTTTAATGTACTGTTGAATTGATAGCACTAATTCTTTTCCGCACAGTAGTGTTTGGTCTTGCATTGTGATGGCGTCTGAGTGTTGGCTTGGTCTCTGTTGGCTTGCTACATATCTAGAAAGCTCCATGATTTGTGCTAAGGTAGTTCTTCTCAACGAGCATATCTGAGATGGAACTTCCATGCTACTTGCTTTTCCAAGTTTGATTTGCTGCTACAAGATCGGAAAGATATTATGTAATTGTTGTTCTTTCTGGTCGAACAGTTTCACTTTTCCGTCTTAGTTTCTTGTATGTTCTTTGTTAAATAATTACGTGGATTTAATTCTTATCGGTAACAGCTGAAGAGTATCCAATTTGGATTTTCCAGCTCAAAATATCAGTAGATTTGTTGTGGTAGTGCCTTAACAGGATTTGAGACTTCTCCATTCAGGTAGGTTATGCTCGTTTGACTCACATTATGGTAATTATTTTTAATTTTTTATAATTTAAGTAATAAGTAATGATATATGTATCTTTTGAATTGTGTTGTAATGATTTTGTATATATTTCTATATTTAAGGAAAAGACAAGTCCGGTAGATACAAAAATTATAAGATTGCAAGTTTGGATTGAAGGTCACAAGAAAAAAAATGGGAAGCCTAGTACTCAAGCTGTTGGAGAGAAAATAGTAAGCATGTCCACTCATTTTAGATTCCTTTAGTATTTTATTTCACTGATCTTGTTTTTCATAAGAATTTATACTTAAGATATCTATTTATACAGCGTAAAATGTTTTTTCTGTACCTCCTTGTACATGTGTTCAAGTTTTTTTTTACTTGTGAGTTGGTACATGTGTTCAATTTCAGGTGGACCTAATTCGACCAAATGATGAAATGCAGTTTCTCGATGATGCAATAAGAAGCACGGTCGCATGATTATCTAAATTTATAGTATTGTGTGATTGGTACATATTATACTAATTTGTTTGGATTGTAAGTTGAATTGTTGTTATGTAATTGCTAGTTTGTTAGAGATTTCATATATTGTTTTAGATGTTTTGAGTTTTTGTGGTATAATGAAAAGCTATGACTTTTATTAATTCTGTATGAATTTGATTTGTACTAAATTTGTTGTAAAATTTTAATTTATTATTTTTGTCAATTTTTTTTAATATAGTTAAGACCATTAACAGCATACGCTTGCGCGCTGTCGATAGTATTTTTCGCAGCGCGCAACGCACACCGCAGATACTATTATTCGCGGCGTGCGTGCCGCGCTGCGGATAATAGTATCCGTGGCGTGCGTTGCGTGCTGCGAAAAATACTATCCGCAGCGCGCAAAGCACGCCGCGGATAATAGTATCCGTGGCGTGCTTTGCGCGCTGCAGAAAATACTATTCGTAGCGTGTAAAAGCACGCCGCGAATAATTTATGACTTTCAACAGCTTTTAACTGTGCAGCGCGCAATGCGCGCTGCGAAAAGTGAATTTGCGTGCTGCGAAAATCCATTTTTGTTGTAGTGGCTTATGTTATCATATGCTATGATATGCTCCATGATATAATGAATTGCCTTCATGTGTTATGTCTTGTGATTTTGATATATGTCATACGGTTTTTGTGAGTAGGAAAGGAACTTACTGAGCCATGAGTGCTCACAGCTTACTTTCTTGTACCACAGATAAAGGCAAGGAATGAATGAACTAGGGGAGCAGCAGGAGGGGCTGGAAGGATGTGTGTGGTAGTGTCCTGGCTAAAGGAGAAAGACCTGCTTTTTGTTTAATAAGAACCATGCCTAGTTATGTTACTGCTTTATGACTCCATGACATTTAATTTTATGTTTGGACATTATGACTTACAAATCATGTTAAGTATGCTATGTGATTTCTATATGTCCAGGTAATTAGTCATGTTGATTCATATAGAAAAAAAAAGGAAATGTTTCTAATCTTTATAAATAAGACTTCCGCTGTAGTAAGTAGGTATGTATATGTATCTGTAAGTAACCCCCGTCTCCTTAGTAGGAGGGGCGGGGCGTTACACAACCAACAGGAGTAGGAGTCACCCTAGGCTCCGAACCAAGTAAATCTTGGAGTCTTCTGTGTGTTTGTTATTTTATCTATTTCCGCTGCTACTTCTCGAGTGTTTTACTAATCCGAAACGAGTGAAAGCCACGAGAACTATTCACCCCTCCCCCTCTAGCTCTTTCGATCCAACACAATGAATCTACTTCATAGACAAAAGAGAACCCAAAGACTTCATGATATATAACATTCAATTCCAAATTAAGAGAAGGAAGGAAGAGAAACTCTTATCCAATGGCGTCGAGTGATCCTTGGATCCAACCCTTTGCTTTTGTAGTTGATGTGATTATGAAGACACCCTTGGATCGTCGAACGGAGATCCCGGATGGCGTGGAACGACACCAAGATGATCTTTCTTCGAACAACCACCTCTTCCTCTTGAGAAGAAGTTTAGAACCCCTTTTATAGGGTAGGGCACGGGCGCTACACGGGTCGTGCCACGACCGTGCAGGATCACACGACCAACTCCTTCTTGGCTGCGGGTTATGTGACACGGCCGTGTTAGATCTACATGGTCGTGTTCTTCTCTGGCTCTAGAAGCTTCACATGGTTGTAGGGTTACATGACCATGTTATCCTTCTCCACTAGATGTGTTGCATGGTCGTGTAGGGTCACAGAGCCATTGTTGGTTAGCCTTCTGCTTTGCTCCCCAGTACGTTGACGATCACCGTTTTTACTCCAAAAGTTATCTCTGTCCACACAAATACACACAAAGAGCAGATCTCCAAAATAGAAGAGTAATTATGCTGTAAACATGATAAGAAGTGTAAGAATGCATAAATCCATCATGAATAAAATACATGAACGGGCGTTGAAACATGAATAAAGGATTATAGGATCTATGCACATCAATGCATAGGATCAAGAGGATGCTTTTTCGTGGAGCAAATTCACATTCTCAAATATCCAGCTGAAGCAAATCCCAATTTTTTTGAAAATAATCAACTAGAAGGAAGGCAGAATTATTTTGGCCCAACATTATAAGTTCAATCATCATCTCAAGAAGATAGATTGGAAAAGATGGTGGAAGAAATTTTGGTCAATCAAGCTAAAATGCTCAGGGATATGAAGCAAATGATTAAGAGCAGCAATGTAGACTCATTTTACACTGAAATGCCAACTCTACTCTCAACTTAGGAGGACTCTCAGATGAGCATTATACATGAATATGAGTTTGAGAAACAAGATATAGAAGCTTCCTCCCACACCTTGGAAGATAGATTATGGAAAATGTGGGAAAGCTAAAAAGCCTCCCAAGCTTAATCCAATGAGATGAATATGATAATGTAAATGAGTTTGGGGTAAATGAAATAGAGAATCTGACAAAGGAGTATACTACTTTAATTCCAATACCTCCTATTGTCAATAATCAAGAGGAGCCTTCCCTTTGGCCTGCTATTGATGAAGTTGTGAAAGGAAGTGTAGGGAGCTATGTTGTGGAAGCAGCATCTCAACAATCACCTCCTTTGATCATACAACTAATTGATACTATGGAATTTGTAAGAATGAAATTGGTTGATGATATATGTGTAGGGGTTTTTGTAGTAGAGGAAGAGTCCAAAGAATCAACTTCTTTAGAATCACCTCCACTTGAACAAGAGCTAGAGACACTGCAAGAACCAGAAGGAGTCACATCCACTTGTTTAGAACTATCAGGTATCTCTCAGCAATGCAAAGTAAGTATCACTAGTGATCTTTTAGAAAACTTTATAGAGGTACCTATGCTTGATTTTGTTGGATGTGATTCTATTTCTCATAACTACTTAACTAAACTTGATATCATTCTAGTTCTTACTTATTTAACATGTATGTGGGAGGTGTGTTTTTCTTGTGGGTGTGCAAGGTTTCAAGAGGCCAAAAATTAGAAGCTCACGCTGAGCCGTCTCTGATCACCGAAAAAGACTCTTAAGGAGACTAAGATGAAGAGAGCAGTGATACACTACATTGCTCTTTTGATGATAGCTCTCTTCATAATAATATCGGCCATTGGAAGAAAAGTTTGAAAGTTTCTCACTCTGGTAAGACTACAATTTCGATGAGCTTAATGAGGTAGTCGAGCTTAGGACCTAAAACAAGCGCTTCTTGAGAGGCAACCCAAGTTTCTTTCTTGTTATTGTTTCAGTTTATTTTCTTTTCTCTTTTCTTAACCCAACCCCTTTATTTAGTTTTTCTTATCCATATTTCTTTTTCAGGATACATTTTTTAGGAAGCTTGAGGATACTAGAATAATTTTAGAACTTGATTGACCTATTAACATGGCACGTCTCACTTGGTATCTCCTTTAACCTTAACTCTCTCTCATATTTGACTTTGTTTTTATTGGAACAATGAAAAATTTAAGTATGGGAGGATACATACTTAGATGCATATATGTTGGGTTGGGTTATAGTTTAGATTTTGTTAATAAATTGTTGCACTTTGTTTTCTTAGATTAGTTTTCTCTCAAGTTTTGAGGTATTTTGGGTTACACTATCCACACTATTACTACTAACTTGTCCATGAGTAAACTACTAACACATTTATTATCTGGCTTTCATGAGTTACACTTCTCAGTGTTAGTATATTTAGTGATCTATTTTTCTATCTATAGTGGAACAAAATGAGCATGACATTTATTTGATAACAAAATTATTCACATGTTTATGGTTTAGATTCATGTTGTTAGGATATGAGTGCTAGTATGTTTGGTGATCTACTTTTCTCTATCATTAATAATATGACATGAGCATTATTTTTCATTGAAAGGATTTGGTTATAGTCTAGTTTGAGGATCTCTATACACCTTGCCTTATTTTGATAGTTGAAAGTTCTGAAAATAGTTATGACTCATTGAATTTGATGAGTACTTAATTTCCCAAGGTGATTTCTTAACTACACCTTGCTATTAGATTGATGCTCAAAAATTTAAACTCATTTAGAAAAATGGAAATCTCACTAATTGTATCTGTTCAATTGAAAAAAAAGTAAACAAAGTATATGAAATAAGAGATTAAAAGATTTATTGTCCTGTATGGAAACTAGATGTTTGCCCCTTTAAGACCGAGTTAAGTTACTGAAAAAACAAACACTAGATTTCTCTTATTATTGAGCACATTCTTTAGACCTTGGGTATATTTAAGATAGATGAACCAAGTAGTGTTACTGTCGAGAATAAAAGAAAAAGATGGTTCAATGACGACTTAACTAAGATTAGGAATTGAAACTTGAGAAATATAGGTCACTATTTGCACTGAACACGGAGAACTCATTCTTAGGCTAAGTTAAATCCATTTATGATCATGCTCATTATTGAAATTATTTAATAGAGTTAAATTAATTCACCAAGGATTATTACTCACTTATTCCGACACATGCTTCTAAACTGCAGAATTTTGTTTGATAACAATGAATGCTTACTTGTAAATCATTCTTGATTATGCTCATCAATTTCACTAGTTTGGTAAAATTAATTAGACTCACTAGGGATACTCATTATTAGCTCTTGAATCTGATGATTTATGACAAAAAACAAGTTAGTTGTGTGATGTGGGTAAATTATATATATTATTTTATATCATTTAACGCACATCTTTTTGTATTCATTTAGCTATGATCTATGATTTTGTACCCTTTTATATCATATTTTAGCATAATTAATATTTTGGGTCCAGAGATCTGCTCGATGTTTGTTTTCATTTTCAGAAGTAGTTTTAAGTAAAAAAGGAGTCAAAGTATGCAAAAGAAGATCATTCTAAGAAAGAATAAGACCTAGCCATGCCCAAAGCATGGCCATGTCTCCCTCATGGATGGACTTTGGGATGAAAGAGGTGCCTTTCGGAGCAATAAACAAATGAAGAATACACTTTGGAGCAACTCTAGAAGAGAAAATAAGCAATCATGTCCGGAGCGACGTTTCCATGTTCCTTGGAGCATATAGGGGTCTAAACAAAGTCAAAATATGCTCAAATTTAACCCACATTCCCATGAATTTATGAGAAACACGACCATGGGGAGTTTCAGGGAAAAAGGCATGGTCGTGCCTTCATGAATGGGCATGCCAGATTTCAGACTACTACATGGATGTAAAGTAAAATGGCCATAACTTTTCGTTCGGTCAAAGTTATGGGTCACTCTAAGTATCAAAGTGAAGATAACTTTGTTGGGTTCTTCGGGCCGCGAAAATCGCTTTTCGCGTCGTGGAAACCTCGAAACCCCCAGCCACGGATCCGTACGAAGTAAAAACTTTTGAAAAACTTATGAGTATGAGTTTCTAAACCTCGATCTACAGTAGATCTACAAAGGGAAACAAAGAATATACCCTTGATGCGCGCCCTACGCGAATCCCGCTCGTCCAATGGTGCCGGATCTCAAGGTTGTCAAAGTAGACAATCCTCTAGAAGTATCCACACGAACACAAGAAGGAGATCACCAAACTAAAGTGTGCTAGCACCTTAGTTGGGTTCGGAAAGATGAGGAGAGGGAGAGAAGAAAATGGAGCAAGGAAGAAGATGAAGGAATGAATGAGAATAATTCACAAAATGAAACTTATTCCTCCAATTGATTTGCCGGCCACATTAAGAGGACGTGTAACCTCCATGGAATGCCAAGAGTCACAACTCTTGGTAACTCCCATGAGGTGGCATCCCACTTAAGTAACCATGATGATGTGGAGCATAATCATTGGCCCACTCAATGCCAACTCACCAATGAAGTGGCATAAAGTCAAGTCAAACTTGACTCTTCATCTTCCTCTCAAGTCAAGTCAAACTTGGCTTAATCCCTCTCATGGTTGATCTAATCCAACCATTTAATTCAAGCCAATTTAATATAATGAATCTAATTCATTTAATTAAATTGATTCAATGAGTCATAATCTAAATTAGACTCATTGAACACAAGAATCAACTTGAGTCCAACTCAATTAGCCTAATTAGGATTACTCTTAATCCAATTTGATTCATCAAATGAATCTAATCCTCTTGGTTCATCATATGAACCTAATCTCCATCTAATTGTCCTTAGTGTGTGACCCTATAGGTTCTTGTAACGTTGGCAATGCCCCTAAATCCATATAGGGGCATAAGTAATGAGCGGTATCTAGCAACACATCATTACTACCCAATGTTACATGAATGTTGAGATCCAACATCACCTTGTGACTACTAATTATGACTCATCACAATATATGACAAGTGTCCTTCTATCCTAGACATCTAGATTGATCAATGTGAGGCATAGACCATGTCATCCTCTAATCAATCTAAATCTTGAACTCCAAGTAGACTCACTAAATCAAATGTACTCAATATCTCATATTGACTCATTTGGGCATGGCCATGCACTTCGTGGTCTAACTCTATCAAGAATATCGATGTCTCTCCCGTCATATAGGAGGGATAGATCCCATCTACATCACTCACATCGCTCTGCATAATTTATTACGTACCAGTAATCGCCTTTATAGTCCACCCAGTTACGGGTGACGTTTGACGAAACTAAAGTACATAACTCCTTATGTAGGGATCTTTGGTGACTTTAGGTCTAAGGACTAGTAGTCATACTAATAGCCACATGAAAAAGTATATGACACTCATATAACGATCCATGATACTTTCTTATGGCGGGTCATTCAGTATACATTCTCTAATGTATACCCATGTGTCAACTTGATATCTTTATATCCATGACTTGTGAGATCAAGTCATCGAGTTGACCTACATGCTAGTCTTATTGCATTAACATTGTCCCTGAATGTTAATACTCGACTAGGAATGATTAAGAGTAGTGTTCCCTATATCATCTCACTATCGGTTCAACTAACCGATTGATATAGGTGAGAACCTTCTACTCAAGGACGCTATTATACTTAGTTTATTTGGCACCAATACAAGTAAGTATAATAACCAAAAACTAATGTCTTTATTTATATAAGAATATGATACAACAAGTCCATAATACAATCATCAAATGATTGCCTCTAGGGCTCTAACTAACAAACTTCAAGCCCTACAACTTCTCTTCAAACTTGGCTATCAGATTTTATATGGGTGTGCCCCTAACCGTGCCCCAAAGGCATGGCCATATTCCAGGATGTGCATCCAAGCAGTAGCAAGCAAGGGGTAGCCATGCCTAGAGGCATGGTCGTGCCTCTTGTTCAAGCTTATTTTTAAAGGAGGTCATGGCTTGAGGCATGGCCATAAGAAAACTCAGTAGGAGGCCATTCCTTAACGCATGGCTAGGTGGAGCTCTAGAAGGTGACCGTGCCTTGAGGCACGACCAAGGAACCAGTGAAGGCAAGAGGTCGTGCCAAATAGCATGGCCAAGAAGAAGATCCAGAGAAGAAATGGTCGTGTCCATGCCAAATGGCATGGCCAAGAATATGCCCATGCATTTTTCCATAATAAAATTAACTTGGGTCATGCATTGAGGCACGACCATGCCTCCAAAAGCAGGTTTGAAGAACAGGTCATGCCAAATGGCACAAACTAGATGAGCTAAATAGAGAAGACTCTATTTTGGTCGTGCCAAATGGCATGGCCAAGTGGCTAGAGCCAGAACCAGCTTGGCTCTGGCTGTGCCAAATGGCATAGCCAGATGCCCAGGGAGCGGATTGGTTGTGTCTTTAGGCACGCCCCCCCTCCCCTCCCCCCGCCCCGTGCCTCACCTATATAAGAGGGGTAATTCATTTCCTCCATAAGGGGGAAGATCAAAGGGTGGAAGAGGACTATCTAGGTCAAATTCTCACATTCGAGGACGTCATCTGGACGATCCAAGGTCGTTCCACTGCTCCATCCTCATTGGCATTCCAAGATATACATCCAAGCCCTTCACTCAACGTCAAAGGATAAATTTCTACACTCTTTCTTTAGGGTTTTGGAAATTGATGTGCGTAGATTATATACACTTTTTATGCATGTTTGGACGCACATTCACATACTTTGCACATGCTTTGTCTATGTATTTTCATACTTCCAGCTTTCCTTTTAGCATATTTACTCTTTTTGTTTAGAGATATGCTTTTGTGCATTTTCTGTACACAGGAGTCGAATTTGGTGAAGGATTCATGTTCGAGGCCAAATCTGCAAGCGAAGCTAGAGAGGAAGGCGTCATTCCTTAACCTCACACGACCCTGGCATGGGGGGTTGCCCAGGCCGTGTGGAGATCCTTGGCCGTGTGGCTACAGTAGAGGAGGAAATTGCCACTGCCGTGTGAACCTCACACGGTCGTGCCAAGATTTGAAGTCAAATGGAGCCAGGCCATGTACACCACACGATCATGTAAGATTTCCAGAGACCAGGGAAGCCCTGGACGTGTACACCACACGGGCTATGCAGGGTTTCCAGTGAGCAAGAGGGCTCTGACCGTGTACACCACACGACCATGGCAAGTTTCTAGAGGCAAATGCAGTCCAGGCCGTGTAGATCTACATGACCATGCAAGGCATGGAAGATGCATGTCACGACCGTGTACCACACATGGCTGTGTAAGGTTGTCAGAGAAGAGAATGGCTTTGACCGTGTGAACCTCACACGGCCATGCCTCGAGGCCGCGTGGCGCCCAAACCTCACCTCTATATAAAGCCTCCTTCATGTTTTGAGAAAGGACCTTCTCCTTTTGGGGGGGGGGGGGGAACAAGATTTGGAGCGTTCCTTGCCATTCTTGGAGGGATTTCCGGCGATCTAAGGGCGGATCTTCACCGAATTGACTCTAGGAAAGCAAGGATTGGATCCGAAGACGTTCTTCTTTATAGATAAGTTTTCTTTCTCTCTTTTCTTGGATTTGAGGGGATTAAGAATACTTGTAATATTCTTTTCTTTGGGTTTGTTTCCTTGTTTTATGGAGTAGATTTCTTATTCTAGGATGGAGGAAATAATTGTAAGGATGATTTGATGTAAAACTCTTGTGGATGTGTCAATTCCCTATTTCTATGATTTTGCCCTGTTTGTATTCATTCTATCTTGTATGGATTGTTGTGATTAGGGCTTAATTACCATACTTGATTGGATGTTTGGATATCTTGTGGATCTTGTAGAGATTGTATCTCATTCGATTTTCCAAGGGACGTTCGTGATAGGAACATGCCCGTGTAAGGACGATTGAGGAACGATCTTGAGGGTGAAATAGGATAATTCAAGGAGGTAGGATAGATTGTGTGCATTAATCTTTATATCTTGATGCAGTTGATGAGTGATGAATTCGTATGTTGATTATCCGAGGGGCGCACGTGACAGGCAAGTCCCTGTAAGGACAACATAGGTTCATTCCTAATTGATCACATTTAGGTATAGATTTCAATCCTAAGCAGGTTGTTTATTGCAAGAGAGAACCGGCAATCTTCTACAAATGATGGGTAATTGAGGAATAAGATTTGATAGATCATTTACATGGAACAATCCTTACAAAGAAACCAAAACTCCTAGAACATTCCTTTTATCGTCACCCTTATTCTTGTTTCTTATTCTTTCATTTCTTGTTTACATTTCATAGTCATACTTAGCTTTTGAAAACCAATTGAATAGTTGTTTGGCTAATTCACATTGAGACATCTTTAGTGCTTATTCCAGTCCCTACGAATACGATATCTTTTATTATTACTTACGACATTTCTGTACACTTACGGAGAGTCAACAAGTTTTTAGCGTCGTTACCGGGGACTGCACTATAACATTAGGGATTATCAATTGAATTAGACTAAACATAACTTTTCTTTTCTTTTCATTTACATAGTTGAAACTGTCGGACTATTGCGGCCGACTAAAAGGGGGGGTTGGATAGCCTGCAAAATCAAAACGAACAACCCTTCTCGAACTATTAAGCTAACACTGGCATAAAGTAAATTAGCAGTAAATAAAATAGAAAGAAGAGGCTCACAACTTGACTTGGTTACAACTAAGGAGGTTGTTAATTCAAAAAATGAACGTGCACTAAAATATCTCCTTCAGGCGGAGAAGCCTCTTACAGCAGTGAAAGCATGAAAGACAGAATTTAAACTAGAACAGGAGCACACAAGTGTTTGGAATGTAAATTTCTGAGTTGATTCAAAGCTTCTGGACCAAGGTTATATTTATAGCCTTGGTGTTGGTGCGGGAAGCATCCGACGATCGAACCCAAGTTTTGATAATGGCAAAGGGTTCAAAGTTAAGTCTTGTTGTTATCTAACATGTTGAATGAGTGTTTCAGGAAAGTCCTAACTACGGTTAGGCAAAGGTGAAAACCCTAGGGGGTGGTAACCCTAGGTCCTAGGGGGCTGTAACCCTAGGTGGAGGAAAGTCCTAGCTGTGGTTAGCCAAAGGGAAAACCCTAGGGGGTGGTAACCCTAGGTCATAGGGGGCGGTAACCCTATGCGGAAAGTCTTGGCAGGTCGATGGCTTCAGGCAAAAGTCCTAGGGGGTGGTAACCCTAGGTGGAAAGTCCTGGTGTCCCGAACCAGGTTAAAGACTGGACTAACCGGGAAGCGGATGTCCAACAGAAAGTCCGGAAGCATCGAGTGCTGAGCAAAAGTCCAGTCGATCTGGAGGATCGCATTGGCAACAGGTAAATCTCCTGAGTGGAGTAGGTGAGGACGCGTTCCCCGTAGAGGGAACAGTAGGCGTCGGGTCGACCTAGGGTTTCTGGACGGAAATCCAAAGTCAGATCCAGATAGTCTAACGACTATCAATAATATATTGTTTATTGTATTTATTGTTTTATCTGCTAACTTTGTGCTGCAGGATATTGTTTGGGACTAACATGTCTTGCAGATACAAAATAATGAAGTTTTCCCTCTGATGAACAGTGTCCGAGGCGCCTCCATGGAGCTTGGAGGCGCCTCGGGTGCAAGGTTGGAGCTGGCTGCGAAGCATCCATGGAGGCGCCTTGAAGGGAGTATAAGGCGCCTTGGAAGGCGCCTTGGGTAGGGTATAAGGCGCCTTAAGCAGATGAACTTCGACCAGTTCAAGATTGATCCACGCGGAGGACTCGGCAGCATGGAGGCGCCTTGAACAGCCTTCAAGGCGCCTTGAACACCCTTTATAAGGGGGTTTCGACCAGGACTTCAAATCATCAATTGCCAAGTGATTCCCTTGCCACGTGCTGCTCCAAACGACGTATCGAAGTGCTGTCATTCGTGCTCGACGACCTAGAGCTCCAAGATTTCACTTTTCGTCGTTGGTATAGATTTCTTTTACCGCATTTCTTGTAATACTTAGTTTGTAATAATCATGCTTATAGTTGTTGCCCATCGAAAGCGATCAAGGATCGCGGGCCTTCGAGTAGGAGTCGTCACAGGCTCCGAACGAAGTAAATCCTTTGTGTCTATGTTTCACTATTTCATTTCCGCTGCATTAATTTCTGAACAAGGTTTTAACTCTGATAGTTTTGCGATTCGAAAAACGAAATAGCCGCGAGCGCTATTCACCCCCCCTCTAGCGCGTCTCGATCCAACAATTGGTATTAGAGCGGGGTCGCTTTGAACTGGCGCAACCACCATTCAAGCATTTTTCGTGGCTTTGTCGTTTTTATAGGGTAAAAATAAAACCTTACGCCTTTCATTTTTTCCCTCCAAAATTATTTTCGAAAAATTCATTTTCATCCTTTCAGGTTTATTAGTATTGATAAAATATTGAATTTGGCAAATTTTGAAATAATATTTTTTAAATATTTTTTAATAATATTTTATTATTTTTTCTCGAAACTCGTAAATTTCTATTTCTATCCTTCTACCACACTACTAATCCAGGATTAAGTCCTGGGATAAGTTTTTTGCTCACTTTTTCGTGCAAGATTCAATGGCTCTCCAAGAAGCCTATAGCACCACTCGTCCACCGCTTTTCTCCGGCAAAGACTTCGACTACTGGAAAGGCCGAATGGAGTCGTACCTACAAACTGAGTTCGATGTCTAGATGATCACCAAGACCGGGCTCGAAATACCAACTGACGGCGCCGGCATGCCACTACCGTACGAGAACTGGGACGCGAACCTTATCAAAAAGGTAGAAGCAAACGCAAAAGCAACGTATACACTACAATGCGGCTTAACGAATAAGGAGCTGAATCGCGCCGGCCCATTCTCAAGCGCCAAGGAGCTGTGGGAGAATCTGATTCAGTTACACGAAGGTACCCAAGTAAGTAAGCATAATTTAATAGACAATTTATTTGAATTAGATGAACAGTATGACACTACTTCGGTCGAGGAAGGTATTACGTTGGTTGTAGGTACAAGCAAGACAGAGGAAGCTAGAAAGAAACAGATGATGAAGGCAACATGGTTTGAATCTTCAGACGAATCTGAGACTGACAAAGAAGAACTGACAAGTTTCCTCGCATTACCAGTTCTAGCATCTGTGGCGAAAACTGAGTCCGAATACGAGACAGATACCGAAAGCTAATCTGGAACCGAGTTCGAGCGAAGCCACGGATCCGTATCCGTTTCCGAAGGCTCTAAACCCACTGTAAGTTCTTTAATTTCTAGTATTAGCTTAGATAATTCAGAAAATTTAGTTCCTTACTTACTAAAGAAGTTGGCTAAATCCAACGTCTGAGTCAAGTCACTCCAAAAGGAGGTAACAACCCTTAAGGAAGTGACTAACTCGAGTCCTTTAACTGAGCCAGTTCAAATTGGAAATTCAACCCAAGTCCAACAACTTGAGGAAGAAAATTCCAATTTGAAAACTCAAGTTAAAGAACTCAAGAACATGTTGGAACGGTTTACTTTGGGTTCCAAGAATCTGGATCTGATTCTTGGAAAACAGCGAGCCGTTTACAACAAATCCGGACTTGGATTTAAAACTAAAAGAAAATACAAATCGTATTTATCATTAGTAAATAGAAATAATAGAAAGGTAGTCCAAGCATGGGTACCTAAGTCCAACTTGGTCAATCAAGTTGGACTTGGTCAATATTGGGTCCCCAAGGATCAAGTCTATTACCTTGATAGACCTTATCGAGGCTATGATCCAGGGGGAGCAAAAAGGAAAACGATATTAATAAAACGAATATAATTAAAAATTCAAATTAAAAATTCAAAATTAAATTATAAATTCAAAAATAAAAATCAAATTAAAAATTCAAAATTAAATTATAAATTCAAAATTCAAAAATCTAAATCAAATTAAAAATTCAAAATTAAATTATAAATTCAAAATTCAAAATTCAAAAATCAAAATTAAATTAAAAATTTGAAATTAAATCATAAATTCAAAATATAGATGGAGGATCCAGAATAGCTGGCACCCCCCACTGAACTACCTGACAGGGTAACTGAACTTAATCTACCCGAAATGGGTAAAACAAGAGTAGATTACCCGGCAGGGTAATTAAGGTTAGACTAAAACGGGCTAAGTTTAACTTGACCGACAGTACTGGTGAAATTTTTGGATGATAGTACGTTAGGGAAGCTTGGGCATCGCATGTCTAGGAAGATATGGCTTCGACCTGGTGCATTTGACCAAGTGGAGCTGACCGAAGCTACCCTTAAATGGATCCTAACTAGTTAGACCAAAGTTTAATATTAAGCTCAATGGGTAGGACTATTTGGAAAACCTCGAAGGCATGGTTACTTTAATGAGTTCCTTGTGACTCACCATAGCCCAGAAGTTTATCCAAAAAATGTTTACTTGTTGAACCCAAAGCTAAACCTGAATCTAACACAAAGTTAAACCTTACCCTAAAATTCAACCATAATTCATCTCACAACAATTATAGGGTTCCCTGATTAAAAATTTAGATCGGGTGAGATGACTAAGTAATTAAAATCAAACTGAAAATTAATTCAAATTCAAATTAATTTCAAAGTTATTTTAAAACTTAATTTCAAAATCTTTTAAAATTAATTTCAAAATCTTTTCAAAATTATTTAAAAATCTTTTCAAAATTATTTTCAAAATTATTTAAATATCCTTTCAAAATTATTTAAAAATCCTTTCAAAATTATTTTCAAAATTATTTAAAAATCTTTTCAAAATTATTTAAAAATATTTTCAAAATTATTTTCAAAATTATTTAAAAATCCTTTCAATATCTTTTCAAAATTATTTAAAAAACTTTTCAAAATTATTTTCAAAAATATTTAAAAATCTTTTCAAAATCATTTCAAAATTATTTAAAAATCTTTTCAAAATATTTTCAAAATTATTTAAAAATACTTTCAAAATTATTTTAAAAATTATTTAAAAATCTTTTCAAAATCTTTTCAAAATTATTTAAAAATCCTTTCAAAATTATTTTAAAATCTTTTCAAAATCATTTTTAAATCTTTTCGAAACTTAATTTCAAAATCATTTTAAAAATCTTTTCAAAACTTAATTTCAAAATCATTTGAAAAAACCTTTTAAAAAACTTATTTTCAAAATTATTTTTAAAAATCTTTTAAAAACTTAATTTCAAAATCATTTGAAAAACCTTTTAAAAATTATTTTTAAAAACTCTTTTAAAAAAAAAACTTAATTTCAAAATAATTTTAAAATCTTTTCAAAACTAAATTTCAAAAATCATTTTAAAATATTTTAAAACTTCATTTCAAAATTATTTGAAATTCAAAACTTATGTTTTATATCAACTGTAAAGTCAACGTCATCTTACGTTCACTCATATGCTAAACATGTTTGTTAATCTAGAATGAGTGAGATGGAAAGATAGGCTAAACTTATGCTTGTTTTAAAATTAGTTTTTTTTAAAATAAAATTTTGACTTGACCTCAAATGTAACGACCACCCTTCTTACTACTACTACTCTCTAAGGATGACCGTTACTTAACTACTAACTCTACTTAACCGGTATGATTAAAAATCACATGGAAACCCTACCGAAAAATTTCGACAGAGTCTCCCCTGTTCCGGTGACCTTATTCAACAATACATGCAATATATACTCAGCCACAAACGGCTGGAACACATATCAATCAACCACGCAGTATAATAAATCCAAAATAAAGAAAACAACACAAGAAATCATCACACAAGATTACAATTCTTCTACTACGTCCTAATCATATCAAAATAACAAATACTATCTCAAATACTCCTAACATAGCAAAAGACAATAAAAACTAAACTAAAACTTCTTTCCTAGTCCCAAGGCTTCCATAGTCCTGGCATCACACATCCTTCGAACACCTCCTTGTCGCCTTCCTTTCTATATCTTTTCCTTTCCTGTATCTGCAGTGAGAGGAAGTGTAGTCTATAAGCAAAATTTGCTTAGTAAGCGCTATCTAACTCACAAAATCTCGATATGCATGAGGATATACTGAAATCTAAAACTGAATGCTCAAAAGGAAATCTACTCATGCTCATCTACTAGTAAAAGAAACATACTGAAAGGCTAAACATGTAGAGTAAATCTATACGATCATGCTAGCATAAAGAACTAAGCTTACTGAATTCTAAACACCTTCTGAATCTTATTTCACTTGTTTAAAGACTTATTCTTTAAATACTTTATACTTATGTAAAACTTGCTTTACTTGTTCAAAAACTTATACTTATAATACTTCAAAATAATAATCATCTTCTTCTTGGGCCCGGCAACTGTGCTTTTACTTTTGTAACGACCCGACCCATTCGGCGGCCCATTTGGCGACCCTATGGTCGTCGACCGTCGACCGTCGGCCGAGCCGTTACTACTAGGTTATCTAAACCTAGGGACGACTATGGGAGCCCAGCCCAAGGACAGAGAGTCCAACACAGTGCCACTGATAAAAGTAAAATACTTGTTATCTTTTAATACTTCTATATAATGCCTCGGCATTTTCTTTAGCACCTTGTGTGCCAAAATCCCTAAAGTCTTGACTTTGGGATCTACTTAAGGCCTTGGCCTTTTTCTTTCTTTTCTTTATCTTTCTTATACTCGTTAATACTTTTAAAAGAATTTAATAGAACTCTTAAAAAGAATATAAGCATGCTACAACAGAATTAAATCAAAGGAAAACAATCCTAACTTCTTTAAAAATAGAATATAAGCCTCCTTTTATCATGTTCGTAATATGCAAAAATCTAACTTTTACTTTGAACATTAACATGGTTGAAAACATGCACTTTTGATTTAACCGAAACATGATGTCATAGCAAGATCAATCTGAACCATTCCATTTACATTAATCCGAAGCAAATGCAAAGCTATAAAACTAAACTAAAGCACTTCCTTAATTACAAACATGCACCGTTCATATTAATTATAGCAAGGATAACAGTTAACCTTTAATTCTCAACTAGCAAACATGCACTTTCAAAAGAAAAATGAAACAATGAAAACATCTGCTAGCACACCTAAACCTATCCCTTCTAATTTGTTCAGAAACTCTGCAGTCAACTCATATCAATCTAAGCTTAAACATAATAGCATTATATTGGTCATGGAAAAATCCTAACAAAACACAAGAAACCATTGCAAAATATTCCTTAGGTTCTTTACTGTCGAAAAGGAGAAGAAATCCCAAAGCCATCACCAAATACAGAAACTCATCTCGAAAATCCCATGGTCACATACTGAATTAAGCAAATCTCGGAAATCTCCTTTGAATCCCTAGCAACAATTTACTTACAAGCAAGCTCTAAGGTTTCATGCAAAGCTTCGGACACAAAGAAAGGAACAAGGAATAAACCTTGGAGCTATCCTACTGCAGGTGAGTAGCGACTTACCCCTTGTTTGCTTGGACTTACAACCGAGAGGAGGAAGGAGGTCTAGGGTTCGGGTGAAGCTTCAAACCTCGAGATTTCAACCCTTCCTCGTGCCCACGAGCTCTCTTCGACTAGGGAACATCGAATCTGTAAAGACCGGCCGGAAAAAGGCCTTCGCCGGCGCCGGAGAACAAAGCCCTAGCTTTTCTGCGGTTCCGCCGATCACCGTCGCGCGCGTGAGGGAGGAGGAGAAATTTGGTTTCGGCTAAAACCTAAGTTCTCCTTTTAATACTCTCATATTTCTGTTAACTAGTACTACTTAAATATATTTCAATATAGATTTAGTTAAGAAAAGTTCGGCTGGTCTGTTGGTGGGCTGCGTTCTGCTTAAGGCCCGGCGCATTGGTTCGAATCCCGGCTGCAATCTATTTTCTTCCTATTATTTCTTGCTATTAACTTCTATTACTTAAATAAAATTCTTCCTTTACTTAATCAAATAACAATTGCTAGCCCAGTTGGTTAGCCGACTTTTAACCGAATCAAAGGTTTAGGCTTCGATTCCTCCACCGTGCACTTTTTATTCCAATATATTTTAAACGTTCTAACTATAGCTTAAATATATTTCACTTCCAAATATAATAGCAATGATCGCCAGCACAGTTGGTTAGGATGGTTTTGACCGAGTCAAAGGTCGCTGGTTCAAATCTCAGCTTGAACATTTTTTTTTGTCAAAACTTCTTTCGTTTAGTAAAAATACCAAACGACCTCCAAAATTTGCATAAAAATACTCTAAAAATTTCTAAAAATCTCTAGAATATTTTAAAGGTATTTCTAAATATTTTTGAATTATTTCTGAGGCTCAAAATGAGGAAATTTGGGTCATTACATCAAAATTAAAAACTATTTTTACTTATTTTCAAAAATTCAGGTTATTTTTAACTTAACTTTAAAATTAAAAGTATTTATGACCTGACTTTTAAATTACAACTCTTCTAGAATGTTTTCAAAACTAAGCCTTTATGTAAAACCTTTTTAAGCTAAGTACTTAATCAAGTCTTCTTTAACTAAGCTTAGTTAGACTATACTCTAAACTTAGCTATTTGGCAAGAAGTTTTCTCAAGGCAATCATTTTTAAGCTGAATATATAGCTAAGTTTTCAAATTTAGCTAAGTACTTTTTAAAGTTCTTTTTTTAAAAAAAAAGAAAAAAAAACAAAAAGGGAATTTAGCTAAGTGTCTCTCAAAGCAATTGTTTTCAAATGCTTAGTTTTGCTGAAAATGCTAAGTGTTTTCCAAAGCATTCTCAAAATTTCATCAATACACTTTTTTTTTAAAACTAAGTCTTTTTAAGGTTAAATACTTAACAAAACTATTGTCTTCATAAGTTTAGCTAAGTCTTTGATAAAAGTACTTTAAAAGTAAAAAATCTTAGCTAAACTGAGTCTTGATCAAATTTGTATTGCTAAACTCCCTCTTTAAAAACTAAGAATTTAAAGTGTTGTGATATCACAAAAATTTGCTTAGTTACTTGTTAAAGACAAAAATAACCTTATCTCAGCTAAAAGTATTTCTCAAACTAAAAGAAATTGAAATATTAAGATTAAGTATGCTGCTTGTACTTTAAGGCTCTGATACCTGATCAACACCAATTAGATAATTTGATTGATATTCAACTTGACTCATGCTTGGACTTAAGAACCAACTGACTTTGAATAAATAACCTAAATTAAAATTTTAGCTACTCTCTTTTCAACCTAAAAATTAACAAGTTCTTTTTCAAAAATAAGTATTATTTTATTCAAAATTAAGCTAAGTCCCTTTTCACTTAAGCTATATTTTCAAAATTCAATGTTTGCAAAAGGCTTAGCTAAGTGATTCATAGAGTAACTTTCAATTTTTTTTTCAAACTTAGCCAACCTTGAAAATTCTTGCTAAGATATTTTCTAAATTACCTTTCAGATATTTTTTGCAACATTTTAACTCAGTGCTTTCAAAATTTTAGGTGAAAATTTATTTTTCAACTTAGCACTTATCCCGTTTTTTTTCATACCCTAATTTACTTTTCAAAAAGAAAAATTGAAAATTGTTTTCAATTGGCTTATTTTTTGATAAATGGCAAAGGGGGAGAGTAGGAAATTCAAAAGTAAAAAGTAAAAATTCAAAAAGGAAACCCTGTATTAAGGGGGAGCTTCACAAAAGTTTAAGTGTTAGCTTAAGTAGGAAATTCAAAGTAGGAAATTCAAAAGTAAAAAGTAATATTTCAAAAAGGAAACCCTGTATTAAGGGGGAGCTTCACAAAAGTTTAAGTGTTAGCTTAAGTTAGGCGTTCATTTGAATTTATATATTTAAGCATGCTCACTTAAAAAATTTTAATATACTTACGCATTTGTTTTTCTTAACTTTGAATTTGGGTTGCCATAATCAAAAAGGGGAGATTGTTGGTGCGGGAAGCATCCGACGATCGAACCCAAGTTTTGATAATGGCAAAGGGTTCAAAGTTAAGTCTTGTTGTTATCTAACATGTTGAATGAGTGTTTCAGGAAAGTCCTAACTGCGGTTAGGCAAAGGTGAAAACCCTAGGGGGTGGTAACCCTAGGTCCTAGGGGGCCGTAACCCTAGGTGGAGGAAAGTCCTAGCTGTGGTTAGGCAAAGGGAAAACCCTAGGGGGTGGTAACCCTAGGTCATAGGGTACGGTAATCCTATGCGGAAAGTCTTGGCAGGTCGATGGCTTCAGGCAAAAGTCCTAGGGGGTGGTAACCCTAGGTGGAAAGTCCTAGTGTCGCAAACCAGGTGAAAGACTGGACTAGCCGGGAAGCGGATGTCCAGCAGAAAGTCCGGAAGCGTCGAGTGCTGAGCAAAAGTCCAGTCGATCTGGAGGATCGCACTGGCAACAGGTAAATCTCCTGAGTGGAGTAGGTGAGGACGCGTTCCCCGTAGAGGGAACAGTAGGCGTCGGGTCGACCTAGGGTTTCCGGACGGAAATCCGAAGTCAGACCCGGATAGTCTGACGACTATCAATAATATATTGTTTATTCTATTTATTGTTTTATCTGCTAACTTTGTGCTACAGGATATTGTTTGGGACTAACATGTCTTGCAGGTACAAAATAATGAATTTTCCCTCGGATGAACAGTGTCCGAGGCGCCTCCATGGAGCTTGGAGGCGCCTCGGGTGCAAGGTTGGAGCTAGCTGTGAAGCATCCATGGAGGCGCCTTGAAGGGAGTATAAGGCGCCTTGGAAGGCGCCTTGGGTAGGGTATAAGGCGCCTTAAGCAGATGAACTTCGACCAGTTCAAGCTTGATCCACGCGGAGGACTCGGCAGCATGGAGGCGCCTTGAACAGCCTTCAAGGCGCCTTGAACACCCTTTATAAGGGGGTTTCGACCAGGACTTCAAATCATCAATTGCCAAGTGATTCCCTTGCCACGTGCTGCTCCAAACGACGTATCGAAGTGCTGCCACTCGTGCTCGACGACCCAGAGCTCCAAGATTTCACTTTTCGTCGTTGGTTTAGATTTATTTTATCGCATTTCTTGTAATACTTAGTTTGTAATAATCGTGCTTATAGTTGTTGCCCATCGAAAGCGATCAAGGATCGCGGATCTTCGAGTAGGAGTCATCACAGGCTCCTAACGAAGTAAATCCTTTGTGTCTGTGTTTCTCTATTTCATTTCCGCTGCATTAATTTCTGAACAAGGTTTTAACTCCGATAGTTTTGCGATTCGAAAAACGAAATAGCCGCGAGCGCTATTCACCCCCCTCTAGCGCCTCTCGATCCAACACTTGGTCGGGGCGCCTGGAAGGGTTCTGGGACCCTGGGGAGGATAAATTTTATCCCCCAACGTTAAGATCGAGTCAAAGCTCGATCTGGTTAAAATTCAGGTTTCGGGCCGGTTGCTCAGGGCGCCCCCGGTTGCTCAGGGCGCCCCGGACTACTCCGGGCGCCCTGGCCTGGTCCGAGCGCCCCGGACAGTTCCGGGCGCCCCGGATGCTGAGTCAACTCTGGTTGATTTTTGTGCGGGTCCTCTGCTCCGGATCCGCTTGATTGGGTGATCTCTGCTATCCGGAAAAGGGCTCACCCGAACCCAACTTCCGGTCTTCTTGAGCGGGCTTCCCTCCGGCTTCTCGTCCCTCGGAATCGTCGCGTGTTCCCTTCTCGTCCGCCGGCGTACTAATCCGCAGTCTTCGTCCCTCGGACGCACCGCGTGCCATCCTTCTCTCTAGCTGCGTCTCTTGCTCCCCGAGCAATCTTCCGCTCCGGCTTTCGTCCCTCGGAACCACCGCACACTTCCTTCTTGTCCGCGGTGTACTGTTACGCAGCACCTCGTGTTGGGTTTTTCGGGCCGCGAAAACCGCTTTTTCGCATCGTGAAAACCCCGAAACCCCGCCACCTGATCCGTGCGAAGATAAAACTATCGAAAAACATACGAGTATGAGTTTCTAAACCTCGATCTACAGTAGATTTTCAAAGGAGAAGGAATATACCCTTGATGCGAAGCCCTTCGCAATCCCGCTTGTCCTCGGTTCGCCGGATCTCAAAAGTGTCAAAGTAGACACTTCTCTATGTGTATCCACACAAGCAAGAGATGGAGAAAAATCTCTAAGGATGTGCTAGCAACCTTAGAGATCAGTAATGGAGGAGATGAGAGGGAGAGAAGAGAAGAGCTTGAGGAAGAAGAAAGAGTGAATGAGAATGAATGAATACACCTTGTGTAACTCACACACATGTAACCTCCCAAAAAGTGGCCGGCCACTTTGCTTCTAAAACTCCCATGGAATATCAAGAGCCAAGTCCCTTGATCTCCTCGATAAGGTGGCATTTGGTCAAGTCAAAGTTGACCAAATGAAGAAGCCTTGATGATGTGGCATTGGTCAAGTAAAAGTCAAGTCAAAACTTGACTCTTCATCTTCCTACTTAAGTCAAGTCAAACTTGACGACTTCTCTCCCTTGGTTGATATAATCTAACCATTGGTTTAAGTCAATTTTAATTTAATGAATCTATATTCATTGAATTAAATTAATTCAATGAGTCTAAGTCCAAATTAGACTCACTTAACACATGAACCAAATTGAGTCCAACTCAATTAGCATAATTTGGATTACTCTTAATCCAATTTGGTTCATCACATGAACCTAATCCTTTAGGTTCATCAAATGAACCTAATCTCCATCTAATTGCCCTTTGTGTGTGACCCTATAGGTTCTTATAACGTTGGTAATGCTCCTAAACCCATTTAGAAGCATAAGTAATGAGCGGTATCTAGCAACACATCATTACTACCCAAGTTATAAGAATGTTGAGATCCAACATCACCTTTTGACTACTAATTGTGACTCCTCACAATATATGACAAGTGTCCTTCTATCCAAGACATCTAGATTGATCAATGTGAGGCATAGACCGTGTCATCCTCTAATCAATCTAAATCTTGAACTCCAAGTAGACTCACTAAATCAAATGAGCTCAATATCACATATTGACTCATTTGGGAATGGACATGCACTTCGTTGTCTCACTCTATCAAGAATATCGATGTCTCTCCCGTCATATAGGAGGGATAGATCCCATCTACATCACTCACATCTCTCTGCATAATTCGTTACATACCCAGTAATCGCCTTTATAGTCCACCCAGTTACGGGTGACATTTGACGAAACCAAAGTACTTAATTCCTTATGTAGGAAACCATGGTGACTTCAGATCTTAGGACTAGTAGTCATACTAATAGCCACACGAGAAAGTATATGACACTCATATAACGATCCATGATACTTTCTCATGGCGGGTCATTCAGTATACATTCTCCAATGCATACCCATGTGTTAACTTGATATCTCTATATCCATGACTTGTGAGATCAAGTCATTGAGTTGACCTACATGCTAGTCTTATTGCATTAACATTGTCCCTGAATGTTAATAGTTGACTAGGAATGATTAAGAGTAGTGTTCCCTATATCATCTCACTATCGGTTCAACTAACCGATTGATATAGGTGAGAACCTTCTACTCAAGGACGCTATTATACTTAGTTTATTTGGCATCAATACAAGTAAGTATAATAACCAAAAACAAATGCCTTTATTTATATAAGAATATGATACAACAAGTCCATAATACAATCATCAAATGATTGGCTCTTGGGCTCTAACTAACAATCTCCCACTAGCACTAGTGTCAATCAGTGGAGGCTCTAAACCCCAATAACCTAGTGTGACCATCATGCTTCCACTGTGCCAAAGCCTTGGTTAAGGGATCTGCGATGTTAGCCTCTGTAGGTACTCTGCATATCATCACATCCCCTCTCTCGATAATCTCTCGAATGAGATGGAAGCGCCGTAGTATGTGTTTGGTCCGCTGGTGTAAGCGAGGTTCCTTCGCCTGTGTTATAGCTTTATTGTTGTCACAATAGAGCTCAATAGGGTCAGCGATACTGGGAACCACCCCAAGTTCAGTGATGAACTTGCGGATCTAAACTGCTTCCTTTGCTGCCTCTGATGCAGCAATGTACTCGGCCTCTGTCGTAGAATCAGCTACTGTGTCCTGCTTCGAACTCTTCCAGCTCACAGCACCACCATTAATGCAAAATACGAACCCTGACTGTGATCGATAATCATCCTAGTCGGTTTAGAAGCTAGCATCACTGTAACCCTTTACAGCTAGCTCATCATTGCCTCCATATATCAAGAAATATTCTTTAGTCCTTCTTAAGTACTTAATAATATTCTTGACCGCTATCCAGTGACTTTCACCTGGATTTGACTGGTATCTGCTCGTCATGCTCAAAGCATACGAGACATCAGGTCGAGTACATAGCATGGCGTACATGATAGATCCTATGGCTGAGGCATAAGGGATATGATCCATGCGGTCTCTCTCCTCTCTAGATGAGGGACCTTGAGTCTTCGAAAGACTCACGCCATGTGACATCGGCATAAATCCCTTCTTGGAGTTCTGCATGGCAAACCGAAAGAGTACCTTGTCAATGTATATACTCTGACTTAGGCCAAGCAATCTCTTATATCTATCTCTATAGATCTGTATCCCTAGAATGTGGGATGCTTCACCTAAGTCCTTCATTGAGAAGCAACTCCCTAGCCAGGTCTTGACAAAATGAAGCAACGGGATGTCCTTCCCAATGAGTAGTATGTCATCCACTTACAATATGAGGAAGACAACTATATCCCCTACAACCTTTTGTAGACACAAGGCTCATCTTCGTTCTTGATGAAATCAAACTGTTTGATTGCATCATCGAATCGAAGATTCCAGCTCCGAGAAGCTTGCTTTAGTCCATAAATGGACCTATGCAGCTTGCATACTCTGCTAGTATGCTATGGATCTACAAAACCCTCAGGTTGTGTCATGTACACATCCTCGAGTAGGTTTCCATTCAGAAATACGGTTTTGACATCCATCTGCCATATCTCATAGTCATGGTAAGCTGCAATAGCAAGCATGATCCGAATGGACTTAAACATCACTACTGGAGAAAAGGTTTCATCATAGTCAATACCATGAATCTGCTTGAAACCTTTAGCTACCAAGCGACCCTTATAGATAAGTCCATCCATGCCAGTCTTTCTCTTAAAGACCCACTTACACCCTATGGGTTTTACCCCTTCAGGTGGATCAACCAAAGTCCATACTTGGTTGGTGTACATGGATTCCATTTCGGATCTCATGGCCTCTAGCCATTTCTCGGAATCTGGTCTCATCACAGCTTCTAGATAGGTGGTAGGCTCATCATCTATGAGCACAACGTCATCATGGTCAGACAAGAGAAATGAGTATCTCTCAGGCTGACGACGTACCCTATCAGACCTGCGAAGAGGTATGTCTTCTTGAACTGGTTGTTGTTCCTCAACTCCTTGTGGAACAACATCATCCACAACACTTTGTGGTTCCAGTTCAACTTCCATCGAGGCTTCAGTGCTATTGTTTGCATCTTGAACTTCTTCAAGATTGAACGTGCTCCCACTAGTCTTTCTAGAAACAAAGTCCCTTTCTAGAAAGACCCCAGTCTTTGCCACAACTACCTTGTGCTGACTGGGAATGTAGAAGTAATATCCCTTAGTTTCCTTGGGACATCCAATAAAGTAGCACTTGTCGGATTTGGGTCCTAACTTGTCTGAGACTTGACGTCGAACGTAAGCCTCACAACCCCAAATCCTCATAAAAGACACCTGAGCATCTCTCCCAGTCCATATCCTATATGGTGTCTTTATCACGGCCTTGGATGGAACTCGATTGAGTATAAAAACTGCTGTGTCTAGAGCATAGCCCCAAAGGTATGTCGGAAGATCTGTGTGACTCATCATAAATCGTACCATATCTAATAGGGTACGATTCCTCCTTTCGGATTCACTATTCCACTGTGGTGTTCCAGGCGGAGTGAGCTGGGATAGAATCCCACACTCAGCTAGATAGTCACGAAACTCATGGCTAAGGTATTCACCACCTCAATCTGATCGAAGTATCTTAATAATCTTGCCAAGCTGGTTCTGTACTTCATTCTTGAATTCTTTGAACTTTTCAAAAAATTCTGACTTATGTGTCATCAAGTACACATAACCATATCTACTGAAGTCATCAGTAAATGTGATGAAGTACCTATAACCACCTCCAGCAGCGACATTGAAAGGGACACATACGTCACTATGTATAAGTCCTAACAAATCAGTCGCTCTCTCACTGTGCCCACTAAAGGGAGTCTTGGTCATCTTGCCTAGTAGGCACGACTCGCACGTCTCATAAGATTCAAAATCAAATAAGTTCAGCAAACCATCGTCATGGAGCTGGGATAAGCGCTTGTCATTTATATGACCTAAGCGACAATGCCAGAGATAGGTTTGGTTCAGGTCATTTGACTTGATCCTCTTGGTATTTATGTTATAGATAGAGCTTTCAAGATCTAGAATGTAGAGTCCGTTCATCAGAGGTGCACTACAATAGAACATGTCTTTTAAATAAACAGAACAACTTTGTCCTTTATAATAAAAGAGAAGTTTTTCTTGTCCAAACAAGAAACTGAAATTATGTTCTTAGTTAGTGCAGGCACATAACAACATTCATCTAATTCTAATACAAGCCCAGAGGGCAGAGATAGATGATAAGTTCCTACAGCAACAACAACAACCCGTGCTCCATTGCCTACGCGTTGGTCCACCTCGCCCTTCGCCAATGCCTTGCTATTTCTCAGCGCCTGCACATTAGTACAAATGTGAGATGCACATCCGGTATCTAATACCCATGATGAAGAAATAGATAGATTGACTTCTATAACATATATACCTGAAGTGGAAGTCTCACTTCGCTTCTTCTTAATATCTTCCAAGTACACCTTGCAGTTCCTCTTCCAGTGCCCGGTCTGACCGCAGTGGAAGCAGGTAGCATCCTTGGTGACCCCTCCTTTAGGCTTCAGTGCCTTGCCTTTTCCCTTGGCTTGGGACTTTTCCTTGCCTTTGGGCTTGCCCTTGTGTTTCTGAACCATCAGAACAGAGTGGGGCTTTGCCTTCTTAAGGTTCAGCTCAGCAGTTCTTAACATGCTAAGCAGCTCGGGCAGTGGCTTGTCAATTTTGTTCATATTGTAGTTTAGAACGAATTGACTATAGCTATCCGGCAAGGATTGCAAGATCAGGTCAGTGGCCAGCTCTTGGCCAAGCGGGAATCCCAACCTCTGTAGGTTTTCTATGTACCCAATCATTTTGAGTACATTTGGGCCTACGGGAGCTCCATCTGACATCTTGCACTGAAATAGTGCCCTTGAGATCTCAAATCTCTCATGCCGTGCTTGTCCTTGATACAGTTAACAAAGATGTTCAACCATATCGTAAGCGCCCATCAACTCGTGTTGCTTCTGAAGCTCAGAGTTCATGGTCGCGAGCATTGGACAGGACACATCTAATGCGTCATCTTGATGCTTCTTGTAAGCATCTTTATCTGCTCGCGTGGCATTGGCAGGAGGAGCCTCCGGAATGGGCTGCTCCAGAACGTACAGCTTACGTTCCTGGGTGAGAACTATTCTCAAGTTCCTGTACCAGTCCAGGAAATTTACTCCGTTGAGCTTGTCCTTCTCAAGGACTGAACGCAGGGAGAAGGAGTTCGTATTCGACGTCATGGTTATCTACAATAGAAAAATGCAGAAAATAAATATCATATTCTTTTAAATCATTTAATTAGGCCTTTAACTAAATGATGCTCCCACTGAATTCTATAATTCATGTGGGACAAGATCCACATCATACTAACCCTTGAGTTAGCTTTGGCTAATGCGCCCAAGATTTAGTATGATCGGTAGGTAACGATTTACCAATTACATCTCTATGCAACTCTTGTTTATAGGATCATTATCCGCAGTTATATTAAAACTTGAGTTAGCTTTGGCTAATACACCCAAGAATTAATATAAATGTGATTTATGTCCTATCTTTCCAACCATTGGAAGAATGCCTATAGTTGTACTCAATCCAACCGAGTTAACTAGGAATACTCAATCTAATTGAGTTTGTATTCGCCCATGCGTTGATAAGCGGGACCAAGATTGTCCCTCCGTACCCTACCAAGATAATATGTGTTGCTCTGCTTTGGCCGATTCAACAACACATGTGATCGAGGTAGTGATAGGTATCACGGCACGGTAGGCATTAGAGTTGACGTGATTTAGATCTAATCTAAACGATGATGCGTATCATATACTCGATAGATCTAATCTAATCAAAGGGTGCATCATGTGCACGACTTAGATCTAATCTAATCGTTAGGCACTAATTAATTACTTAATCATGCATCACATATACACAAGCAATTAATTAAATTAATTTATGATTTGTCATGGCCCTACTATGATCTTCTCAAGCCAATGAGAAGATCGGATGGTCAACCTAGGGTCAATGGCTTCTTAAGCTCCTCCCTTTGACCACCTTGTGTTGCTCGCGCCCTCCTCGTAACTCCGTCTCGAGTGGACCTTCCATGGCTCCAATTTTGTACATTACAATTTTAAAACTCGAGTTACATTTGAGTCTAAACTAATTTACAACAAGAATATAAAATAGAGAAAGGCACGACGCGCAGGTCGCGAATAAAATACAACACGCACATCACATGACGGCACGCATGCCGTATTATGAATTACAACACATTTATACCAATCCAATTGGGTCTTTTGGGCCATGACTATCACAAATTATACATAATTCTAAATAATGTAATTTCCATAATTTTCTGTAATTTTAATACTAATTTTTACAATTTTTACGAGTAAAATTTCCTGGCGGTCCTGTTTAGCAGTTTTCGGGCGCAATCGCGGAACGAATCCCCTTGCGGGGCCAGGGGCAGCACCCCTACCCGCGATCTAACCATCGCGAGGGTTCCTTAGCGATCCTACAGCGCCTTAGTCCGCTGTCCCAAAAAGTTTTGGGGTGAAACCTTGCCGTTTCAGAAAAATCATCTCGGTAGTCGAAGCCTACAAGTGTCGAAACACTTGCGCTTCGCTTCTACGAGAAAAATACCCATAAAAACTCTAAAAATCAGAAATTTACAGAATGTTACAATACTAAATTTTTGTCTTAAAAACAAAAACTAAACTCGTACAAGCGCACGTGGCTCTGATACCACTGTTGGGTTTTTCGGGCCGTGAAAACCGATTTTTCGCGTCGCGGAAACCCCGAAACCCCGCCACCGGATCCGTGCGAAGATAAAACTTTCGAAAAACTTATGAGTATGAGTTTCTAAACCTTGATCTACAGTAGATCTACAAAGGAGAAGGAATATACCCTTGATGCGAAGCCCTTCGCAATCCCGCTTGTCCTCGGTTCGCCGGATCTCGAAAGTGTCAAAGTAGACACTTCTCTATGTGTATCCACACAAGAAAGAGATGGAGAAAAATCTCTAAGGATGTGCTAGAAACCTTAGAGATCAGTAATGGAGGAGATGAGAGGGAGAGAAGAGAAGAGCTTGAGGAAGAAGATGGAGTGAATGAGAATGAATGAATACACCTTGTGTAACTCACACACATGTAACCTCCCAAAAAGTGGCCGGCCACTTTGCTTCTAAAACTCCCATGGAATATCAAGAGCCAAGTCTCTTGATCTCCTCCATGAGGTGGCATTTGGTCAAGTCAAACTTGACCAAATGAAGAAGCCTTGATGATGTGGCATTGGTCAAGTAAAAGTCAAGTCAAAACTTGACTCTTCATCTTCCTACTTAAGTCAAGTCAAACTTGACGACTTCTCTCCCTTGGTTGATCTAATCTAACCATTGGTTCAAGTCAATTTTAATTTAATGAATCTCTATTCATTGAATTAAATTAATTCAATGAATCTAAGTCCAAATTAGACTCACTTAACACATGAACCAAATTGAGTCCAACTCAATTAGCATAATTTGGATTACTTTTAATCCAATTTGGTTCATCACATGAACCTAATCCTTTAGGTTCATCAAATGAACCTAATCTCCATCTAATTGCCCTTTGTGAGTGACCCTATAGGTTCTTATAACGTTAGCAATGCTCCGAAACCCATTTAGAAGCATAAGTAATGAGCGGTATCTAGCAACACATCATTACTACCCAAGTTATAAGAATGTTGAGATCCAACATCACCTTGTGACTACTAATTATGACTCCTCACAATATATGACAAGTGTCCTTCTATCCAAGACATCTAGAATGAGCAATGTGAGGCATAGACCGTGTCATCCTCTGATCAATCTAAATCTTGAACTCCAAGTAGACTCACTAAATCAAATGAGCTCAATATCTCATATTGACTCATTTGGGCGTGGTCATGCACTTCGTGGTCTCACTCTATCAAGAATATCGATGTCTCTCTCGTTATATAGGAGGGATAGATCCCATCTACATCACTCACATCCCTCTGCATAATTCGTTATATACCCAGTAATCGCCTTTATAATCCACCCAGTTACGGGTGACGTTTGATGAAACCAAAGTACATAATTTCTTATGTAGGGAACCATGGTGACTTCAGGTCTAAGGACTAGTAGTCATACTAATAGCCACATGAGAAAGTATATGACACTCATATAACGATCCATGATACTTTCTCATGGCGGGTCATTCAGTATACATTCTCCAATGCATACCCATGTGTCAACTTGATATCTCTATATCCATGACTTGTGAGATCAAGTCATCGAGTTGACCTACATGCTAGTCTTATTGCATTAACATTGTCCCTGAATGCTAATACTCGACTAGGAATGATTAAGAGTAGTGTCCCCTATATCATCTCACTATCGGTTCAACTAACCGATTGATATAGGTGAGAACCTTCTACTTAAGGACGCTATTATACTTAGTTTATTTTGCACCAATACAATTAAGTATAATAACAAAAAACAAATGCCTTTATTTATTTAAGAATATAATACAACAAGTCCATAATACAATCATCAAATGATTGGCTCTAGGGCTCTAACTAACACCTCGTCCCTCGGACTGTCGTCTTTCTCGCTAGCTGTGTCTTCCGCTCGACTACTTGTGCTCCTAAGCTCCTGCACACTTAGACACAAGGTTAGAAACACACAGGACCTAACTTAACTTGTTGATAACACCCAAACAACCTTGGGGTTCCAACAATCTCTCCCTTTTTGGTGTGATGAACCCAAGTTAAGCTAGGGTAAAATAGACATTAAATAAAATTAAGTAAATTAACTTAATTTGTAATTTTAGTGCAAAAATAAGTTAAAATTTTGGTCTACCTCCCCCTAGACTTATATTAATCCTTCTCCCCCTTTGATCACAAAAAAAATGGGGTTTCAAGAAAAAAATCTAAGGGTTTATAAAATTTTGAGATCTTTAAAAATTTGCAATAATCTTCACACAAAGAGTATCTGAAAAAAATAAGTAAAGTTTTCTATGGGAAATTATAAGAAAAAAAATTCTAACTTAGGCATTTAAAAAAAATTATTTTATAAAAGAAACTTGAAGCAGAAATTTTTAATTTCATTATAACTTTTAACTAAAGAAATCTTCTGAGAATTTTTCTAAGTGTTAATGAGAATTTAAAAAAAAATTCTAAGTAAAAAGAATTTTGAAAAAATGTTGGAAAAAACTTTGAAAACATTAATTAATTCTAATTTTAATGCTTTGACAGAAAGTTAATTAAACATTTATTTCAATATTTTGGCTTCCAGGTCGTGGTGAGGCACTAGGCCTTCTTGGTTATTGGAGCAACAACCACTTCCTTAAACAAAGCCTCAAAAAGAAATTAATTGTTTAATTTTCTCACTGAAAGCGCTAACTTTTATTAATATTTAGATTAAGCAAGATTTAGGAATCCAATAAAGGTTCCAACCTACTGGGTTGATTAAAAATTTCTTAGGGACATATTTTCTAGAGATATTCCTAATTTGTCCCTGGTGATATCTATAATACCAATTTAAATTATTAAATCTTCTAACATTGGTTTTAGATGAACATACATAGTTTTTCAAGTTATCTACTTGAATTTTCAAATCATCATTTTCAAGTTTCAAATTTTAATTTGCTAGTTTTAATTTATCTAATTCTTCTAAGAGACAAGACTTAGCTAGAATTACTTTTAAATTTTTATTTTAATTTTCTAATTTGCAGCAATCTTTTGTTAAAAGTTTAACGAACTTAAACATTTTATCGGGAGGAAGAGATTGTACGTGACTTACCTTGTCGATCTCGTTATACATTTCTCCCCCTGAGCTACTGCTTTCTTCCGATGAAGCTCCCCCTTCATCGATGCTTTCGATGCTCATCTCGGAGGAACTTGAATCGCAATCGTTGTCTTGATGACTCGCCATCAGTGCGAGTCCGGAAAATGCTTCGACTTCCGATTCAGACGATGTATCGTCCCACGTCGCTTTTAGGGCTTTGTGCTTTTGAACAGGCTTTTTCCCTTTATCTTTATCCTTTTTCTTTAGCTTGGGGCAGTTGTCCTTGACGTGTCCTTCTTCGTCGCAATGGTAGCAACGGATCGTTCTTTTCTTTCTACCCTGTGGATGGTTAGTTTTTTTAGAATTGTATAACTTCTTAAATCGTCTTACCATCATTACCATTTCCTCGTCGTCGAGAGAAGATTCTGACTCAGGCTCGTCTCTCGATGCTTTGAGGGCGATGTTGTTCTTGGGCTCCTTCGAACCTGCACATCTTGATTCGTGCACTTCAAATGTCGAAAAAAATTCTTCTAAAGAAACTTTTTCTAGGTCTTTTGAAATATAAAAGGCATCTACTAGTGATGCCCATTTTGAATTTTTCGGAAAGGAATTTAACGCGTACCTGAGCGAATCTCGGTTACTTACCTCTTCTCCGAGATTCGAAAGTTCGGTGATGAGCTCCTGTATCCTTGAGTGTAGATGTGCAATTGTTTCACCTTCTTCAAGATAAAGGTTGGTGAGCTGGTTGCGAATTAAGTCCCGTCTCGCAAACTTGGCTTTGGATGTTCCTTCGTGTAGTTCAAGGAACTTCTCCCAAAGCTCCCTTGCTGAGTTGTAAGTGCCGACACGGTTGACTTCTTGTGGCGGAAGTACGCCTAGCAGATGGAATTCTGCTCTCTTGTTTGCCACGTACTCGGCCTACTCTTTCTTTGTCCATGAATTTTTCGCTTTTCCCTCGGGAGCTTCAAAACTGAGTTCCATTGTAAGTAATAAATCGAAATCGGTACCGAAAAATACCTCTATGTGTTTCTTCTAGCTTGCAAAGTCCCCCTCAAATTTTGGCGGGTGGATGTTAGATCCGGCCATCTTGTTGCTTCATTCGGCGGTTAGTCCTCCTGAAACATCTTGGCTCTGATACCACTTGTAGGACCATTGCGGCCGGCTAGAAGGGGGGGGGGGTTGGATAGCCTGCAAAATCAAAACGAACAACCCTTCTCAAACTCTTAAGCTAACACTTGCATAAAGTAAATTAGCAGTAAATAAAATAGAAAGAAGAGGCTCACAACTTGACTTGGTTACAACCAAGGAGGTCGTTAATCCAAGAAATGAACGTGCACTAAAATATCTCCTTCAGGCGGAGAAGCCTCTTACAGCAGTGAAAGCACGAAAGATAGAAGCTAAACTAGAACAGGAGGGCACAAGTGTTTGGAATGTAAATTTCTAAGTTGATTCAAAGCTTCTGGACCAAGGCTATATTTATAGCCTTGGTCGGGTGCCTGGAAGGGTTCCGAGTGCCCTGGAGGGGATAAATTTTATCCCCCAACGTTCAGATCGAGTCAAAGCTCGATCTGGTCAAAATTCAGGTTCCGGGCGCCCGGAAGGGTTCCGGGCGCCCTGGGCTGCACAGGGTGCCCCGGACAGTTCCGGGCGCCCCGGATGCTGAGTCAACTCTGGTTGACTTTCGTCCAAGTCCTCTGCTCCAGATCCGCTTGATTAGGTGATCTCTGCCATCCATAAAGGGCTCACCCGAACCCAACTTCCAGTTTTCTCGAGCGGGCTTCCCTCCGGCTTCTCGTCCCTCGGAATCGTCGCGTGTTCCCTTCTCATCCGCCGACGTACTCATCCGCAGTCTTCGTCCCTTGGACGCACCGCGTGCCGTCCTTCTCTCTAGCTGTGTCTCTTGCTCCCCGAGCAATCTTCCGCTATGGTTTTCGTCCCTCGAAACCACCACACGCTTCCTTCTCGTCCGCCGGTGTACTCTTCCGCAGCACCTCGTCCCTCGGACTGCCGTCCTTCTCGCTAGCTGCGTCTTCCGCTCGACTACCTATGCTCCTAAGCTCCTGAACACTTAGACACAAGGTTAGAAAAACACAGGACCTAACTTAACTTGTTGATCACACCAAAACAACCTTGGGGTTCCAATATAAACTAATCTTTAGAATTATGTTTTTCTTCTATACCTTTTTCCTTCTTGTTAATTCTTTTTGTTGCAATTCTAATTCTAACTTACATTCTTGATTTCTAGCATTCTAATCTAGTTTTTCTCTGTTTTTCTTTTGATCTAACTTTCCTCTTTCTTTCTTCTTTTCTTTTGTAAACATATCTTGCAATCTTTAGCATATGAATTATTCTAGACATTTTTCTTTTTCCTTTTATCTTTTCTTTCTTGTTTTCATTATGCACTTTCTTGCTTACAATTTAAATTCTGCATTTTCTTTCTTGCTTTTCATATTGCATTTTATTTCTTGTTTTTGATTCTTGAATATCCATGAGCACTAACATGTCAAGCAGGCCCGTGAGAAATTTTTCTACACCTTTTTCTGCAAGATTTTTATCTCCCATTGTGCAACCTCAAATTGAAGCAGAAAGTTTCCAACTAGACCCAGAATTGATTTTCATGATACAAGGTCACAAATTTGGAGGAGAAATATCAGAAAGTCCTTATCTGCATCTTGAAACATTTTTAGAGATTTGTGATATGGTGAAATGTGAAGGAGTGTCAGCAGATGCAGTTCGATTGATGGCATTTCCTTTTAGTATCAAGGATAAAGCAAGGACTTGGTCATATTCTCTCCATCCTCAAAGCATCACAAGTTGGGAACAATTAGAGAAGTAATTTCTGAATCATTTTTTCCCTCCAAGTAGAACAGTGTATATGAGGAATTGCATAACAAATTTTTCTCAGGCATATGGAGAATCATTATTTGAAGTATGGGATAGATTCAAGAGTCTTCAAAGACAGTGCCCTCATCATGGTTTTGAAAAATGGTTGATTCTGCACATATTCTATGGGGGAATTCCTTTTTCAAACAAGAGTATATTGGATTCATCAGCTGGAGGTTCTTTTATGGATAAAAGTATAGATGAATCATATACATTAATTGATCAAGTGAAATTGAACCTCCATGAATGGTCGAACATAAGTTGGATGAAATCTCCCTCAAACGTTCAAGAAGTGCAAGCCATAAATGCTATAGATCCTATTAAACAAATTGTAACTCAACCATCTATGAGTTTTGAAAACCACAAGTTACAGAACGGGGAGTTCAAACATTTTGGGGCAAAGATTGAAAGTATTATTTCAAATTGGTTTAAAGAAGATCCCCCTCCTTCGCAGATAAGATCTAGTGAAAAATGAGATGATGTTGGGTTGAGAATTGAAAAAAATCATGAAGAACTTCTGAAGAAGGACATGTTTAGAATTGAGGAGAAAAACAATAGAAGACCACATGAACTCAGTTCCATTATTCCAAGAGGTTCCCAAATGCCACAAGTACCTTTCCCTCAACGATTGATCATACCAACACTAGATAAGCAAGTTGAATCTCCTCCACAAGCTAAAAAGGAATATGGGAAGTTAGAAGTACCTTCCCCAAGGCCTTCGCTAAGGGTTCCTTTTCCACAAAGGTTAGTGGGGGGCAATGAGAACTATGACTTTAAAAAATTCTGTGACACTAGTAAGGTTGAGTGCAGATTTTTGAATTTGTATAAAGATGAAGACTCTTCATATGAGGATTTTATTGATAATGCAGTGGTAAATAAGTTTTCAGATCTACCTCTAAATTTTATAGGGTGTTATAGTGATATTGAATTTTCAGATGATGAATGTGATGTGGTAGATCAACTTAAAACTGTAAGTGAAGTTATTGATCCTCTTGTTATTGATTCTCCTATTGAGGATATAGATGTTGGTTTGTTTTTTGATGTATGTGTTGATGATGATATTTTGGAAGAATGTGTAAGGAGCTGTGTTGTGGAAGCAGCATCTCAAGGATCACAACCTTTGTCCACACAACCCTTAGAGGGTGTAAGAATTGATCATGTTATGGAATAATGTGTAGGGACTTATGCAGAGCTAGTAGAGTCTCAAGAATCACCATCTTTGATATCATCAACATCTGAGCCAGAGCCAGAACCATCATTTGATTCAGAGGAGGTCACATCTACATGTTTAGAAATTTCAAGTATCTCTTAGCAAAGTAAGGTTAGTATTTCTTGTGATCTTTTGAAAAATTTTATAGAAGTACCTATCATTGACTTTGTTGGATGTGATTTAGTTTTTATTTCTTATTCTGCTTATCTTAATATGGTTATGGCTCTATCTTATCTAATATGTTTGTGAGAGATTTGTATTTTTTTTTGCATGTGTAGATTTCACTTGGGCTAATGATTGGAAGCACAATCTGAACCGTCTTCGACCATCGAAAAGAACTTCAAAGAAGATGAAGATGGAGAGAGCAATACTTCATTTTGCAATTCCTATATTGAAAGCTCCCTCTATAATAAGAGCCCTTGGTAGGAGGGGTTGAAATATCTTACCCCTCCAAGAGCGAGATTTCGATAAATCTAATAAGGTGGTCGAGCTAATGACCTTAAACAAGCGCTTCTTGGGAGGCAACCCAAGGGTTCTTTTAGTTAGTGCATTTTATGTTTCTATTTTTCATTATAGTATTTTTACTTTGTTTTTGCTTTGTTTTCAGGTTGAAATTTCACTTCCATGAGCTGGCCATGATTTCTTCATGGGCATGGAAGTATTGGAGAAGCAAGAAAGGAGAAAAACCATCTTTTGGAGAAAAACAGAGAATGGTCGTGTGTTGTACACGACCAGGCATATGTTGCAGAAAAGGAGATGCTTGGGCCGTGTCTACATGACACGGTCGTGTAGAGTCTCCAGAGAAGAAAAGGTGCTCGCCCGTGTCTCACACACGGCCGTGTGAAGAATCCAGAGAAGAAAAGGTGTTCGGTCGTGTCTCACACACGACCGTGTGAAGAAACAAGTACAGAAGCATGCACTGGTCGTGTCACAGACATGGTCGTGTGCTGATTCCAGTAAAGGAGAATGGTGAGGCCTTGTTGTTGGGTGTTTCGGGCCGCAAAAACCGCTTTTTCGCGTCGCGGAAACCCCGAAACCCCCTAGCCATCGGATCCGTGTGAAGAAAACTTTCAAAAATACGAGTACGAGTTTCAAACGATGATCTACAGTAGATCTACAAAGGAAAAACATTTTATACCTTTGAAGCGTGCCCTCGCAAATCCCGCTCGTCCAACGGTACGCCGGATCTCGAAGTTGTCAACGTAGACAACTCTCTAGTGATATCCACACGAACAAGAAGTGTTCTCTAACACTCAAGGATGGAGAAGAGAGCACCACAAGTGTGCTAGCACTCTCTAGGGCTCTCGGGTAGGAATGGAAGAAGAAGAAAGGAAAAGAAGAGAACACACTCCTCAAAAATCTCTATGTGACTTTCACTAACCTTTCTTCTTGGATTAGATTCACTCTCCTTTCTTCTCCCTTGCTTGAAACCCACGACCAAGAGAAGAGAAGGAGCAAGAAGAGAGCTTAGGAGGAGGAAGATCACTTGAATGAGAGTTACACTTGCAAAAATGAAACTCTTTTCATCTAATTAAGTGGTTTGTAACCTCCATGGGATACCAAGAGTCACAACTCTTGGTAACTCCCATGAGATTGCACTTCACTTAAGTAACCATGATGATGTGGAGCATCATCATTGGTCCACTTAATGCCAACTCACCAATGAGGTGGCATAAAGTCAAGTCAAACTTGACTCTTCATCTTCCTCTCAAGTCAAGTCAAACTTGACTTAATCTCTCTCATGGTTGATCTAATCCAACCATTTAATTCAAGTCAATTTAATATAATGAATCTAATTCATTTAATTAAATTGATTCAATGAGTCATAATATAAATTAGACTCATTGAACACATGAATCAACTTGAGTCCAACTCAATTAGCCCAATTAGGATTACTCTTAATCCAATTTGATTCATCAAATGAATCTAATCCTCTTGGTTCATCATATGAACCTAATCTCCATCCACTTGTTCTTTGTGTGTGACCTAATAGGTTCTTGTAACGTTGGCAATGCCCCTAAACTCATTTAGAAACATAAGTAATGAGCGGTATCTAGCAATACATCATTACTACCCAAGTTACAAGAATGTTGAGATCCAACATCACCTTGTGACTACTAATTGTGACTCCTCACAATATATGACAAGTGTCCTTCTATCCTAGACATCTAGATTGATCAATGTGAGGCATAGACTGTGTCATCCTCTAATCAATCTAAATCTTGAACTCCAAGTAGACTCACTCAATCAAATGAGCTCAATATCTCATATTGACTCATTTGGGCATGGCCATGCACTTCGTGGTCTCACTCTATCAAGAATACCGATGTCTCTCCCATCATATAGGAGGGATAGATCCCATCTACATCACTCACATCCCTCGGCATAATTTGTTACATACCCAGTAATCACCTTTATTGTCCACCCAGTTACGGGTGACGTTTGATGAAACCAAAGTACATAATTCCTTATGTAGGGAACCATGGTGACTTCAGGTCTAAGGACTAGTAGTCATACTAATAGACACATGAGAAAGTATATGATACTCATATAACGATCCATGATACTTTCTCATGGCGGGTCATTCAGTATATATTCTCCAATGCATACCCATGTGTCAACTTGATATCTCTATATCCATGACTTGTGAGATCAAGTCATCGAGTTGACCTACATGCTAGTCTTATTGCATTAACATTGTCCTTGAATGTTAATACTCGACTAGGAATGATTAAAAGTAGTGTTCCCTATATCATCTCACTATCGGTTCAACTAACCGATTGATATAGGTGAGAACCTTCTACTCAAGGACGTTATTATACTTAGTTTATTTGGCACCAATACAAGTAAGTATAATAACAAAAAATCAAATGCCTTTATTTATATAGAATATGATACAACAAGTCCAAAATACAATCATCATCTGATTGGCTCTAGGGCTCTGGCTAACAATCTCCCACTAGCACTAGTGCCAATCTGTGTAGGCTCTAAGCCCCAATGACCTAGTGTGACCATCATGCTTCCTGTGTGGCAAAGCCTTGGTCAAGGGATCTGCGATGTTAGCCTCTGTAGGTACTCTGCAAATCTTCACATCTCCTCTCTCGACGATCTCTCGAATGAGATGGAAGCGCCGTAGTATGTGTTTGGTCCGCTGGTGTGAGCGAGGTTCCTTCGCCTGTGCTATAGCTCCATTGTTGTCACAATAGAGCTCAATGGGGTCAACAATGCTAGGAACCACCCCAAGTTCAGTGATGAACTTGCGGATCCAAACAGCCTCCTTTGCTGCCTCTGATGCAGCAATGTACTCGGCCTCTGTTGTAGAATCAGCTACTGTGTCCTGTTTCGAACTCTTCCAGCTCACAGCACCACCATTAATGCAAAATACGAACCCTGACTGTGATCGGTAATCATCCTGATCGGTTTGGAAGCTGGCATCACTGTAACCCTTTACAGCTAGCTCATCATTGCCTCCATATATCAAGAAATATTCTTTAGTCCTTCTTAAGTACTTAAGAATATTCTTGACCGCTATCCAGTGACTTTCACTTGGATCTAACTGGTATCTGCTCGTCATGCTCAAAGCATACGAGACATCAGGTCGAGTACATAGCATGACGTACATGATAGATCCTATGGTTGAAGCATAAGGGATATGATCCATGCGGTCTCTCTCCTCTCTAGAAGATGGACCTTGAGTCTTCGAAAGACTCACGCCATGTGACATCGGCAGAAATCCCTTCTTGGAGTTCTGCATGGCAAACCGTAGTAGTACCTTGTCAATGTATGTACTCTGACTTAGGCCAAGCAATCTCTTAGATCTATCTCTATAGATCTGTATCCCTAGAATGCGGGATGCCTCACGTAAGTCCTTCATTGAGAAGCAACTCCCTAGCCAGGTCTTGACAGACTGAAGCATAGGGATGTCCTTCCCAATGAGCAGTATGTCATCCACATACAATATGAGGAAGACAACTATGTCCCTTACAACCTTCTTGTAGACACAAGGTTCATCTTCGTTCTTGATGAAACCAAACTGTTTGATAGCATCATCGAATCGAAGATTCCAGTTTCGAAAAGCTTGCCTTAGTTTATAAATGGACCTATGCAGCTTGCATACTCTGCTAGTATGCTTTGGATCTACAAAACCCTCAGGTTGTGTCATATACACATCCTTGCGTAGGTTTCCATTCAGAAACGCAGTTTTGACGTCCATCTGCCAGATCTCGTAATCGTGATAAGCTGCAATAGCAAGCATGATCCGAATGGACTTAAACATCGCTACTGGAGAAAATGTTTCATCATAGTCAATACCATGAATCCGCTTGAAACCTTTAGCTACCAAGCGACCCTTATAGATAAGTCCATCCATGTCAGTCTTTCTCTTAAAAACCCACTTACACCCAATGGGTTTTACCCCTTCAGGTGGATCAACCAAATTCTATACTTGGTTGGTATACATGGATTCCATCTCCGATCTCATGGCTTCTAGCCATTTCTCGGAATCTGGTCTCATCACAGCTTCCTGATAGGTGGTGGGCTCATCCTCTATGAGCACAATGTCATCATGGTCAGAATAGAGAAATGAGTATCCCTCAGGCTGACGATGTACCCTATCAGATCTGCGAAGAGGTATGTCTACTTGAACTGGTTGTTGTTCCTCAACTCCTTGTGGAACAACATCATCCACAACACTTTGTGGTTCCAGTTCAATTTCCATCGAGGCATTAGTGCTATTGTTCGCATCTTGAACTTCTTCAAGATCGAACACGCTCCCACTAGTCTTTCTAGAAAAAAATTCCCTTTCTAGAAAAACCCCAGTCTTTACCACAACTACCTTGTGCTGACTGGGAATGTAGAAGTAATATCCCTTAGTTTCCTTGGGATATCCAATGAAATAGCACTTGTCGGATTTGGGTCCTAATTTGTTTGAGACTTGACGTCTAACGTAAGCCTCACAACCCCAAATCCTCATGAAAGACACCTGGGCATCTCTCCCAGTCCATATCCTATATGGTGTCTTTATCACGGCCTTGGATGGAAATCGGTTGAGTATAAAAGCTGCCGTGTCTAGAGCATAACCCCAAAGGTATGTCGGAAGATCTGTGTGACTCATCATAGATCGTACCATATCTAATAGGGTACAATTCCTCCTTTCGGATACACCATTCCATTGTGGTGTTCGAGGAGGAGTGAGTTGGGATAGAATCCCACACTCAGCTGGATAGTCACGGAACTCATGGCTAAGGTATTCTCCACTTCGATCGGATCAAAGTATCTTAATACTCTTGCTAAGCTG
Organism: Zingiber officinale; assembly: GCF_018446385.1. NCBI lineage: Eukaryota > Viridiplantae > Streptophyta > Magnoliopsida > Zingiberales > Zingiberaceae > Zingiber > Zingiber officinale. The sequence continues at coordinate 51,166,793 of NC_055988.1, read as the reverse complement.
GTTCTGTACTTCATTCTTGAATTCTTTGAACTTTTCAAAGGATTCTGACTTATGTGTCATCAAGTACACATAACCATATCTACTGAAGTCATCAGTAAATGTGATGAAGTATCTATAACCGCCTCTAGTAGCAACATTGAAAGGGCCACATACATCACTATGTATGAGTCCTAACAAATCAGTTGCTCTCTCGCTATGCCCACTAAAGGGAGTCTTGGTCATCTTGCCTCGTAGGCATGACTCGCATATCTCATATGATTCAAAATCAAATGAGTCCAACAAACCATCCTTATGGAGCTGGGATAAGCACTTGTCATTTATATGACCTAAGCGACAGTGCCAGAGGTAGGTTTGGTTCATGTCATTTGACTTGAACCTCTTGGTATTTATGTTATATATAGGGCTCTCAAGGTCTAGAATATAGAGTCCGTTTATCAGAAGTGCACTACAATAGAACATATCATTTAAATAGACGGAACAACATTTGTTCTTTATTATAAATGAAAAACCTTTCTTGTCCAAACAAGAAACAGATATAATGTTCTTTGTTTAAACAGACACATAACGACAATCATCTAATTCTAGTACAAGCCCAGAGGGCAAAGATAGATGGTAAGTTCCTACAGCAATAGCAGCAACCCGTGCTCCATTGCCTACTCGTAGGTCTATCTCACCCTTCGTCAATGCCCTGCTATTTCTCAGCGCTTGTACATTAGTACAAATGTGCGAAGCACATCCGGTATCTAATACCCACGATGAAGAAATAGAGAGGTTGACTTCTATAACATATATATACCTGAAGTAGAAATCTTATTTCTCTTCTTCTTAAGATCTTCCAGGTATTCTTTGGAGTTCCTCTTCCAGTGCCTTGCATGTCCTTGATATAGGTGACAAAGATGTTCAACCATATCGTAAGCGCCCATCAACTCATGTTGCTTCTGAAGCTCAGAGTTCATGGTCGCGAGCATAAGACAGGACACATCTAATGCGTCATCTTGATGCTTCTTGTAAGCATCTCGGTCTGCTCGCGTGGCAGTGGCTGGAGGAGCCTCCGGAATGGGCTGCTCCATAACGTACAATTTACGTTCTTGGGTGAGAACTATTCTCAGGTTCCTGTACCAGTCTAGGAAATTTGCTCCGTTGAGCTTGTCCTTCTTAAGGACATATCGTAGAGAGAAGGTGTTCGTATTTGACGTCATGGTAATCTACAACAGAAATAAATGCAGAAATAAATATCATATTCTTAATCATTTAATTAGGCCTTTAACTAAATGATGCTCCCACTGAATTCTATAATTCATGTGGGACAAGATTCACATCATACTAACCCTTGAGTTAGCTTTGTCTAATACTCCCAAGACTTAGTATGATCGGTAGGTAACGATTACCAATTACATCTCTATGCAACTCTTGTTTATAGGATCAAGATCCGCATTTATATTAAAACTCGAGTTAGCTTTGGCTAATACGCCCGAGAGTTAATATAAACGTGATTTTGACCTATCTACCAACCATTGGATAATGCCTATAGTTTAAACTCGATCCAATTGAGTTAACTAGTTACTCAATCTAATTAAGTTGTACTCACCCATGCGTTGATAGGCGGGACCAAAATTGTCCCTCCGTACCCTACCAAGATAGTATGTGTTGCTCTGCTTTGGCAGATTCAACAACAACATGCGATCGAAGTAGTGGTAGGTATCACGGCATGGTAGGCATTACGAGTTGACGCGATTTAGATCTTATCTAAATGATGATGCGTATCAAATACTTGATTTTGATCTAATCTAATCGTGGGGTGCATAATGTGCACGATTTAGATCTAATATAATCGCTAGGCACTAATTAACTACTTAATTAAACATGCATCACATATATATAAGCAATTAATTAAATTATTTTGTGATTGTGTCATGGCCCTACTACGATATTCTCAAGCCAATGAGAAGATCGGATGGTCAACCTAAGGTCAACAGCTTCTCAAGCTCCTTCCTTTGACCACCTCGTGTTGCTCGCGCCCTCCTCGTAACTCCGTCTCGAGTGGACCTTCCACCGCTTCAAAATTTACATTACAATTTTGAAACTCGAGTTACATTCGAGTCTAAATCTAATTTACAACTAGAATATAAGAGAAAGGCACGATGCGGAGGTCGTGAAAATAAAATAAAATAAAATAAATACAGCACGCACATCACATAACGACACGCAGGCCGTATTATGAATTACAACACATTTCCAAACCAATTTGGATCGTTTGGGCCATGACTATCAAAAAATTAATATATAATTAAAAATTATATATTTCCATAATTTTCTGTAATTTTTTCTATAATTTTTACAATTTTTATGAGTACAATTTCCCGGCGGTTCCGTTTAGCGATTTTCGGGCGCAATCGCGGAACGAAACCCCTTGCGGGGCCAGGGGCAGCGCCCCTACCCGCGATCTAACCATCGCGAGGGTTCCATTGCGATCTAATAGCACCTTAGCCCGCTGTCCCAAAAATTTTTGGGGCAAAACTTGACCGTTTTGGAAAAATCTTCCCGGTAGCGGAAGCCTACAAGTGCCGAAACACTTGTGCTTCGCTTCTACGAGAAAATTACCCATAAAAACTATAAAAACATGAATTTACAGAAAGTTTACAGATCTATATTTTTCATAAAAGTACGAATCTAAACTCGTACTCACTTCGCACGTGGCTCTGATACCACTGTTGGGTTTTTCGCGTCGCGGAAACCACGAAACCCCCTAGCCATTGGATCTGTGCGAAGAAAACTTTCGAAAATACGAGTACGAGTTTCAAACGACGATCTACAGTAGATCTACAAAGGAAAAACATTTTATACCTTTGAAGCGTGCCCTCGCAAATCCCGCTCGTCCAACAGTACGCCGGATCTCGAAGTTGTCAACGTAGACAACTCTCTAGTGATATCCACACGAACAAGAAGTGTTCTCTAACACTCAAGGATGGAGAAGAGAGCACCACAAGTGTGCTAGCACTCTCTAGGGCTCTCGGGTAGGATTGGAAGAAGAAGAAAGGAAAAGAAGAGAACACACTCCTCTAAAATCTCTATGTGACTTTCACTAATCTTTCTTCTTGGATTAGATTCACTCTCCTTTCTTCTCCCTTGCTTGAAACCCACGACCAAGAGAAGAGAAGGAGCAAGAAGAGAGCTTAGGAGGAGGAAGATCACTTGAATGAGAGTTACACTTGCAAAAATGAAACTCTTTTCATCTAATTAAGTGGTTTGTAACCTCCATGGGATACCAAGAGTCACAACTCTTGGTAACTCCCATGAGATTGCACTTCACTTAAGTAACCATGATGATGTGGAGCATCATCATTGGTCCACTTAATGCCAACTCACCAATGAGGTGGCATAAAGTCAAGTCAAACTTGACTCTTCATCTTCCTCTCAAGTCAAGTCAAACTTGACTTAATCTCTCTCATGGTTGATCTAATCCAACCATTTAATTCAAGTCAATTTAATATAATGAATCTAATTCATTTAATTAAATTGATTCAATGAGTCATAATATAAATTAGACTCATTGAACACATGAATCAACTTGAGTCCAACTCAATTAGCCCAATTAGAATTACTCTTAATCCAATTTGATTCATCAAATGAATCTAATCCTCTTGGTTCATCATATGAACCTAATCTCCATCCACTTATTCTTTGTGTGTGACCCAATAGGTTCTTGTAACGTTAGCAATGCCCCTGAACTCATTTAGAAACATATGTAATGAGCGGTATCTAGTAATACATCATTACTACCCAAGTTACAAGAATGTTGAGATCCAACATCACCTTGTGACTACTAATTGTGACTCATCACAATATATGACAAGTGTCCTTCTATCCTAGACATCTAGATTGATCAATGTGAGGCATAGATTGTGTCATCCTCTAATCAATCTAAATCTTGAACTCCAAGTAGACTCACTCAATCAAATGAGCTCAATATCTCATATTGACTCATTTGGGCATGGCCATGCACTTCGTGGTCTCACTCTATCAAGAATACCGATGTCTCTCCCGTCAAATAGGAGGGATAGATCCCATCTACATCACTCACATCCCTCCTCATAATTTGTTACATACCCAGTAATCGCCTTTATAGTCCACCAGTTACGGGTGACGTTTGATGAAACCAAAGTACATAACTCCATATGTAGGAAACCATGGTGACTTCAGGTCTAAGGACTAGTAGTAATACTAATAGACACATGAGAAAGTATATGACACTCATATAACGATCCATGATACTTTCTCATGGCGGGTCATTCAGTATACATTCTCCAATGCATACCCATGTGTCAACTTGATATCTCAATCTCCATGACTTGTGAGATCAAGTCATCGAGTTGACCTACATTCTAGTCTTATTGCATTAACATTGTCCTTGAATGTTAATACTCGACTAGGAATGATTAAGAGTAGTGTTCCCTATATCATCTCACTATCGGTTCAACTAACCGATTGATATAGGTGAGAACCTTCTACTCAAGGACGTTATTATACTTAGTTTATTTGGCACCAATACAAGTAAGTATAATAACCAAAAATCAAATGCCTTTATTTATATAGAATATGATACAACAAGTCCAAAATACAATCATCAAATGATTGGCTCTAGGGCTCTAGCTAACACTTGTCCTAGGAATGATCGTGCAAAGATAGACGAGGAGAAGAAGGTTGCAGTCATGCCAATTGGCACGACCCGTGTGGAGAAAATTGTTCAAGGCCATGTCCTCTATACACGGCTTGATCCAAGTCGTGTCCCCCACACACCCTCTTCATTTCAACACCCTCTTCTCTCCAAAATTCCTCCCTTCTTCAACCCTTCTTCCAAATCTTTTCAGATCTAGATCTAAAACCCTTTCTTTTCCATAAACTTTATCTAGATCTAGAGTTTTCTCTTCTCTTGGACTCAAGATCTCCATTTTCTTAACCTAAGATCTTGTTCTTCGAGCTCTAGTTTCTCCAACCATAAACAGTACCCTTCCCCACTCAGTCTTGACAATATGTCCAACCTTTTGAAGAGACTTCGCAAGGGGGGTGGCGGATCTAGTGGAGACAAAGGGAAGGAGCCAACTAAAGACAAAGGGAAACAACCGGTGAAAGGCAAAGGAAAGAGGACCGAACGGGACGAAGATAATGACAATGAATTCAATAACGTGTTTAGAAATGATGATCAAATAACTAGATTTACAATTTTTGTCAAAAGAAAGATCGTGTGTACTAGGTATATTGACCCAACTATTTTAGATATGATGAGAATTAAAGATGATATAGATTGGATGATTGGGTTCTTGGATTGGAGTGATATTTTGTACACACATCTACCTACTTATCCTCGCCTTGTTTTGGAGTTTCTCAGCTTACTAGATGTCTATTTTGCCAATGAGGATGATTATGTTGGAAAGATAACTTTTAGATTAATGAATCAAGAATTTCATTGGACATTTAGTGACTTTAACATTTGTTTTGGTTTGCCTTTCGGTAACTCTCGGAGGTTTGATTCTAGGTTTAATTGGAATAATTTTTGGAGTTCAATCACTGGATTAGATCAATCCTATGAGCCCTCTAGAGCCAAGGCTTCTCACATGCAAAACCCTATTTTTAGATACCTACATCGAGTCATGAGCAAAATTATTTTTGGTAGAGGGGAAAGTGATGGAGTCATTAAGAAAGTAGAACTTTATTCTCTATGGGCTATGTTACATAAGGTTGATTTTGATTCCGGCTTTCATTTTTTACAAACCTTAGTGAGAGCTGCGAGGACATCTTTGGGATCAATTGTTCTTGGTGGTTTGATTACTCAAATAGCCATTAACTTGGAGCTTGATTTAGATGGGTTGGAAGTTACTCATGGCAATGATATGATCGACATGGATGCTTGTCTTGCAATGAAAATGATTATTCAGGTTGAGAATGGTTTTGTATTTCCTAGGAGGAATGGTTTTCCTTTACCTCTTCCTTGTCCTAATCGAACTACAGTTTTCAACCCATCTAATTGGGTAATCACTGATTTAGACCTCGAAAATGTCCCTTCTATATCTGGAGATACAGAGCCACACATTGAGCCCTCGACATCTGGATACCCGCAACCCTTCGATCATCTGGATCCTGCTAGGCATTCTTTTGCTTATGGTACAGGTCCCTCCAGATTTGACTTCTCAGATTTTCATGCATCTCTAGAATCACTTCATGAGAAGCAAAATGCCCAACGAGAAATGTTGGAAGGTCGCTTCTCTTTATCAAATGACTAGTTTAGAGAGGTACAAAATCACTTTCAGTTCACGAGGAATTTTCAAGGTCATGTGGCTGAATTTGTCCAAGATTATGATACGGATCAAGCTAGAATGAGAGACTTTATGCAGACCATAAGTGTCACTAGCCAACAAGTTGATGCTTTGTTTGAGTATCATATAATCCTGAGCAAAACTCCAAGTTTTCCTAGTTTTCCCATTGGCCAACCACGTCGTAGGCCTCCTTTCCCTCATCCACCTCCACCTCCTCCACCATATTGATTTCATCGAGACGATGAAAGGTTTAAGTCTGGGGGGGTGTCGAACCTGATTTTTCTTTTAGCATTATAGTTTTCAATTTTTGCTTGTTTTCTGCATGCTTAGTTTTTGTTTTGCATTTGTTCTTGCTTTGATTGCTTGATTTTTTGATAGTCACTTAACTATCTTTTGAAAATCTTGTGGTATATATCTTGAGAAGATCAAAACTTCACATATATGCTTTTTGTCTTCAAGTGAAATGTTAGCACATTCATTATCTAGATTCATGATGTTTTAAATGATGCTAGTAGTATGCTTAATGAACCTCTTTTTCTATCTTGGGTAGCATGACATAAGCTAAGTATCTTATGGAGATGAGTTTTAGTTTTGGCTTGACCTTAAGGATCTTACCTTCACTTCACTATATTTGAGCTTGAATGGTTGACATCATTGAAATAATCATGATTCATCTTGTTTGTTTAGTACTTGGTTTCCATGGTGATTTCTCAAACTTCATTTTGGTTACTGGATGAGGCTCAAATCATGTAAGCTCATTTGGAAAAATCAAAATATCCCAACAATTGTGCCAAAAGTACATTTGTGAATAAGATTTGCACAATGCAAATGCTTATGAAAAAAAAAATGAATAAGGGATATAAAAAATAGTTGTCGTGAGTGGAATCTAGCAAGTCACCCCTTTGAGACCGAGTTAGGTTACTGGGGAAATGACTGCTTAGCTTCTCTTGAGATTGAGCATGCCTTTGAGACCTTGGGTTGATTGAAAAATATAAACCAAGTGTTTGGCAAGTAAGTGTCTATCATTGGTTACTTGTCTATCACCGGAAACATTAGGAATTCAAATTTGATGACGACTTGACTAGGACATAGATTGAAACTTGAAAAGTTTTGAGTTACCTTGCACTGTGCACAAGCGACTTATGCTTGAGCCATACTTATCTGGTTTCCATGATCATGCTTGTTAATGAAACTTTTTGATAGAGTTAGGATGCATTAGGGATATGAGAGCATTGTAAAACATGTGAGTTTAGATTGTAGCATTTTGCTTGAGGACAAGCAAAGGTTTAAGTCTGGGGGTTTGATGTGCATAGATTATATACACCTTTTATGCATGTTTGGACGCATATTCACATACTTTGCACATGCTTTGTCTATGTATTTTCGTACTTCCAGCTTTCCTTTTAGCATATTTACTCTTTTTATTCGGAGATCTGCTTTTATGCATTTTCTGTACATAGGAGTCGAATTTGGTGAAGGATTCATGTTCGAGGCCAAATCTGTAAGTGAAGCTAGAGAGGAAGGCATCATTACTTAACCTCACACGACCCTACCATGGGTGGTTGCCCAGGCCGTGTGGAGATCCTTGGCCATGTGGCTGCAGTAGAGGAGGAAATTGCCACGGCAGTGTGAACCTCACACGGCCGTGCCAAGATTTGAAGCCAAATGGAGCCAGGCCGTGTACACCACATGACCATGTAAGATTTCCAGAGACCAGGGAAGCCCTGGCCGTATACACCACACGGGACGTGCAGGGTTTCCAGTAAGCAAGAGGGCTTTGGTTGTGTACACCACACGGTCGTGCCAGGTTTCCAGAGGCAGAAGTAGTCCAGGCCATGTAGATCTACACGGCCATGCAAGGGGGGTCATGGAAGATGCATGTCACGGCTGTGTACCACACATGGTCGTGTAAGGTTGGCAAAGAAGGGAATGGCTTTGGCCGTGTGAACCTCACACGGTCGTGCCTCGAGGTCGTGTGGCGCCCAAACCTCACCTCTATATAAAGCCTCCTTCATGTTTTGAGAAGGGATCTTCTCCCTTTGGGGGAAAAACAAGATTTGGGGTGTTCCTTGCCATTCTTAGAGGGATTTTTGGCGATCTAAGGGTGGATCTTCACCGAATCGACTCCGGGAAAGCAAGGATTGGATCCGAAGACATTCTTCTTTGTATATAAGTTTTCTTTCTCTCTTTTCTTGGATTTGAGGGGATTAAGAATGCTTGTAATCTTCTTTTCTTCGGGGTTCTTTCCTTGTTTTATGGAGTAGATTTCTTATTCTAGGATGGAGGGAGTAATTGTAAGGATGATTTGATGTAAAACTCTTGTGGATGTGCCAATTTTCTATTTCTATGATTTTTCCCTGTTTGTATTCATTCTATTTTGTATGGATTGTTGTGATTAGGGCTTAATTACCATGCTTGATTGGATGTTTGCATATCTTGTGGATCTTGTAGAGATTGTATCTCATTCGATTTTTCGAGGGGCGTTCGTGATAGGAACATGCCCGTGTAAGGACGATTGAGGAACGATCTTGAGGGTGAAATAGGATAATTCAAAGAGGTAGGATAGATTGTGTGCATTAATCTTTATATCTTGATGCGGTTGATGAGTGATGAATTCGTATGTTGATTATCCGAGGGACGCATGTGACAGGCAAGCCCGTGTAAGGACAACATAGGTTCATTCCTAATTGATCACATTTAAGTATAGATTTCAATCATAGGCGGGTTGTCTATTGCAATAGAGAACTGGCAACCTTCTACAAATGATGGACAATTGAGGAATAAGATTTGGTAGATCATTTACATGGAACAATCCTTACAAAGAAACCAAAACTCCTAGAACATTCCCTTTATCGTCACCCTTATTCTTGTTTCTTATTCTTTCATTTCTTGTTTACATTTGATAGTCATACTTAGCTTTTGAAACCCAATTGAATAGTTGTTTGGCTAATCGCATTGAGACATCTTTAGTGCTTATTCCAATCCCTGTGGATACGATATCTTTTATTATTAATTATGACATTCCCGTACACTTGCGGAGAGTCAACAGAAATTTCTATGTTTTTGAGTGTTTGGGTTGTATTACTTTCTATTATGGAGTAGATTCTTATTGTTCTAGAACATAGGAAGTAATTGTTTGATGAAATGCTTGCATAGAGGCTTTCCCTTATGATCATGAATTTGTCTATCTAGATTGCATATCTATATGTATAGGTCTTATTTTTGAGTAGATACATTGCTGTGTGTCTAAATTGGGACTATGTGTGAACCTAAATTTTCGTTGATCAGATGCATAAATTGTCGTCTCTTTTGAGTGTATGTTCCGATATAGCTCGACATGGCCTTAACATACTTGTTTGAAGTTGAGTATCTAAGGTAACTATCATTCTATATGTAACATAACCTCCTAAGGGAGGATGATTCTATGTATGGATAAGTCTATCACATGATCTAATTGGCTTCTCCTAATCATATGCTACGTAAGTAACCTATGTAATCTAGAGACGTATACCCGGGGAGACCTTGTGGCAGGAGATACTCTACTAAAACTCAGACTCTCTAAGTTACTTCTTTATTTATGGAATACTTGGTTACTGGTAGGAGAACTAGGTAAATATTCGGTAAATATTTAGGCTATCCTGCAAACATACAAGTAGAGAACTAGGAATGAGCCTATTTATTGCACAATATCTACCATTATAATGAAACCTTTGACCTAGAATATTTTCTGAATTAAGGACTTCCTCAACTATTTCTTACTTTTATTTTCACATTTTAGTTGAAAACCTCATAACAAACCATTATCGATTTTGTCTTGTTAAATTCGAAGTGTTGAACCAACTAGTATTTAATCTTCAATCCTCATGGGATCGACTTTTATAAATTTTATTACTTGATGACAACCATGTGCTTACGATCACGACATCATCTGGTTAGCAAAGGAAACATTGAGGTTCAGTCTACCAATCGAGATGATCGGTTGATGGATCAAGATGATCTCATGGAGATCTAATTTGATCAGATCATGACGTTGATGCTAACCAGGACAACACTAAGGTTCAATCAACCAAACAAAAGGATTAGTTGACTGATAAAGGCAAAAAAATCAAGTACTAGATTTAGGGGATTTGATTAGGATCAGTCAACCTATAATGGTGATTGGTCAATCGCTAAAAGTATATAAAAGTACCTAGATGACTGAGCTAAAAAAACACACATTCTATTTATTTATTCATTCATCTCTTCATCCAAGTGCGCCTATAAAATGATTCTCTCTAACAACCAATGTGGAATCTCTATTTCATTGTTGTCGATAAACTCATTTTATATTGCACTTCATTTTATTAGAGAAGTAGTAGTTTATTACTATATCCTCTATATTTGTAAGAGGTTTTTTGCCACCTTCAAAAGTTTTTTGGAAGGAGAAGTTATAGTATTGCCAAGCCAAAAATGATCCAAGGGATCATCGGTCTTGGAGTAGTAGATTGCTTTTAAATGAGTACTATTTACTCCCCTCCCCCTCTAGTGAACTTTCTGGTCCTATAATTGGTATTATTAGAGCCTTAATGCTTTGAATCAATTTAACCACCTTCTAGATTTTCAAAAACTTTTTCTTCTCTTGAAAATATTTTTTATAGTTATTTTATTTTTATTGCAATACTTACCAAGACTAGAAAAGTCTTGGAATATTTTATATTATATCTTTGTAAGAAATCATGGCCCATCAAGAATGTTACAATATAGCTCTTCCACCTCTTATCAATGACAATGACATTAACTACTGGAAGGGGAGTATGTGAAGACAGAGATATATATGTGGATCATTGTCAAGAAGGGTTTCACATTGAAGATCGATGAATCGGGACTACCCTTATAAATGGAGAAGTGGACTATTGACATAAAAATAAAGCACAATTCGATGCTCAGGCTATAAATACCCTTCAATGTGGACTGAAGAAGGAAGAGCTAAATCAAATCAGACTATTTGATAGTGCTAAAGAACTCTAGGACAAGTTGATTCAACTCAGCGAAGGAACCAAGGATGCAAAGGAAATTAAGTGAGATTTACTTTTAAGCAAATTACTAAATTGTCAAATGTAGGATGGTGAGTTTGTGAATCAGTTACATTCACAAATCAAATACATCTTGAACGGTTCCACACAATGAAGCAATAAATCAAAAACTGGGAATTAATAAGGAACACTCTAAAATCTTTTCCCCGAAATACCTTGCGAACATCGATGGTAGATGCCTACAAAGCATCTAGGGATCTTTTAACAATTAAACTAGATGAAATACTTTGTGAGTTCAAGTTACATGAGTAGGCTAACTCAAGTTAAACTGAGAAAGGTATTGCCTTAACTGTAGTTTATGAGTATACAATATATATTTTTATACATTGTTTAATGCACATCTACTTATATTTTTGGATGATGATTTACGTTATCACACACTATTTCATCATTGTATCAACATAATTACTCTTTTTGTTTAGAGATATACTTTTTACATGATTTCATTGATAGGACACGATTTAGAATGAGAACGGAGAAAAAATGCATATTGAAGCAATTATGGAAGAAGAACATTAAGCAGGGCCATGCTTGCCTTAGCATGGCCGTGTATTAGCTGACATGGTTGTGTCTTAAAATACACGACCGTGTCTCCAAGGATCTAGCTAGAGAGGTTTTCCAATAGAACACATGGGCAGGTCATGCCTTAGAGGCATGACCATGCCACATTCTAGGAAATTTCATGGCTTGGCCATGCCACTTCAGGCCATGCCTCACACGACCGGACCGTGCCTTGAGGTACCGTAGTGTGGTGAACAGGTAGGGTCATGCCCCTTGCCTAAAAAAGGGATCTTCTCCCCTTTTAAAGGGGAGGAGGGTTTTCCCTTTGAGGAGACCCAAGAGATCAGATCTAGAGCTTCCTCTAGAGATCTACCGACGATCCGAGGCTGATTCCAACATTTGTCCATCTTCGAAGTAAGGATTGGTTCCCGAAGACTCTGAACTCCACTTGACTAAGCTTTCTTCTCCTTTCTTATTGATTTGAGTTGTATCTTGCTTTCATTCATGTCTTTGGATTCTATTTCTTTGTTTATGGAATAGATCTCCATATTGTAGGATGTAGAGAGTAATTGTAAAATGATGTTGATGAAAATTATATGGATTTGCCAATTTCCTGGTTCAATGACATATTTATGTCTTGTTCTTATTTGATTGAATGTGTGTGGTGATTGATTGTGTTGGTGCAGAAAGCACCACACGATCAAACCTAAGTTTTGATTATGCCAAAGGGTTCAAAGTTAAGCTGTCTTGTGATCTAATAAGTGTGATTGAGTGTGGCAAAAATTTCTAGTTGAGGTTAGGCAGATGGAAAGTCCTAACTACGGTTATATAATGAAGTCTTGGTCTAGGAGACTGGGCAAAGTCTTGATAGGTCGAGAACTTTGGGTAAAATTCTAGAGTCAAGGACTCTAAGTGAAAATCCTGGGGGTCACAAACACCATGTAAAAAATTAGACAGGTCATGGATCGGGCATTCAACATGAAGTTCTGAAATCTCGGACACTAAGTAAAAATCCAAATAGGCTAGAAGACTAATAACTATCATTTTATTTGTTATTTTAGCTCTTAGACTTACATTTTTACTTTTTTTGCTTGCTTAATATTATGTTTTACGAGTAGGAATTCATTTTAGACTTTATTGTAGATTTTCTACAATTGTGGAATTAAATATTATGTTTTTAATGTCCTTTTATAGGAAATCCAAAGAGCCATGGATTATGGTCAAGTCAAATTGGAGCTGATTTGATTTGGAGGTCAAATGAAAGAGATCAAGCTGAATCAATATGAATTATCAATACAGATCTAAAGAGATCTGGTTCCTTCATTTAGATTAAAGTCATTCAGTCCTCCATCCAGATTTGAAGCAATATGGACCATTGGGTAAAAATTTGATCAGCCTTTATTCAAGATGAATGGCTCAAATATAGATCCCTTTCATCACTTTAATCAAATGGCCAGGATCAGCTCTTCATTAAATTAGACATCTAGAATGAAATTCCTTTTTTCCTTCAATTCTCACGGAGGAATAGAGGATGGGAACCACTTCTTCCTCTTCTTCGCTAGAGTTGGCGACAAATCTCCAGTGGGGCACCTCTTCCTCTTCTCTCCTCCACATCTCCGGTCGGTGGCCTCTCCTCTTTTCTTCACTGCCATCAGCCGGCCCTCCACAACCCACTCTTCTCTTCTTCTTGATTCCAAGCAGCGATGGCACTAGCACTCTTTAAAGTGGTATTGAACTTCGGCGATGACTCTAATCAATCTCAGCTCATCAATGAGGCATTACTCCGATGTTCTTCCCTACCTCCCTTGCTTCCTTGACTCTACTCCATAGCGGGTGCAAACTAGAGTTTCAAGAAACTAGGTGATAGTGAGCTCAAATCTTCTCTATCTCATTGGAGAGGGTTTTTCTGGAGAGATCCTCCACCTTTCGGCTTCCTTCTGACGGTTGTACCATCTGGGGCTTTAGGCGGTAGAGCAAGAAGAAGGAGGCAGTTCATCCCATTTCACAGTCCATTCCACCATTTCCAGCCAACTCCATTTGGAGAGGGTATTTTCAAGTGAAGAGTCATCCCATCAATATTGTCGAAATAAGCAGACCACCGGTAGTGTGCTACTATTCATCAAAGTTTGGCGTTCTATCTCTAGGCCCTTGTGTGACGGCAAGGGTAGTCTTTGGAATTGAAAGTTGAGTGTGGATTGTGGAGTGGTAACTTAGTTTTATTCATATTTATTAATTGTGGTTGAATGCTTGTACTGAACTTGATTTCCATGTTTGAATTGCACGTACTATGCTTAAATAATTTCATGCATACAACGTGTTTGATGAATTGTTTCAACCATTAGTTAAGTTTAATTAGATGCATTTAACTTTGTTTAATTCTTGCTTTGTCTTGTTCTTCCAATTTCTTTAAGTTCTAATTTCGATTGAATGTAATTAGGATATATCAGCTTAGGTTTCATTACATGCTCTAGGTTATATGTTATGCTTAGTTTCATTGATGCTTTACTCCATGACATCTTTTATTTTATGCAATTGTAATTAGTTTTGAAACATCCCTTGATTATCTCTCAAGTTTTTTTTTTTTAAAAAAAACAACCCTCTCGACATCTGCTATGTAGATAACCGTAGTAACAATTCCATCGAAATGATCCATCTTATCCAATGTAAATGACAGCATCTCAAACAAGAGATTAACAGAAAGGAACAATGAATCCTCAATCATCTCCCTATACAAATGAAGAAGCTCTCACAAGGGAACATGTATTCTCTGCACTCCTAAGACAACCGGACAGTGTCATGCGCCCATTTCGTCTCCTCATCTACTCCATCTGCATGCCTTCCATCATATCCTGGGAGACGTCCTCACCTGTAACGTAGGGATCATGAGTCTACGGACCCAGTAAATACAATCTGATATAAATAATATGACATCCATAAAGTAGCAGGAACAATAACTAATAGGCATAGAATATTAACTCAATTACAAAACAGAAAGGGAAATACGGTACGTAAAAGAGTCTACATAGCTAATAAGGGTGGACATGTCACAAATCCGGTAATCACTATTTGAACCAGTCAATCAATCCCATGACCCTAGAGGTATCTCCTAGAGAACATACAGTCATATAGCTGAAGCTAACATAAATTACAATATAAGTCATAAATTACAGTATCAGTCATGTTTGGAAGGGCCCTCCCCGGAGCTCATCCTAGGGCACCGAACCCATACTATCACCACATTTGCTCATACTCATCCAATTAGCCACATAAGAAAATATATCCTACTCCTAACATACTTCACAGTGCAAGGGTATAGAGCTATGAACTTAAAAAAAAACACAATAGTAGATTAATTACTCAATGCAACATTAAGAGATTCCATTAACCTATAGATAGTTAACTTAAACTTCCCATTCAATCATCATTCATCAATTCTGTCCAGTAATTCAAGCCTATCAAAGAAAACAACATCTCATCAGAGTTTAATCCAACAACACCATCATGACTTCTAGGAGAAAATCGAATCAACAACTCCAAATCGGGTTCGAAATTCTAGCAACACCAGGAAAATCAACTCAGCTTCAGAATTCAAACTCAAATCTGTTAACAAAATCCAGCAACTCAAGGGGTCTGAACTAAAGCCAACAACATCAGCAAGATGGAAAACCTCGTCTCTTCAAGTCAAATTCTGACAACTAACTATCCAAAAATTCAGAATCAATCAAGAATCTAAAGAGCATGACAAAGAAAAAGGCATCAGTGAAGACTACTACAAAACCTTAATCGGTCGAGAATCTGAATTACAAGGAAGAACCAGAATCTTAAAGAAGAAAATCTCTGTCCAGAAGCTCAGTTTAACAAAACACAATAGAGCAACCTTGAAATCATTCAAAAAAAATAATTGACCACCATATCACGCACTAAATCTCATAAATCCACAACCATACATGGGAGCAGTGCAACTTATAATTAAATCCGAGCTAAGTCCTCAGCAATCATGAAACAGAGCAATCCCCACAAGAAATTCCCACAATCAATCTATCCAACCTTATAGAACCCACGAGAAGAAGCAAATGCATTTTAAATCAAAGAGAAAAGTACCATCATCCTATCCCAAATCCTTCGGTTGTACATGAAGGAAATCCAACACCAACGCAACAACCCGAGGCTACCAAAACAAGAACCCTAAGTCAAATCAACAAGAAGAGCCCAACAGAGCTAAACCATCTTGCACAAAACCCAAATCCGTTGCAGAAATCTAAGAGGAAACAAGCGATGAGTCAAGAACTGTTGGGTTTTTCGAGCCGCGAAAACCGCTTTTCGCGTCGCGGAAACCCCGAATCACCCAAAGCCGTAGATCCGTGCAAGGAAAAACTGAATGAAGTACAAGTACGAGTTTCAAAATTTTAGATCTACTCCTAGATCTATGTGTTGAGAACTTTTACCTTTGAAGCGTGCCCTCGCAAAATTCCCGCTCGTCTAAGGTACGTGTCGGATCTCCAAAGTATCAAGGTAGATACTTCTCTAGTGATATCCACACGAACAAGGAGTGCTCTCTAGCACTCAAGGATGGAGAAGAGAGACCCCAAGTGTGCTAGCACTTTCTAGGGCTCTCGGATGGAATGGAAGAAGAAAGGAGATCAAAGAAGAGAGGATAAAAACCAAGAACACTCTTCTATGTGACCTTCACTTACCCTTTCTACTTTTGGGAACTCAAATCACCCTCTCCACTCTTGGAACCTCACGGCAACAGCACCATGGAGAGAAGAGAGACCACCCAAGGAGGAAGAAGAAGGAGTTAATCACAATAATGATGAAAAACATCAATTCCCTTCATTTTGAGTGGCCGGCCACAATGAGAGTAATTGTCACGCCCCCAAAGGAGTCCCTACCAGATAAAAATCCGACAGCATCTCCCCTGTACCGGTGACAATATGAAGCATCACTACAAACAAAATATACATCAGCCACATGCGGCTGGAATATTTATATACACAACCACGCAGTTATAATAACAGCCCACACGGCTGGAATGAAACAATCACAACCACGCAGTTATATATACAACAGCCCACACGGCTGTACAAAACAAACCAACACAGCGGAAAAATGATAAGCCAAGCCCATACAAAACACATCGAGACACTGCTAGCCGGCTAGGCTTTATACAACAACCACAACAACAAATACATCAACACACCAAATACAACAAATATCGAATACAAATAAAGATATACCAAAACCCGAAACCATCGTCGGATGTGACGTAGGACCCGGCAGACAGGATACTCCGAGCGACACTCCAACCATCTACCTGAAAACATCAAGGTATACATGCGGTGGTGAGTATAGGTAACTCAGCGGGTAATAGAAAAGATAGTGCATGGTCCATAAACAACATGGAGATCACAAGTATACAGTCTCAGTAGGAAATAAAGAACATGATCATACTATCATAATCAATGCAGCTAAACATACCTGACATAATAACCTGACATAAACTGTACAAACCACAACTAACATAATGACAGATACATACCCAATCTGGAATCGACACATGGTACAATGATCAGTAAACTCACCGGATCTGCAACAGATATACCCGTGACACCTGTGCAATATAAGTACGACTGCATATACATGTAAAATAAATGACATGTATGCAGCATGGCAACCAAATGCAACAATCATATCGCAAACAAATGCAACATACCACAAACACATGCAACTAGTATCTAGTAGGCATGTATGCAAATATATCTCCAAAGATGCACCGCGCATCAAATGCAAAAGTGCATGCATGCTCCATGGTCACCCCCGCCACCTCTCTAGACACCACGACCCCTGTATGGCCGAGAGGCTTGGGTCCGTGACAAACCGTACTAGCCTCCAGTACATGCAGCGCTATAGGCGCCCGAAGCGGACGGTCAGCTAAGTAGTTATATAACTACATAGCTAAGGGTCCCTGACCACTCATAACTCAAACCCTCTGACTACTGTACCCTCAAGACCCACTACTCCAGAGTGGTCGAGGCTGACAGAACAATGAGCGGTTGAATGAGCGCGACAGGACATAGCTCCACTCCTAGCTACCACTCTCCAACAGTGGCCGAATGGGCAGCTATAAACAACCGACGACTCTCTCACCACAAGGGAGACAATAGTCGTCAGTATGCAATGAATGATGACATGATATATATATAATCATGATACGAACACCGTCATCATCCATGCAACTCTAAATCCACCTAAATACCCCTCAACATGAGTATAATCATCATGATAAATCCACACATCCCACCGAACACATGTACACAACTACACACGTATAATCAACAAAAAAATCTCCAATAATCCCCCTGGACGCATATGCACAGATAGTAAATACAATCAACATGTATCCTCCAATAATAAACACATCAGACACGTGTACAAACCACAAATATACAATCAACATAACTCCTCCCAAAGTACATAACTAAACACGTGTGTACATACAACCTGCAAATGTAGGATCAACCTGATGACTCCCAAAACACATACCAAGCTACATACAATCCACATTATGTACCCAATCAGCATGGTAATACTAACCGCCCGACAATCCCTACAAGACATACTCTACACGTGTAATCACAACAGAGTAGATATCAAGAGTGGAGACTGTATATGAATTAAATAGATCATCACAAGGGTCAAGCATAAGTATCATGCAGGAAAAACAGCAACCGATCATGATATAAGATAAAGCAACCTAATTCATCCAATAATAACCATGCACTAAGTATAAAAATCTACATAGAGGTCAAGGAAGAAATACCCGCCTTAATCTGTCGATCGTGTCCAAAATAAACCTCTTGTCGTAATAATCGTCCCACATCAAGGTCCTGCATCAATCAATATATATACATATTATTTAGCCAAATCCATATGAATTAAAATAGCTAAATAAAATCCCACTCAATCAGATAACTCCACTCAAATCCGATATCTAATTAATCCTCCAAACAATCCTTAATCACACTCCTTCTAGATCCCAACATAATCCACACTCTATTAATCCATCCAATGATCCTAAGAATGATCACATAACAATCTACATCAACCAATCACCACAACCACAACTAATTAACCAATTCATCATCGAAATGCAACCTAATCTCCAAAATATATAAATGAATCAAATCCACATAGTTCATCCACCTCAATTAATCCAACCACAATAATTCATCCAATCTACATCACACTACTCATAAATCTAAGCAAGCACAAACCCTACCATCCTTTAGAAACCAAATTTAACAACATACTAATGAGAATCACAAAGGTACCTCTCTGGAAAATACTCACCGTGAGGTTTAGCAACAGTGCAGTATCTCACAACCCACAAGAACCTCCTGCCGACAGCTACCCAAATAAGTCCCAAACCAATTCCTTCCAAAATTAAATCCAACACTTAGCTGTAGAGCAATTGATTTACTGAACTCTTCACAAACAGAACCTTTCTCGTCTCAACCAACCTCCACCTCTTCATCCGAGACTCTAACAGTGTAGAATGTTGTGATCGGCTCAAGAGAAATCCACCCCTATTTTGATCCGATGCATCCTCCATACCATATCAGGAAGAGCACTACAAAAAGAAACAATTCACACAATATCCTTGAATTCCAAAGCATTACCCGACACTGCCCTTACCTCGATCGATCAATTCCAATGGTGTCGCGTGATCCACTCCCACTGGTGATGACTCGATTTGCACTCCAATGCACAGATCGAAGAGGAGAAGCGAAAGGGGCTCGATCAATCCACGACGACGCAAATCAAATCCCTCACCGTGCCCTAGAGTTGACCTCCCATCGACCACGCACAAGAAATGGCCGAAGGGCCAACTGCTCAGCCGAAGATGATCTGGACAAAGCTGGTATCGTCAAGGTCCGGCGGCCCTTCCTCAAGGACTCGACGAGGACAATCGTGGCAGAAAGAGCCCTCCGTCGGCGATCTAGAGCAGAGACACGAGAGAGAGAAGGGGGAATCGCAAGAGGAGCCAATGGAGTCGTTGCCCTAGCCTCACACAAAGGAAGGTGGCCGGTGATCGCGAGCTCAGCGTCGGTGAGGCGAGGATTCGCCGGAAAAGAGGTTTCGGCAGAGAAGTTGTCGGGGAAGAGGTCGCGAGGGAATAGGGGTTCGGGAGAGAAAATTGGGAATTTAGAGATTAGGTTTTAAATTAAATACTTAGGTTATATTTAATTAAGCCCTAAGTTAGTTTCTCCATCAACTCCCAACTTAAATGGGGTATCCAAACAGGCCTCCACTGTATCCCGAATCCATCCTCTCAAAACGGGTCATACGGACTCCGTTTAAATCCTGAAAAATTTCTAAAAAATTCTAGAAAAATCCAATAAGATTTTTCGTCCAATAATATTTATTATTTAATTTTTGCGATATCTTACAGTAATTACTCTCATTAATGTGGCCGACCACATTAAAACAAAGAAGGAAGTGTAACTTCCATTAGGTGGCATAATCATGTATTAACTATGATGATGTGGCACATCATCATTGGCCACTTAATGCCAAGTCACACATATGATGTGGCAAAGTCAAGTCAAACTTGACTCTTCCTCTTCCTCTCAAGTCAAGTCAAACTTGACTTAATCTCTCTCATGGTTGATATAATCCAACAATTTAATTCAAGCCAATTTAATATAATGAATCTAATTCATTTAATTAAATTGATTCAATGAATCATAATCTAAATTAGACTCATTGAACACATGAATCAACTTGAGTCTAACTCAAGCTAGCCCAATTTGGATTACTCTTAATCCAATTTAATTCATCAAATGAATCTAATCCTCTTGGTTCATCATATGAACCTAATCTCCATCCACTTGTTCTTTGTGTGTGACCCAATAGGTTCTTGTAACGTTGGCAATATTCCTAAACTCCTTTAGAAACATAAGCAATGAGCGGCATCTAGCAATACATCATTGCTACCCAAGTTACAAGAATGTTGAGATCCAACATCACCTTGTGACTACTATTTGTGACTCCTCACAATATGTGACATTGTCCTTCTATCCTAGACATCTAGATTGATCAATGAGAGGCATAGACCGTGTCATCCTCTAATCAATCTAAATCTTGAACTCCAAGTAGACACACTAAATCAAATGAGCTCAATATCCCATATTGACTCATTTGGGCATGGCCATGCACTTCGTGGTCTCACTCTATCAAGAATACCGATGTCGCTCCCGTCATATGGGAGGGATAGATCCCATCTACATCACTCACATCCCTCTACATAATTTGTTATATACCCAGTAATCGTCTTTATAGTCCACCCAGTTACGGGTGACGTTTGATTAAACCAAAGTACATAACTCCTTATGTAGGGATCCATGGTGACTTCAGGTCTAAGGACTAATAGTCATACTAATAGCCACATGAGAAAGTATATGACACTCATATAACAATCCATGATACTTTCTCATGGCGGGTCATTCAGTATATATTCTCCAATGTATACCCATGTGTCAGCTTGATATCTCTATATCCATGACTTGTGAGATCAAGTCATCGAGCTGACCTACATGCTAGTCTTATTGCATTAACATTGTCCCTGAATGTTAATACTCGACTAGGAATGATTTAGAGTAGTGTTCCCTATATCATCTCACTATCGATTCAACTAATCGATTGATATAGGTATGAACCTTCTACTCAAGGACGCTATTATACTTAGTCTATTTGACACTAATACAAATAAGTATAATAACCAAACAAATGCCTTTATTAATATACAAGAATATGATACAATGAGTCCATACAATCATCAAATGATTGGCTCTAGGGCTCTAACTAACAATCTCCCACTAGAACTAGTGCCAATCAATATAGGCTCTAAGGCCTAATGACCTAGTGTGACCATCATGCTTCCTCTGTGCCAAAGCCTTGGTCAAGGGATCTGCGATGTTAGCCTTTGTAGGTACTCTACAAATCTTCACATCTCCTCTATCGATAATCTCTCGAATAAGATGGAAGCGCCGTAGTATATGCTTGGTCCGCTGGTGTGAGCGAGGTTCCTTCGCCTGTGCTATAGCTCCATTGTTGTCACAATAGAGCTCAACTGGGTCAGCGATGCTAGGAACCACCCCAAGTTCAGTGATGAACTTGTGGATCCAAACTGCCTCCTTTGCTGCCTCTGATGCAGCAATATACTCGGCCTCTTTTGTAGAATAAGCTACTGTGTCCTGCTTCGAACTCTTCCAGCTCACAGCACCACCATTTAAGCAAAACACGAACCCTGACTACGATCGATAATCATCCAGATCGGTCTAGAAGCTGGCATCACTGTAACCCTTTACAGTTAGCTCATCATTGCCTCCATATATCAAGAAATATTCTTTAGTCATTCTTAAGTACTTAAGAATATTCTTGACCGCTATCCAGTGACTTTCACCTGGATCTGACTGGTATCTGCTCGTCATGCTCAAAGCATACGAGACATCAGGTCGAGTACATAGCATGGCGTACATGATCGATTCTATGGCTGAGGCATAAGGGATCTGATCCATGCGGTCTCTCTCCTCTCTAGAAGAGGGACCTTGAGTCTTCGAAAGACTCACGCCATGTGACATCGGCAGAAATCCCTTCTTGGAGTTTTGCATGGCAAACCGAAGGATTACCTTGTCAATATATGTACTCCGACTTAGGCCATGCAATCTCTTAGATCTATCTCTATAGATCTGTATCCCTAGAATGCGGGATGCCTCACCTAAGTCCTTCATTGAGAAGCAACTCCCTAGCCAGGTCTTGACAGACTGAAGCATAGGGATGTCCTTCCCAATGAGTAGTATGTCATCCACATATAATATGAGGAAGACAACTATATCCCCTACAACCTTCTTGTAGACACAAGGCTCATCTTCATTCTTGATGAAACCAAACTGTTTGATTGCATCATCGAATCGAAGATTCCAGCTCCGAGAAGCTTGCTTTAGTCCATAAATGGACCTATGCAGCTTGCATACTCTGCTAGTATGCTGTGGATCTACAAAACCCTCAGGTTATGTCATGTACACATCCTCGAGTAGGTTTCCATTCAGAAACACGGTTTTGACATCCATCTGCCATATCTCATAGTCATGGTAGGATGCAATAGCAAGCATGATCCGAATAGATTTAAACATCGCTACTGGAGAAAAGGTTTCATCATAGTCAATACCATGAATCTGCTTGAAACCTTTAGCTACCAAGCGACCCTTATAAATAAGTCCATCCATGTCAGTCTTTCTCTTAAAGACCCACTTACACCCAATGGGTTTTACCCCTTCAGGTGGATCAACCAAAGTCCATACTTGGTTGGTGTACATGGATTCCATTTCGGATCTCATGGCCTCTAGACATTTCTCGGAATCTGGTCTCATCACAGCTTCCTGATAGGTGGTAGGCTCATCCTCTATGAACACAATGTCATCATGGTCAGACAAGAGAAATGAGTATCTCTCAGGCTGACGACGTACCCTATCAGACTTGCGAAGAGGTATGTCTACTTGAACCGGTTGTTGTTCCTCAACTCCTTGTGGAACAACATTATCCACAACACTTTGTGGTTCCAGTTCAATTTCCATCGAGGCATTAGTGCTATTGTTCGCATCTTGAACTTCTTCAAGATCGAACGTGCTCCCACTAGTCTTTCTAGAAACAAAGTCCCTTTCTAGAAAGACCCCAGTCTTTGCCACAACCACCTTGTGCTGACTGGGAATGTAGAAGTAATATTCCTTAGTTTCCTTGGGATATCCGATAAAATAGCACTTGTCGGATTTGGGTCCTAACTTGTTTGAGACTTGACGTCGAACATAAGCCTCACAACCCCAAATCCTCATGAAAGATACCTGGGCATCTCTCCCAGTCCATATCCTATATGGTGTCTTTATCATGGCCTTTGATGGAACTCAGTTGAGTATGAAAGCTGCCGTGTCTAGAGCATATCCCCATAGATATGTCGGAAGATCTGTGTGACTCATCATAAATCGTACCATATCTAATAGGGTACGTTTCCTCCTTTCGGATACACCATTCCACTGTGGTGTTCCAGGAGGAGTGAGTTGGGATAGAATCCCACACTCAGCTAAATAGTCACGAAACTCATGGCTTAAGTATTCACCACCTCGATATGATCTAAGTATTTTAATACTCTTGCCAAGCTGGTTCTGTACTTCATTCTTGAATTCTTTGAACTTTTCAAAGGATTCGGACTTATGTGTCATTAAGTACACATAACCATATCTACTGAAGTCATCAGTAAATGTGATGAAGTATCTATAACCGCCTCTAGCAGCGACATTGAAAGGGCCACATACATCACTATGTATGAGTCCTAACAAATCAGTCGCTCTTTCGCTGTGTCCACTAAAGGGAGTCTTGGTCATCTTGCCTCGTAGGCATGACTCGCATATCTCATATGATTCAAAATCAAATGAGTCCAACAAACCATCCTTATGGAGTTGGGATAAGCGCTTGTCATTTATATGACCTAAGCGACAGTGCCAAAGGTAGGTTTGGTTCATGTCATTAGACTTGAACCTCTTGGTATTTACGTTATAGATAGGGCTCTCGAGGTCTAGAATATAGAGTCCGTTTATCAGAGGTGCACTACAATAGAACATATCGTTTAAATAGACAGAACAACATTTGTTCTTTATTATAAATGAAAATCCTTTCTTGTCCAAACAAGAAACTGAAATTATGTTCTTAGTCAAGGCAGGCACATAACAACAATCATCTAATTATAGTACAAGCCCAGAGGGAAGAGATAGATGATAAGTTCCTACAGCAATAGCAGCAACTCGTGCTCCATTGCCTACTCATAGGTCTATCTCACCCTTTGTCAATGCTCTGCTATTTCTCAGTGCTTGTACATTAGTACAAATGTGCGAAGCACATCAGGTATCTAATACCCACGACGAAGAAATAGAGAGGTTGACTTCTATAACATTTATACCTGAAGTAGAAATCTTATTTCTCTTTTTGTTAAGATCTTTCAGCTATCCTGTGAAGTTCCTCTTCCAGTGTCCTGCTTGTCCTTGATATAGTTGATGAAGATGTTCAACCATATCGTAAGCACACATCAACTCATGTTGCTTCTGAAGCTCAGAGTTCATGGTTGTGAGCATTAGACAGGACACATCTAATGCGTCATCTTGATGCTTCTTGTAAGCATCCCGGTCAGCTCGTGTGGCAGTGGCAAGAGGAGCCTCCGGAATGGGCTGCTCCAGAACGTACAGTTTACGTTCTTGGGTGAGAACTATTCTCAGGTTCCTGTACCAGTCCAAGAAATTTGCTCCGTTGAGCTTGTCCTTCTTAAGGACAGATCGCAGAGAGAAGGAATTCGTGTTCGACGTCATGGTTATCTACAACAGAAAATTTGCAGAAATAAATATCATATTCTTTTAAAATCATTTAATTTGGCCTTTAATTAAATGATGCTCCCACTGAATACTATAATTCTTGTGGGACAAGATCCACATCATACTAACCCTGAGTTAGCTTTGGCTAATACGCCTAAGGCTTAGTATGATCGGTAGGTAACGATTACCAATTACATCTCTATGCAACTCTTGTTTATAGGATCAAGATCCATATTTATATTAAAACTCGAGTTAGCTTTGGCTAATACGCCCGAGAGTTAATATAAACGTGATTTTGTTCTACCTTTCCAACTATTGGAAGAATGCCTATAGTTGACTTGATCCAACCGAGTAACTAGGAATACTCAATCTAATTGAGTTTGTATTCACCCATGCGTTGATAGGCGGGACCAAGATTGTCCCTCCGTACCCTACCAAGATAATATGTATTGCTCTGCTTTGGCAGATTCAACAATACATGTGATCGAGGTAGTGATAGGTATCACGGCACGGTTAGGCATTAGAGTTGAGTCGATTGAGAACTAATCTAATCGAAAAGGATGCATCTTGTGCACGACTTAGATCTAATCTAATCGCAAGGGTGCATCATGTGCACGACTTAGATCTAATCTAATCGTAAGACACTAATTAATTAACTACTTATTAAATATGTATCACATACACAAGCAATTAATTAATCTATTTATGATTTAGTCATGGCCCTACTACGATCTTCTCAAGCCAATGAGAAGATCGATTGGTCAACCTAGGGTCAACAGCTTCTCCAAGCTCCTCCCTTTGACCACCTTGTGTTGCTCGTGCCCGCCTCGGAACTCCGTCTCGTGTGGACCCTCCACCGCTCCAATTTGTACATTACAATTTGAAACTCGAGTTACATTCGAGTCTAAATCTAATTTACAACAAGAATATAAGAGAAGGCACGACGCGCAGGTCGCGAATATAATAGAACACTCGCAAACACATAACGGCACGCAAGCCGTATTATGAATTACAACACAATCCAATCACATTGGGGTTTTGGGCCATGACTATCACAAAATTAATATAATTCAAAATTATATATTTTCTTAATTTTCTGTAATTTTAAAATTAATTTTTACAATTTTTACGAGTAAAATTTCCCGACGGACCCGTTTAGCGGTTTCGGGCGCAATCGCGGAACGGATCCCCTTGCGGGGCGAGGGGCAGCGCCCCTACCCGCAATCTAACCATCGCGAGGGTTCCTTTGCGATCCAACAGCGCCTAAACCCGCTGTCCCAAAACGATTTGGGCTGAGACATTGCCGTTTCGGAAAAATCTTCCCGGCGGGTTCGTTTTTAGCGATTTCGGGTGCAATCGCGGAGCAAATCCCCTTACGGGGTTAGGGGCAGTACCCCTACCTGCGATCTAACCATCACGAGTTGCTCCTAAGAGATCTAATGGCACCCAAGCCCGCTGTCCCAAAAATTTTTGGGGCGAAACGAAGCCGTTTTGGAAAAATCTTTCCGGTAGCCGAATCCTACAAGCGACTAAACACTTGTGCTTCGATTACTCGAGAAAAATACTCATAAAAACCCAAAAATCATAATTTTACAGAAAATTACAGAAACTTTAGTTTTCATAAAACCAAAAAACAAACTCGTACTCGCTTTGCACGTGGCTCTGATACCACTGTTGGATTTTTCGGGCCGCGAAAATCGCTTTTCGCGTCGCGGAAACCCCGAATCACCCAAAGCCGTAGATCCGTGCAAGGAAAAACCGAATGAAGTACAAGTACGAGTTTCAAAATTTTAGATCTACTCCTAGATCTATGTGTTGAGAACTTTTACCTTTGAAGCGTGCCCTCGCAAAATTCTCGCTCGTCCAAGGTACGTGTCGGATCTCCAAAGTATCAAGGTAGATACTTCTCTAGTGATATCCACACGAACAAGGAGTGCTCTCTAGCACTCAAGGATGGAGAAGAGAGACCCCAAGTGTTCTAGAACTTTCTAGGGCTCTCGGATGGAATGGAAGAAGAAAGGAGATCAAAGAAGAGAGGATAAAAACCAAGAACACTCTTCCATGTGACCTTCACTTACCCTTTCTACTTTTGGGAACTCAAATCACCCTCTCCACTCTTGGAACCTCACGGCAACAGCACCATGGAGAGAAGAGAGACCACCCAAGGAGGAAGAAGAAGGAGTTAATCATAATAATGATGAAAAACATCAATTCCCTTCATTTTGAGTGGTCGGCCACATTAATGAGAGTAATTGCCATGGAGAGAAGAGAGACCACCCAAGGAGGAAGAAGAAGGAGTTAATCACAATAATGATGAAAAACATCAATTCCCTTCATTTTGAGTGGCCGGCCTCAATGAGAGTAATTACTCTCATTAATGTGGCCGGCCACATTAAAACAAAGAAGGAAGTGTAACTTCCATTAGGTGGCATAATCATGTATTAACTATGATGATGTGGCACATCATCATTGGCCACTTAATGCCAAGTCACACATATGATGTGGCAAAGTCAAGTCAAACTTGACTCTTCCTCTTCCTCTCAAGTCAAGTCAAACTTGACTTAATCTCTCTCTTGGTTGATCTAATCCAACAATTTAATTCAAGCCAATTTAATATAATGAATCTAATTCATTTAATTAAATTGATTCAATGAATCATAATCTAAATTAGACTCATTGAACACATGAATCAACTTGAGTCTAACTAAAGCTAGCCCAATTTGGATTACTCTTAATCCAATTTAATTCATCAAATGAATATAATCCTCTTGGTTTATCATATGAACCTAATCTCCATCCACTTGTTCTTTGTGTGTGACCCAATAGGTTCTTGTAACGTTGGCAATGTTCCTAAACTCCTTTAGAAACATAAGCAATGAGCGGCATCTAGCAATACATCATTGCTACCCAAGTTACAATAATGTTGAGATCCAACATCACCTTGTGACTACTAATTGTGACTCCTCACAATATGTGACATTGTCCTTCTATCCTAGACATCTAGATTGATCAATGTGAGGCATAGACCGTGTCATCCTCTAATCAATCTAAATCTTGAACTCCAAGTAGACACACTAAATCAAATGAGCTCAATATCCCATATTGACTCATTTGGGCATGGCCATGCACTTCGTGGTCTCACTCTATCAAGAATATCGATGTCGCTCCCGTCATATGGGAGGGATAGATCCCATCTACATCACTCACATCCCTCTACATAATTTATTATATACCCAGTAATCGCCTTTATAGTCCACCCAGTTACGGGTGACGTTTGACGAAACCAAAGTACATAACTCCTTATGTAGGGATCCATGGTAACTTCAGGTCTAAGGACTAATAGTCATACTAATAGCCACATGAGAAAGTATATGACACTCATATAACAATCCATGATACTTTCTCATGGCGGGTCATTCAGTATACATTCTCCAATGTTTACCCATGTGCCAGCTTGATATCTCTATATCCATGACTTGTGAGATCAAGTCATCGTGCTGACCTACATGCTAGTCTTATTGCATTAACATTGTCCCTGAATGTTAATACTCGACTAGGAATGATTTAGAGTAGTGTTCCCTATATCATCTCACTATCGATTCAACTAATCGATTGATATAGGTATGAACCTTCTACTCAAGGACGCTATTATACTTAGTCTATTTGGCACTAATACAAATAAGTATAATAACCAAACAAATGCCTTTATTAATATACAAGAATATGATACAATGAGTCCATACAATTATCAAATGATTGGCTCTAGGGCTCTAACTAACAAGAACATGCAAGAACAACCAGGAACATCACCGTAATCCTCAAAACGTAGCTCATCAAGGTGGACAAACATCATAAGCAACCCTAGCAAATCGTCCTAGCACCTCATCCTTACCTTTTGAATCTCATACCCACATAATTTGAGAGTACTTGCCTTTCTCTTCCTTGTACAATTGCCAGAAGCTCTCACCCAAGATTATCGGGTCGTCGAGAAGACTGTCGCAAGCTCTACGTCTGCTCATGTTGTCTCTAGAAACTCACCCGCGTGTGGTGGCACCTGGCTAGAGCTCGAGGTCTGCCAGGATGCTTCGTCGATTTGGTGGAGAGGGCGAGAAGAGGGACGGTGATTTTTGGGGCATGAAGTGGGGCGGAGGAGTGGGGGAAATTAGTGCTTTCTAGGCTTTTATAGTTAGGTTATTTACTCCAACTTAGAATAATTTAGGGTAATTAAGGTTAATCAACTCCCTACTAAATTGGTTACCATATGTATCCACCCAACTTATTAGTTTTATCCCCTTGAAACATGTCGTACAAGTTCATTTAAAATTTTGAAAAATCCCTAAAATTCATAGAAAATTTTAAAACTTAATTCCTTAATTAGCGCTCATGTTACCTTAGAATATTTCATATATAAATTTCTTAATTACGCTCGTGAGACCTTACAAGTTTTGACTTAGCTCTCATTACTTGCATTGTCTTTCATTTACTAGATTATGTTTTATTTACTGCTTTGTTATTTTATTCCTTAGTTTAATTGTGTTGATGGTGAAACCTATAGCGTAGAGTGACAATGCATTGTGGATTAATTATTGGTACTTAATTAGATTTCATTCTAGAATTAGATTAGATTCCTACTTACTTTGCTTTTCATTTGTTAGATTTAGAATCAAAATAAAATCCCCCATTTTCATATTAAAAATCCCTAAAATAGGAATAACAAACAATCCTATATTACCATCCTATCATTACATTCGTTGGGAGACGATCCGAATCATTTTTATACTGCATTAGTGTAATTAGAAGGGGTTCAGTACTTAAATTCTTTTGATATCATTTCACGACAAAAATGATTTTATTAAGGACTTGTCTGAAAAAGATAATTTCTCCTGAGAAGATTAGGTGAGGATGCATTCATTGAAGAGGGAATAGTAGGCGTCGATCTGATCTAGAGTTTTGGAAAAACTCAAAGTCATGACCGAATAGCCCGGAGGCTGTCAAAAGTTAATTTTTATATAACGTTGCCTATTATTCTAACTCTGTTTTATAGGAAGCATAACACTTTATAGGTTATGAGTTTACCTTGATCGGTCGATCGAACGTTGAGATTAGTTGACTGAATCCCAATGATCAGCTCAACTCACGGCCATGCCTCAACCAAGGCATCGGTCGACTAAATGTCTGGTTCCATCGACTGAATAGTGGATACTCAACGGATTGATCGGACTGGGTTGATCAGATTAAATAAGCCAGGGATCATCGGGAGATCAGTTGACTAAATAGTGAGATCGATCGACTAAATGAAGGCTTATCTAAAGCAGCAGCATCTGAACGGGAAGTCGGGCTGATTTAGGTAGGATCAGTCAACTGATCAGGGGGATTGGTCTACCGATCAGTGTCGAGTGAAATACTAATCCCAAGATTAGTGGATCTGGATCAAATCCAACTTAGCTATAAAAGGAGGCCTCAACCAGTACTTCAGAACCTTATTTTCAGAACATCTTCTACTCCTACACGCTGCTCCAAAGACAAGTCTACGAAGTGTAATGCAACTCCAACGACCACAAGCACGCCTCTCCAAATTTTAAAGTCGTCGGTATAAGAGTTTATAATACTTCAATTATTTTATCATTGTACTTCATCTCTGTACTTGAATTTATGGATTGATAGTGAATTTCCTAAAAGTAAACACTCAACGAGTGTAGGCCTTGGAGTACGAGTCGTCACAGACTCTGAACTAAGTAAAACTAACTTGAGTCATTATTTTTTTATTTCTTTATTTTTGCTGCATACTCTCGAAACATTTTATGAAAATCATAAAAGCCACGAGTGTTATTCACCCCCTCCATTGCAATGATCCTGTAATTGGTATCAAAGTGGGGCCATTTCGAATCGATGAACCCACCATTCAAGCAATTTTTTCGTGATATAGTTTTTAAAATTTTTTGGAGTTGATCGGAATTGGTATAATTGCCCCTTCCGATCATGATTCTCGCAATCGATTGTCTTGTTTCTTGAAGTTGGAGCAACACCACTTGAGTTGGTTAGTTTTTCATAAATTCTTTATACCGCACTCCTAATCCAAGACTAAGTCTTGGGACAAGTTTCCATATTTTATTGTGTGCAAGATTTGCTTTTCAAATGGCTTACCAAGAAGGCTATAACACCGCATGCCCACCACTCTTCTCCAAAAAAGATTTTGGCTATTGGAAGAGCCAAATGGAGTACCACCTAAAAAGATAAGTTAAGATGTGGATCATCATCCAAACCGGTTTCGCACTTCCATTCGACGACATTAGAAAACCAGTATCCTGTGAAAATTGGGCCCAAAGTGTAATGAAGAAGATCAAAGTCGATGCGAAAGCAACCCAGACCCTTTAATATTGCTTAACCAAAGTGGAATTGAACCGGGTCGACCCCTTCAGTAGTGCTAAGGAATTATGAGAAAAGCTAATCGAGCTACATGAGGGTATCTCTGACACTAAGATAAGAAAACAAGACTTAATATTAAATATGTTATACAATATTAAAATATAGGATTGTAACGACCACCCTTCTTACTACTACTACTCTCTAAGGATGACCGTTACTTAACTACTAACTCTACTTAACCGGTATGATTAAAAATCACATGGAAATCCTACCGAAAAATTTCGACAGAGTCTCCCCTGTACCGGTGACCATATTCAACAATACATGCAATATATACTCAGCCACAAGCGGCTGAAACACATATCAATCAACCACGCAGTTAAATAAGTATCAAACACACAAATATCTACTTACTAAACTAAACTCATCCTACATGCAATCTAAACAGAATAATCTCAAATGACATGAACTTAAAATACAACTCAAATGTTTACAATAACTAAAATGCGAAAACTAAAATTAAAACTTCTTTCCTAGTCCCAAGGCTTCCATAGTCCTGGCATCACACATCCTTCGAACACCTCCTTGTCGCCTTCCTTTCTATATCTTTTCCTTTCCTGTATCTGCAATAGGAGGAAGTGCAATCTATAAGCAAAATTTGCTTAGTAAGTGCTATCTAACTCACAAAATCACGAATGTGCATGTATACGAAAAGAACTAGAAACTATATGCTCTAAAAAAAATAAAGCATAAACATAACTGCTCATGTCAAACTAATAGCAAAGAAAAGCTAAGGAATCTACTCATGTAATTCTAATGGCTAATCATGCTACTCATCTAATAGGTAAACATGAAAAGTACTCATCCACTAGATAAACATGGTAGAATAAAGAACTAAACTTACTGATTTTTAGAACTATATGAAACTTTATTTCATTTGTTCTAACTTAATCTTTAATACTTTATGTTTATGTAAAACTCGTTTTACTTGTTCAAAAACTTATACTTATAATACCTCAAAATAATAATCAACTTCTTTTGGGCCCGGCAACTGTGCTTTTACTTTTGTAACGACCCGACCCATTCGGCGGCCCATTTGGCGACCCTATGGTCCTGAATCTAGTCGGGTTACTACTAGGTTATCTAAACCTAGGGACGACTATGGGAGCCCAACCCAAGGACAACTAAGAGTCCAGCACAGTGCTACTGATAAAAGTAAAATACTTGTTATCTTTTAATACTTCTATATAATGCCTCGGCATTTTCTTTAGCACCTTGTGTGCCAAAATCCCTAAAGTCTTGACTTTGGGATCTACTTAAGGCCTTGGCCTTTTTCTTTATTTTCTTTATCTTTCTTTTATTTTTCTTAAACTCTTAAAAAGAATATAGGCATGCTACAACAGAATTAAATCAAAGGAAAGAAAATCTGACTTCTATAAGCATGCTATATCTGAGACAAATCAAAAGAAAGCATATCTAACTTCTTCAAACATGCTACAACAAATTTAAAACAAAGGAAAACAATTCTGAAATCTTTAAGCATGCTAAAATGGAAGCTGTTCAGATTTGTTATAATGTAAAGGAAACCCAAAACTGCAACGTGAACTGACATAGCTTTTCCTACTTATTGGAGCTACATAAACTTGAAATCTGCATGCATAAAACTAATAAGGAAGGATCTATATCAAACCAAGCAATAGAAATGCTAACAGCACAAAACCATTCTACTGCATGCTCGTTAAAAGGCCTATTCCTACACATGGCAGCAAAGAAGAAAATCAAATACTAGGATGTTACATGCTCTCATTCCCAAATCTAAACAACTAAATCAAGTCTTAAGGCAGCAAGCTTCAAGATAAACCAAACCCAAGTCTGTTCATGTTATTCTAATAGCAAGGAGAAACATTACAATTCAACACTGCGCATGCTCTTCTAGTAATTAAGAAACTACACATGCTTAACTAATAACAAATAGGAAAGTCCAACAACACGCTAAATCATAAAACTAAAGAATCTAACTCACATGCCTTATATTCAAGAATGCAAATATACGACAGCAAAGGAATTAATAACCAAGCTAAAGCAGCAGAGGAAATCAACACAGAATTTGCTGGAAAATCAGAACCTAAACCACATGCTCAAAAATCTAAACTATCACAGGTTCATTGCCTGGCAGCAACAATATCCGAATTGCATAGCAAGCCCCAAAAGGAACTGCTCGTGCCCCATTCCTAGCACAACCGAACTCCACAGAACACTTCAAGAGAAGCTGTTTTTATCCTTTTCATTGCACAATACTAAGTTATGCTTGCTGGTTTGTTTTTTAAATAAAACCTATGCACAAACTTATTCAATCTTTGAGCATGCTACCACAGAAGCACAAGGGAGGAATCAATTCTCAAAACTACACTTAACCCTCTAGCAAAAACCCAATTCTGCACATCACCCCGGAAGCAAAGAAAGAGATCAAAATCCCTAGCAAATATGAATTCGGCACAACACAATCCGAAACAAAAGCACCAACCACCTATAATTTATCTCAAGCTTTCGGAAAAAGAAAGAAACAATCGGAGCTATCCTACTGCAGGTGAGTAGCAACTTACCTTCGCGTTCTTGGACTCACAGTCAAGAAGGAGGCTTCTAATGCTTCTAGGGCTTGCGGAGAACTCAACAATCCGGCTCCTCTTCGTGCCCACAAGCTCTCTTCGACGAGGAGACCTCAAATCTATGAAGATCCCACGGTGAGAAGTGCTCGCCGACCGCCGGTGACGTGCTTGCTTGCTACCACGGTTTCGCCGAGAAGAAGTCGCGCCGTCGCAAGAGAGGAGAGGAAGAGATCCGGGTCTCGGGAAGAATAAGTCCCCTTTTCTTATCACTAGGATTTCATTAAACCAACTACCACTTATATACAATTTATTCTTTCCTTAATTAACAAAACCCGCTGGCGCAGTTGGTTGGCTGCGTCCGGGTTGGGGTCCGGGGTCTTGGGTTCAAAACCCGGTTTCAACAAATTTTATTTTTATTTATTTATTATTATTTTTTAAACTTTTCCTCTTGGTAAAAATACCAAACGAACTCCAAAAATTACATAAAAATACTCTAAAAATCTCTAGAATTTTTCTAAAGTATTTCTAAATATTTTAAAGCACTTTTAGGACTCCTAATGAGGAAAATTGGGATGGTACAAGGATGGTGAGTCTACAAGTCAACTCCATGCTCGGATCCAAGACTTGCTTAACGGACTCCACTCGATCAGATAAAAGATAGAGAATCATGGCATCATTAGGTATGCCCTTAACACTTTTTCGAGGAATACCTTGTGGGCATCGATGGTAGATGCTCACAAGGTATCTAAGGACCTTTATTTAATTATACTAGGTGAGATATTTTTAGAATTTGAATTTTATGAACAGACTAATGCGCATCCAGTCGAGAAAGGTATTACGTTAATTATAGGTGCAAGTAAGACAAAGGAGTCTAAGAACAAGCACTAAACTAAACCTGAGTCTAAAGATGAATTGGACTCAAAAGAAGACGACAAAATCACCGCCAAGCTCGCAAACTAGTATGGAGTTGTAAAAGAAAAAGAAGGACTTCATAAAACGCAAGATCAAGAAGGTAATCCAGTCAAAGATCACACAACCAAGTCCAACCACAAAGGCCAAGTCTGAAGTCACCTACTACGGCTACAACAAGAAGGGCATATCAAGGCAAATTGTCCCAACCTTAAGCAAGCAAAAAGGCAATGGAAGAAGAAGGCTCTAAAGGCAACATGGGATAAATCTTCATTGGAAGACTTCGACGAAGATCTTGAATAGACGAGCTTCATACTTTCGGCCCAAGAACAAGTCATCGAATCAGAGTCCAAAATAGAATTAGCAGTTGAGTCCAAGCAAAACCACAGATCTGTATCTAGTTCAGAAGGTTCCCAATCCACTATAAGTATCTCTTTGATTAGATTACATAATTTAGTTTTGTACTTGTCTAGAAAACTAGCTAAATCCAACCTCCAAGTCAAGTCACTCCAAGAGGAGGTCAAAGCCTCAAGGAAGTGACTAACCCAAGCTCCTTGATTAAATTTGTTTAGGTTGGAACTTCAACTCAATTCCAACAACTTGAGGAAGAAAATTCTAACTTGAAAAGTCAAGTCATGAAACTTAGGGACTCATTATAATAGTTTACTTTGTGTTCTAAGAACCTTGACCTAATTCTTGGGAAACAAAGGGTCGTATACAATAAATCCGGACTTGGGTATAAGGTCGAACATAAATTTAAATCTTACCTATCTCTTATTAATTGAATAAATAGTAAAGTAGTCCAAGCATGGGTCCCCAAGTCTAACCTAGTTAATCAAGTTGATCTTGATTAGTATTGGATCCCCAAGGATCAAATCCACTAACTTGATAGACCTTATCATGTTATGATCTAGGGGGAGCCAATAACAGACCATCTTTATTATTAAATAAATTTGTTTGATGTTTAATTTACCGCTTTCCTTATATATTCTTAGATTAGGATAGATAATGACTTAGGCTTGATCAATATTTATTTAGTTAGACTAAGGATTTTCATAAAGAAAAATTAAATATTTAATTTCATTAAATGCTTTTTCTAGAAGTGTTTGTTTCTCTAATATCCAATAAGGTCTATTGCCTCACCACAACCTAAAAGCTAATTATTGAAATAAATGTTTAATTAACTAACTGTTAAACTTTAGTCCAACTCAAATGTAAATCAATTCTTAGATTTTAATCTAAATTGAAGATAAAAGTTAACCATCTCACAAAACTCATAAGATTTCCTGATTGATAATTTAGAAAAGGGTGAGATAGATTTAGGTTAAAAAAAACTAGTCAATCTAATCAATAAAATCAAATTAAACTTAAATCTAATTAATAAAATTAAATTAAACATAAATATAATAAATAAAATCAAATTTAAATCTAATTAAATAAAATCAAATTAAACTTAAATCTAATCAATTAAATCAAATTAAACATAAATATAATCAAATTAAACTTAAATCAGATCAACTTAAAACTTAAATCTAATTAATTTAACTAAACTTAAGTTAAACTCAATCAGCCATCTCACAATCACCCATAGGTATAACATGATTGACAACCTAGACTAGGTGAGATGGAAAGTTAAGGGATTGAATTCAATCAATCTATCTTATAATCCATCAAAATTGAATCCAAATCAAATACTTTGGAGATCGATTGAAGTTCACCAAGCTAAAACTCAAGAACTTAGGGTCAGTTGTATTTGATAACGATGATGATCCTATCTGAAATCTATAAAGATAAGCACTGGTTCCGATGAATGATGATGACCTCCGATAAAGATGAACTTCGAAGATCTGAAGAAACTCCTCAATGCTCTTGCGCATAGTGAGACAAGCCAACAAAGTGTTATTGACCTAAGACTAGGGTGGGGATCCCTGGCTAGGCCCTCTAACGCTCAAGTCAGTTCCTCTCACAAATGGAAAAAGAAGAAGAAGAAGAAGAACAGCTGTTGGATCGTGAAGTTTCGCTAGAGGGGGGGTGAATAGCGATTATAAAAATTTCAACAAGAGTAAGCGCAGCGAAAAAGAAAACAAGCCAAAGAGAACGCAAGGATTTACTTGGTTCGGAGCCTTTGGCGACTCCTACTCCAAGGCCCGCACACAAGGGTGCTTCCGATGGGCAATTCACTAGCAGTTTGAAAGTTATTACAAACTAAGTACAGAGAATGATAATGAAAAAAAAATTAAAGCAATACCGACAAAATAAGAGACTTAGAAAAAGGAAGCAGCGCGTTTTTCGGAGCTTTGCAGCGTCACAGGTGCACAGGAGAGCGAGTTCTTCAATTCAGAGTTGTTGTTGAAGCTCCACCCCTGCCCCTTCTTTTATATGAAGCACGGGGCACCCCGGATCCCTTCCGGGCGCCTTGGTGGGACGTGGCAGGTCCAACCAGTGAGCTCCACGTGGCGACGACGTGTTTGGATGAAATTTGCCTCCCGGGCGCTCGGACCTCCTTTCTCCAGAAGACTTCTTCTCCAGCAAGAGAAGATTAGTCCGAGGCAAATATATAATTTATAACTTGCAATACAGAGTGTTAGTTCAGCTTATAGTTTGACAAAAGTAGTATGACTTAGATTCCATCTTTCTGAGACCGGAATCTAGTCACGATCTCGACTTAGATATCCGAAATGGATCTAAGCGAGATCGACGCCTAATGTTCTCTTCCCGAGAACGCATCCTCACAGTCACTCCCTTCTAGTGACTTACCTTTACTCACCTGCCAGACATCCGGTCAGCCCTTCGACCTGTCTGGACTTCTCGCCAAGCGTCCGGTCAGCCCGTCGACCCGCTTGGACTTCTCACCAGCTATCCGGTCAGCCCGTCAACCTGGCTGGACTTTTCGCCAAGAGTCCGGTCAGCTCGTCGACCCGCTTGGACTTCGTGCGAGACATCCGGTCAGCCCGTCACCTGTTTGGACTCATCCTGTACACTCGGTCAGAGTGTTAGATCACGACAAACCTAACTTAACCTGATTTGTCATTCATCAAAACCTGAGTTAGACCATTAGTGCTAACTGCACCAACAATCTCTCCCTTTTTGATGGAATGACAACCTGGTTAAGTTAGTAAAAATATATGCGAGTAAAAAGAGTTTAAACATTTTGTTCTAGCATGAGGTTTAAGTTGGTTTTTAACTTTGACATTTTGTTTTTCTAACTTAACCACCTATCCCTCCCCCTTTGGCATTCATCAAAAAAGGATATAATTTAAACATTTAAAAATACAAAATTCATAAAAAATGTAAGAAATGATGTTTACTTATCTTGGGGGAGTTTAAATTTTTTGAAGACTTGTTTAGATTATTAGCTTTAGCTTTTGGAAAATAGCTAAGTTTTGAAAGAGTGTCCAATTTTTTAAGGATCATTTACAAAATTAATTTAATTTTCAAAAATAAATTTCCAAACTCAAAAGAGAATTTTCTATTCAAATATTTGAAAAGATCATTTTCTAATATAAGTGTAGTTTTCAAACATAAGTTTTGAAAATCAAAATTTTAAGGCTAAGTTTTCAAAACTAGATTTTCCAAACAACATTTTTCAAATTTGAAAAAGATTTCAAAGCTGAGTTTTAAAAGCTATTTACTTTTCAAAACTGATTGAAACTAAGTTTGAAAAAAATCTTAGTTTATAAAATCTAATTGAGGAATTTAGTTTTATAAAGGCTAGTTTTAAAAATATTTGAAACATAAGATTTCAAAAACTAAGTTTGAAAACTTTTCTTTTCAAGACTTATTAAGTTTGTAAAAACTTTAAATTTGAAACCAAAATTCAATTTGAATAAAAAATAGTAGAAAAGATATTATGTTTAAGGTGGAGAAAATAATTTTGGTGTTAAGTGTTGATTTAATCCTCCCCCTAAACTTGACATCTAAAATAGCTGTCTAACCAATTAGGTACTTACTGACTATCAGAAGATAGCAGCTTTCACTTGGTTAGTCAAGTTAAGTTCATTGTGATCAGTTAGCGGTTGACTAAACTGAATAACTGAACTTGATTAATATATATTTTGTATTTAACGCCCAGACTTATATCGATGCACTAATATAAGCATCTTAGGTCCAGGCAATTGGCCTATACATCGTACCCCTTTCTATGTTTGTCAATCACAAGCAAAGTAAACCTAGGGTGTTGGTGAGATGCTCAAATACTAGTCCTGGGGGAGCATGATTTCTAAAGGGATTTTTCTAGTCTAAGGCTAAAATTGTTTTGAAATTCTAAAAGTAGGAAGGTTTTAAAAACTAAAACAATTTTAACCTAGAATTTAAAAAAATTATTTTTGAAAAATAGTTTTGAATTTTGAAAAGTCATAGTCTATTAAGCATATTCCTAATTTTCTACACAGATTGCTAAATTCACTTTCAGGGAGTGGTTTTGTGAATATGTCAGCTAAATTGGATTTGGACTCAATGTATTTGAGTTCAATGTCCCCTTTAGTAACATGATCTCTGATAAAGTGATGTCTAATTTCAATATGTTTAGTTCTGGAATGATGCATTGGATTTTTTGTTAGGTTAATTGAGCTAATGTTATCAATTAAGACTTTGACATTTGTAAGGTTCAAGTTAAAATCTTTTAGGGTGTGCATCATCCATAATAATTGTGCAACACACTCTCCTATTGCTATATATTCTGACTCAGTTGTAGATAAGGCAACACAGTGTTGCTTTCTACTAAACCAGCTCACAAGTGATGGACCCAATAATTGACATCTGCCACTTGTGCTTTTGCGGTCTAATTTGCATCCAGCATAATCTGAGTCAGAATACCCTATTAATTCAAAATTATTAGTCCTAGGATACCAAATACCTACATTTGTTGTTCCTTTAAGGTATCTAAAGATTCTTTTGACTTGAGTCAAATGAGATTTTTTAGCACAGGATTGGTATCTGGCACACATACTGACTGCAAATAAGATGTCCGGTCGACTTGCAGTTAAGTATAGTAGGCTACCTATGGCACTCCTATAATGTTTTAGATCAATTGGTTTTCCATTGGGATCATCATTTAGGATTGTGTTTACTGCCATAGGTGTTTTTATCTCTTTGGTGTTTTCCATTCCAAATTTTTTAAGTAATTCCTTAGTATATTTTTATTGATAAATGTAGTTACCTTCATTTGTCTGTTTGATTTGTAATCCTAAAAAGTAGGTTAATTTGCCTACCAGACTCATTTCAAACTCGTGTTCCATTAAACTTGTAAATTCATCTAAGAATTCTGAATTTGTTGAACCAAAGATTATGTCATCTACGTAAATTTGTGCTATAAAAATATCTTCTTTTATTAAT
Organism: Zingiber officinale; assembly: GCF_018446385.1. Classification (NCBI taxonomy): domain Eukaryota; kingdom Viridiplantae; phylum Streptophyta; class Magnoliopsida; order Zingiberales; family Zingiberaceae; genus Zingiber; species Zingiber officinale. The sequence continues at coordinate 51,126,279 of NC_055988.1, read as the reverse complement.
TTGACAAATAAGGTTGGGTCAATTTGTCCTTGTTTAAATCCTTTAGAGATTAGGTAAGACGTTAGTCTTTCATACCAAGCCCTAGGTGCTTGCTTAAGTCCATATAAGGCTTTCTTCAATTTATAGACATAATCAGGGTGTTCTAGACTCTCAAACCCAGGTGGTTGTCCTACGTAGACTTCTTCTTTTATTAGTCCATTTAGGAATGCTGACTTAACATCCATTTGGTATAGTCTAAACCCTTTGTGTGCTGCATAACTTAGTAACATCCTGATGGACTCTAGTCTAGCTACTGGGGCATATGTTTCATCATAGTCAAGTCCTTCCACTTGACTGAACCCCTTAGCAACTAGCCTAGCCTTATTTCTAATAATTTCTCCAGTTTCACTTAGTTTGTTTCTAAATACCCATTTTGTTTCTATTATTTTCTTATTCATGGGTGGTGGTACCAAGTCCCAAACTTCATTACGCTCAAATTTATCTTCTTGCATAGCTATGACCCAGTCTGGGTCAAGTAGTGATTCGACTATGGTTTTGGGTTCAATTTTTTAGATTAAAGATATTTAACTTAGATTTCTATAGGAAGATCTAGTTTGAACCCTAAGATCTGGGTCACCAATTATTTGATCAGTTGGGTGATTTGGATTGACTCTTATTATTCTAGGGGGTTGATTCTCCTAAGGTTGTTCTTCTTCTTTATGACTTAGGATTTGGTTGGCTCCTTCAGAGTTATTATTTTCTTGAACAAAATCAATTGATTGATGTTGTGTTTGTTCTAGGTTTTGTTTGAATTCTTCAAATTTCACATTAGTAGTTTCTTCAATTCTTAAGGTAACCTTATTGTAAACCCTGTAGCCTCTACTATTTAGGGAGTATCCTAAGAAATTTCATTTTCAACCTTGGAGGTGAATCTTCCTAAATGTTCTCTTGTGTTTAAGATAAAAGTTGGGCACCCAAATACTCTAAAGGATTTTATATTGGATTGTTTATTGTAATAAACTTCAAAAAATGTTTTGTTATGGGTTTTATTTAGTGTTGTTCTATTTTGTACATAGCAAGCTGTACTAACAACTTCTGCCCAAAAATATTTTGGTAAGTTGTATTTATTTAACATCGTTCTAGAGGCTTCAAGTAAGGTTCTATTTTTTCTTTCTACAATCCCATTTTGTTGGGGGGTTTTAGGGCACGAAAATTCGTGATGGTAGCCATTTTCAAGACAAAATTTGTTAAAGTTATGATTTTTAAATTCTCCCCCATTATCACTTCTAATTCTTTTAATTTTAAGGTCCTTTTCATTTTCTACTTGTTTACAAAAGTTTGTAAAAATTTCAAAAGTTTCATCCTTATTTTTTTAAAATTTTACCCAAGTGAACCTAGAATAGTCATCTATTATTACTAGACAGTATAGACTTCCATTTATTGATTTGACTCCATGGGAGTTAAATAAGTCTAAATGTAACAGTTCTAAGATTGAGTTGGTTTGTAATTCATTAGTTGGTGTGTGGGTGGATTTTGTTTGCTTACCTTGTTGACAAGCATTACATATGGTTGAATCAAGGTTAGGTAATTTTCGTAGTTCTCTAACTAGTCCATTTAGTTGGCTTATATTTCTGAAGTTTGTATGTGACATTCTTCTATGCCATAACCAGGTTTCTTCTTTTTGTGTTAAATAACACTTAATTGAAGAAGCGATTACGTTAATCGCATAGATGTTGTCTTTCCTAAACCCCTTTAGGCTTATGGTAGGGTTGTCTAGGTGTTTGATTAAGCATTCTGTAGATAAAAACCTAACCTTATAGCTAGTATCACACAGTTGACTAATACTTAAAAGATTATACTTGAAATTTTTAACAAGTAAAACATTTGTAATAATAAAGTCAATTTTTAATTCAATATTACCTATACCAATTACTTTGAGTTTGTCGTTGTTCCCAAAGGCAACTGTTCCTAAACTTTTGTAGGTGAGTTGAGTGAATTTTGTGTGATCTCCAGCCATATGTTTGGAGCAACCACTATCCAAAATCCACTTAGTTTCCTACAATAGGTAAGAATTGGGGGTTAGTCTAACTATTGGACTTAAAATAATTTTTACGTGAAAAAGTTTTAAAATAAATTTTAAGTTTTAATAAATTTTTAAATTAATTTTAATTTTAATTTAATTTAATTTTAATTTAATTTTAATTTTAATTTATTTTAATTTAATTTTAATTTAATTTTAATTTTAATTTAATTTTAATTTAATTTTAATTTAATTTTAATGTCCTTAGTCATCTCACCCGATCTATGTTTTTAATTAGGGAATCTTATAATTTTGTTAGATGAATTAGATTCAATTTTAGAGTTTGTTTTTAACTTGTGTTAGATTCAGGTTTAGCTTTGAGTTCAACAAATAGACATTCTCTAGATAAACTTCTGGCCTATGGTGAGTCATTCGGACATCATTAAAGTAACCATGCCTTCGAGGTTTTCCAAATAGTCCTATCCACTAGACTTAGTACAAAACCTTGGACTAACTGGTTAGGATCCATGAAGGGTAGCTTCGGTCAGTTCCACTTAGCCAAATGCACCAGGTCGAAGTCATATCTTCCTAGACATGCATAGACTAAGCTTCCCTAACGTACTATCATCCAAAATTTCACCAGTACCATTTTTCAAGTTAAACTTGAACCCTTTTTAACTATTCCTAATTACCCTGCCGGGTAGGTTGGTTAGGGTTACCCTGCCGGGTAGGTTGGTTTTGGAGGTGCCAGCTATTTTGGAGCCTCCCCCTGAATTAATGGCCATTTTAATTTAATTTTGTTCTCGGTTTATGTCTATTTCTTTTGTAATTATATTTTACTTGGTGATAGTTTATATTTTGTTAAGTTTTAGATTTTAAATTTTTTAGTTCAGGTTTGTATTCTGGTTTTTGATTTGGTTGATTTGATTTTATGTAATATATTTTATCTTTAGGGATATAATATTGGTTGGGTCCTATTTGCGTGGTCAAATACACTTTCGGAACCCAGGCCTTATTTGTTGGTTTGTATTGGGTTATTAATGATTTAAATGTTTTATTTGAGTTCGACTTATATCCGAGTCCGGTTTTGTTATAACATGCTTTTTGATTATTTAGAATTAAATCTAAAATTTTTGATCTAGTAGTAAATTTTTCTAACATATTTTTAAAATTATTAATTTCTAATTTTAATGATGAGTTCTCCTCCTCAAGTGTTTGATCTTGAGTTGGTTTATTATTTACAACTTGTTCCTTGAGGATTTGATTTTCCTCGAGGAGCAATTTGTTTTCATTTTCTAACTTAACTAATTTATTATTTAAGCACGAAATAATTTTAAAAAATTTCCGGTTTAAGTTTAGGAATACCTCTTCGGAACCTTCGGAAACGAGTACGGACTCGTGGATCGATTTGGGTTCGGGCTCGTCTTCCAATTCATCTTCCGACTCTGCTTCGCGGGCCATCAGCGCGAGGTGGCTCTGGTGCTTTTGATCTTTTGCTTCCGACTCTTCCGAGGAGGAGTCGTCCCACGTCGCTTTGAGGGCCTTCTTTTTGGTCGGCTTCGGTTTGTCGATCTTTAATCTCGGGCACTCGTTCTTGTAGTGGTCCTTCTAGTTGCATCCGAAGCACGTCACGCTCCTTGATTCGGTTAGAGAATTGATCTTTTGAAGATCCTTCTTGCTGAAGCTTCTTTTCCTCCTGGTGAACATCTTCCTTACCAGGTTCACCAGGTGTTCTTCATCTTCAGAGTTCTGGTCAGAGTCTTCTTCCAGTTCAGACTTGTTCTTCTTTTCTTTTGAGGAACCTGCAAATAAGGCTACACCTTTCTCGACCCCGGTGTTAGTTTGCTCATGCAGTTCTAATTCACAGAAAATCTCATCTAATTTTAATTTAGATAAATTTTTAGAGAACTTGTAGGCATCTACGATAGATGCCCACAAGCTGTTGCGTGGAAAGGTGTTTAGGACATACCTTATTAAGTCCCGGTTCTCCATTTGGTGCCCTATTGCGTGGAGTCCGTTGAGAATGTCTTTAATTCTTGCGTGGAGTTGGCTCGCCGTTTCTCCTTCCTGCATTTTTATGTTAAAAATTTTATTTAAGAGTAAGTCTTGTTTTGTTATCTTAGCATCGCTCGTTCCTTCGTGTAGCTCGATCAGTTTGTCCCATAGCTCTTTGGCGTTCTAATGTGGTCCGACCCAGTTTAGTTCTTCTCTAGTCAATCCGCACTGTAAGGTGTTGATTGCCTTGTTCTCTGTTGATGTCTTCTTCTTTAGGTCTGTTGTCCAATCTTATGGATCCGGTAGATTCCCAGAACTGTCTACTGGTATTTTGTAAGGTCTTGTGATGCTCAGCCACTAGTCGAAGTCTGTCTTGAGATACACTTTCATTCACTTCTTCCAGTACGGGAAATCATCCCCGTTGAAGAGGGGAGGTCGCACTGTGCTGAAACCCTCGATCTACGATATTTTGAATCTGCACACAAAAAAGATAAAGAGAGGTTCCAAGACTTGGTCTTGGATTAGTAGTGCGGGAAGAATTAAATAAAAATAACTAAATTGGTGTTGCACTAATTTAGATTAAATTATGACAGAAAGAAACTTCCAAAAAGGCAATAATACCAGTTTGGATCTTTACGAAATACTGAAATCCGAAAAGAAATTAAAAAGCAAATCACACCCTTGTCTGATTGGTGGTTGCACCAAATCAAAGCGGTACCGACTCTAATACCACTTGTTGGATCGTGAAGTTTCACTAGAGGGGGGGTGAATAGTGATTATAAAAATTTCGACAAGAGTAAGCGCAGCGGAAAAGAAAACAAGCCAAAGAGAACGCAAGGATTTACTTGGTTCGGAGCCTTTGGCAACTCTTACTCCAAGGCCCGCACACAAGGGTGCTTTCGATGGGCAATTCACTAGCTGTTTGAAAGTTATTACAAACTAAGTACAGAGAATGCTAATGAAAAAAATTAAAGCAATACTGACAAAATAAGAGACTTAGAAAAAGGAAGCAGCGCGTTTGTCGGAGCTTTGCAGCGTCGCAGGAGCATAGGAGAGCGAGTTTTTCAATTCAGAGTTGTTGTTGAAGCTCCACCCCTGCCCCTTCTTTTATATGAAGCTCGGGGCGCCCCGTATCCCTTCATGGTGCCTTGGTGGGATGTGGTAGGTCCAACTAGTGAGCTCCACGTGGCGACGACGTGTTTGGATGAAATTTGCCTCCCAGGGGCCCAGATCCCTTCCGGGCGCCCGGATCCCCTCCGGGCGCCCGGACCTACTTTCTCCAGAAGACTTCTTCTCCAGCAAGACAAGACTAGTCCGAGGCAAATATATAATTTATAACCTGCAAAACAGAGTGTTAGTTCAGTTTATAGTTTGACAAAAGTAGTATGACTTAGATTTCATCTTTCCGAGACCGGAATCTAGTCACGATCTCGACTTAGATATTCGAAATGGATCTAAGCCGGATCGACGCCTAATGTTCCCTTCCTGGGAATGCGTCCTCACAGTCACTCCCTTCCAGTGACTTACCTTTACTCACCTGCCAGACATCCAGTCAGCCCTTCGACCCGTCTGGACTTCTCGCCAAGCGTCCGGTCAGCCCGTCGACCCGCTTGGACTTCTAGCCAGCTATCCGGTTAGCCCGTCGACCTAGCTGGACTTCTTGCCAAGCGTTCGGTCAGCTCGTCAACCCGCTTGAACTTCGTACCAGACATCCGGTCAGCCCGTCGACCTATCTGGACTTATCCTGCACACTCGGTCAGAGTGTTAGATCACAACAAACCTAACTTAACCTGATTTGTCATTCATCAAAACTTGAGTTAGACCGTTAGTGCTAATCGCACCAACAACAGCAACTGAAGTTTAACAAAGTTTAGATGCTAGAACTTGTGTACCTTGCCAACGGAGAGGACCCCCCTTTCATTACTGCCTCACGTGGCCTCCGTAGTCGTAAAGTGGTCCCCGGTTCATTAGGGTTTGTTAAAAGATAAAGTCATCTTCTATACTTCGTGTAATAATCCTTTAAGGAATCTTTTTTTACCCCAGATGTACCCATTTTATCGTTTATGACTTGTATTTATAATGGGGACACATCATTATAATTGAAGAAGCTTTTAGAAGATATTTTTCGCTAAATATTCTATTAAGCATGTCTTCATCGGTCGTTCAAACTGGCTGCATATTAGGAATTCCCCTGTTGAATATGTCTCGGCCAGTCATTCAAGTTTGCCGTATATACTGTTAAAAATGCTTCCTGTTGAATTTGTCTCGACCGGTCGTTTTAGCTTGTCATATATACTATTCAGAATGCTTCCTGTTAAATATGTCTCGGCCGGTCGTTCAAGCCGATCGTATACACTTTTTAGAATGCTTACTGTTGAATATGTCTCAATCAGTCATTCAAGCTGCCCGTATATTAGGAATGTATCATAAGGTTAAGTAACTTTATGCTCGGGCAGGCTTTCCTCGGTCGTACATATATGAGTGTATGGGTGCTTGCTCAGCCTGCAGTCGGTCAATAATATGTTGAAAATCATATATAAGGCTAAATGTCTTTATACTCGGGCGGACTTTGCTTGTCCGAGCATATATGAGCACGTGGGTACTCGCTCGGCCTGCGGTTGGACGATACTATATTGAGAAATATACATAAGGCTAAATGCCTTTAGCTCGGCCAAGCATAAATGAGCACGTGGGTGCTTTGCTCAGCCTGCGGTCGACTGATAATATGCTGAAAATCATATATAAGGCTAAATACCTTTATGCTCGGGCGGGCTTTGCCCGTCCGAGCATATATGAGCACGTGGGTGCTCGCTCATCCTACAGTCGGCTGATACTATCTTGAGAATCATACATAAGGCTAAATGCCTTTATACTTGGGTCGGCTCTGCTTGTAACACCCCACCCTCCTCACTACTGGGCTGTGAGGGCGGAGCACTACTGGACTACTAACTTATCTTAACAAATATTGTACACATGTTGATAGTAATTCCTAAAACTCTCAGAGAACTCAAAACTTACAATTAACTAGTAGCGGAAGACTAAATGACTCATCTAATACATTCTACTCAACTCTTTGTTAATAAATTCTTATGCTAAATCCCAAGACTTCTATAGTCTAGGCATCACACACCATCCGCGCCACTTTGTCGCCTTCCTTTGCTAAATCTTTTCCTTTCCTGTATCTGCAGTAAGAGGAAATGCAATCTATAAGCAACATGCTTAGTAAGCGCTATCTAACTCACAAAATCTCGATATGCATGTGAATATACTGAAAACTAAACTGAATGCTCAAAAGGAAAACTACTCATGCTCATCTACTAGTAAAGGAATCAAACAGGCTGAAATGCTAAACACGTAAAGCTAATCTATACAATCATGCTCGCATAAAGAACTAAACTTGCTAAATTTTAAACATATATGAAGCTTATTTCACTTGTTTAAAATTTATACTTTTATGAAACTTATTTTTCTTGTTCAAAAACTTATACTTTTAATGCTTCAAAATAATAATCATCTTCTCTTGGGTCCGACAACTGTACTTGCTATGCGCGCATCCCTAACTAGACCCACGGTAGCTAGTCCCGAATCTAGTAGGGTTTACTATTGTAACGACCCAACCCATTCGGCGACCCATTTGGCGACCCTCGGGTCGTCGACCATCGGCCGTGTCGTTATTACTAGGTTATCTAAACCTAGGGACGACTATGGGAGCCCAACCCAAGGACAACTGAGAGTCCAGCACAGTGCCACTGATAAAAGTAAAATACTTGTTATCTTTTAATACTTCTAATATATAATGCCTCGGCATTTTAACAAGCACCTTGTGTGTCAAAATCCCTAAAGTCTTGACTTTGGGATCTACTTAAGGACTTGGTCTTTTTCTTTCTTTTCTTTATCTTTCTTATACTTGTTAATACTTCTAAAAGAATGCTTCTTTAAAAAGAAACTGAAATGTTTAAGCAAATTCTAACTTTGAAATGCTTAAACAAAAATCTGCATACTATGCTAATCAAAATTCTGCATACTATACTACACTATTTCTGTATACTATGCAAACATAAATTCTGCACTATAATACTTAACCAAACTGCACTATAATCTTTTTCTTTAAAAACTGCACTATAAGTTCCACCAAAAATTTGTACTACAAGTTGCACAAAAAATCTGCACTATAAATTCCACCAAAAATCTGCACTATAAGTTCCACCAAAAATCTACACTATAAACTTTAAACAAATATGCACCATAAGCTTTTTAAGAAATCTGCACTATAAGCTCTAAAGAAATCTATACTAAAGAAATCTTCATTTTAAGCTCTAAGAAATCTGCATTACAAGCTTAATTAAAATCTGCTCTATAAGCTTACATAAAAATCTGCACTATAAGCTTAATTAAAATCTGCACTATAGGCTTGATTAAAATCTGCACTATAAGCTTAAATAAAAATCTGCACTATAAGCTTAATTAAAAATCTGCACTATAAGCTTAATTAAAATCTGCACTATATGCTTAATTAAAATCTGCACTATAAGCTTAATTAAAATCTACACTATAAGCTTAATTAAAATCTGCACTATAAGCTTTCAGAAAAATCTGCATTATAAGCTTAATTAAAATTTGCACTATAAGCCTACATAAAAATCTGCACTATAAGCTTAATTAAAATATGCATTATAGGCTTAATTAAAAATCTGCACCACAAGCTTAATTAAAATCTGCACTATAAGCCTACATAAAAATCTGCACTATAAGCTTAATTAGAATCTGCACTATAGGCTTAATTAAAAATCTACACTATAAGCTTAATTAAAATCTGCACTATAGGCTTAATTAAAAATCTGCACTATAAGCGCTTCTCATGCTTCGAATTCAAGAAGAACAAAGGTCCGAAACTACTCCTACTACAGGTGAGAAGCACTTACCTTTGTGTTCTTGGGCTTATAACCGGAAAGAAAACTTCTAGGGTTTGCGGGAATTGCAAGCTTCGACCCCTCCTTCGTGCTCACGGTTTCCCCTTGACGAGAGGATCACAACCATGTGAAGATCTCCCGGAAATCTCCCTTGGCCGGCCGCCGGAGAGGAACCCTAGATCCCCCCCTTTTTCCCTTCGCCCAAACAGGAGACGTTGTGCCGTCGGGAGAGAAAATGAGAGGAGAGGTTTAGGTTTTAGAAAATAATCCCTAAGTTCTCCCTTTTTATAATCCAATATTCTGTTAACTATCTTAAATAAATTCGCTACCTTTTCTAAACAGACAAATCCAACATCAACTTATCCCTTTTATATTCCAATATTCTGTTAACTATCTTAAATAAATTCGCTACCTTTTCTAAACAGACAAATCCAACATCAACTTATCTCTTTTATAATCCAATATTCTGTTAACTATCTTAAATAAATTCGCTACCTTTTCTAAACAGACAAATCCAACATCAACTTATCCCTTTTTTAATCCAATATTCTGTTAACGATCTTAAATAAATTTTGCTACCTTTTCTAAACAGAACTGCTTGCTTGACCACTTGGTCAGCCGGATTTGCTTAAGGCTTGGTTCGACTGGAGGTTGCAGGTTCGAATCTCGGCTAATTTTCTTTATTTTTTTTCAACTTGTTTCTTTTGGTAAAAATACCAAACGAACTCCAAAAATTGCATAAAAATACTCTAAAAATTTCTAAAAATCTCTAGAATTTTTCTAAAGCATTTCTAAATATTTTTAAGTGCTATTAGGACTCAAAATGAGGAAATTTGGGTTGTTACACTGCCCGTCCGAGCATATATAAGCATGTGGGTGCTCGCTCGGCCTACGGCCGGCCAATAATATGTTGAGAATCATACATAAGGCTAAATGCCTTTATACTCAGGCAAGCTTTGCCCGGTCGAGCATATATGAGCACGTGGGTGCTTTGCTCGGCCTGTGGTCGGCCGATAATATGCTGAAAATTATATATAAGGGTAAATGCCTTTATGCTCGGGTGGGCTTTGCCCGTCCGAGCATATATGAGCACGTGGGTGCTCGCTCGGCCTGCAGTCGACCAATATTATGTTGAGAATCATACATAAAGCTAAATGCCTTTATGCTCGGGCAGACTTTGTCCGCCCAAGCATATATGAGCACGTGGGTGCTTGCTCAGCCTACGGTCTGCCGATACTATGTTAAGAATCATACATAAGGCCAAATGGCTTTATGCTTGGGCGGGCTTTGCCTGTCCGAGCATATATGAGCACGTGGGTGCTCGCTCGGTCTGCGGTCGATCGGTAATATGTTGAAAATCATGTATATGGCTAAATGCCTTTATGCTCGAGCGGGCTTTGCCTGTCCGAGATATATGAGCATGTGGGTGCTCGCTCGACCTTTATTTGACCGGCTATATACCTTTCCTATCTCTCTTGACATAAACCCCTCCCTCACTCGCTAGGTCGATCTATCATAACCCGTATCACTAGCCTCCTCTTCAAGTCTAGTCGAACAAGATATAGGCGACTAACTAAACCTAAGTATATTTTTGCCCTTTTGATATTTAATATATTGATCCCATGAGACCCTCTACAGTGATCTCGTGACACCTTCAGCACATATCTTGTAACCAAGCTAAATAGAGGTGTGATCCTAACTTATGCATCATAGACCTTTACTCTTTCTTACTTCACTTTCCTCTAGAGACATTATTGAGAGTTATGGCTTCGGATCTTTCCCTCTAGGATCAACTATTATCCACGAAGGAAAAGTCTTTGGCTGAGGTTATGTAAGCCTTAGATCTACACCATTTGCATCAAAGAGAGCTAGAGGTACATTTGCTAGTAGCTTAGTCTCAAGTTCGGTCAGAAGTGGCTTTGAGGGACAAAGCTTATTTGGATTTAAAGCAAAAGACTGAGGAATTAGATGATCTGAAAGATCAACATGCTTCAGAAAAAACTATTTTAACCAAGAAGGTTCGTGTAGATGGTTTGCTGATATTGTAACAACAACGAGACTTGGACCAGCAGAAAGCTAAGGTGAATTTCCTACAAGCTAAGTTAGATTAAATTAGATTAGAGATAGCTTCTCAGCCACAGGCCCTGGTACTGGACTGTAAACCGATAATTAATGGTCTTGTTGTTGCAAGGTTCACACTACAATACCAACTTAATTTCTGTCCCTATTGTAAATTAAATAGTATAGGTATAACAAAAGACACAGATCGTTTCCCATAGAAATCACGATGGAAGCTAACGCTAAGATGAATTATCTAGTTGGTTGAAATTTATTTACCGCACAGATTGAAATGCTCCTACTTGGAAATCACATAAATCAACAACTAGACAACAACTAAAAGACTAACTTAAAGAAATGAAAAAAAAACATGAACCAATTACTGATTTAAGAAAATCTGTCAACGAATAATTCCAAGCACACAAACAGCTCAATCTAAGTTCAAAAACTAACTAAGCTAAACTCAATGCAAAAACCTTAAATCTAATATGGGGAAAACTGATGAAGCAGTACTTGATGCAAACAAGAAGGCAATAAAATAGAAATGACCAGTTCCACCAGAATATGCCCGAAGATGAGCAACGCACTACAGCACGCGTCTGTTGGAATCTCAATCGAAACTCCAAAGGCAGATGGCAAGGGCGAGGCGTGTTAGGTTCTTCGAATCTGAAACCCAACGGTAATCTGAGTTCGGCCAGATCTGGTTGAACTCAAAGATAACTCGTCGGATTCAAAACTCCTCCTCGAATCCGTAGAGGGAAAGGAAGTGAATGACAATGGAAGGGAGGACGCTTGCTGGAGTGTGTTGATGGGGTGCCTTCCCCATGAATCCAAGGAAGAAGAAGAAGTGTGCGTAGAGATGGAGATGGCTGCTAGGGCTTCTAGGTCGAAAAAGGTGCCTCTGTTGGTTGCTGTTGGGAACTTTAATACCTCCTTCAAAGCAACGCATCTGACCACAAAAATGAAGCTTAAGCTCCATCCATCCGTTGGTTGCATGTGAGTGACCAAAAAGCCCTCTCAATTAATCCTTGACTCCCTACATCATTCAATAACATCAAATTAGTGTTGAGGCCATTAAATTAGCAGATATTCACAGGAAAGTGATAAAACCAACCATATTTATGAAACCTGATAAATACTGTGAATTAACTCACAAATAGATTAAAACATCTAATAGAATGATAAAAATGTTGTAACAAAATGCAAGCTATCAAATTCCCCACACTTATTCTTGTACGTCTCGTGCAAGTAATCAAAATTCAATAGGAAACCAAATTCATTGCCCCAAGCAATTTCTCCTAACACCAAGAAAATTACCAAAGACCATTATTTGAATCGCCAATCCCCTAGAATCTACAACATTCATGACTCAATCCTTACACCGGCTAACAAGTATGGCGCTTTCAATAGATCTTGAATGGCCTAAGGATGATGAATCCTCACCAAAGGTATGAGTTAGTGGATGCTCTCCCTCTCACAATTATCGTCAAAGTATATCTCACTCAAAGCCACTCATAGTATCAAACTACCATAGGCTTGCTTATTTCTTAGTCTCCACCACTATGAAACACAAGCACATTTATTGGTGAAAGACTTCTAGGAATTTCTATGGAACACAAACAAAAGCTAAAAGAGGGAATGCATGAAGACAAAACCGAAGCTACCAGCATACTATCAAACTGAGTCCACTGCACAATGTTTTAAACATATTTCTATCTCTCTTTTTTTTTAACCCAATCCCTCTTTTCTCAGCTAACTGCAAAATGGGTTGTAGTAGTCATAAAGAGCAATTCAAAAGAGAACGTACATGACACTTTTTTTCTTATCTGCACTTCTGCTAGATCACTGCCCCAATTGCTGCATTATATATTTTCTTTTCATTTATTTTTTTCTTTTTTTTCTTCTTCTTTTTGAAACATAAACATCTTTTTTTTTTTTACTTCTTTTACTTGTGCCATGTAAGTTTCTGTCAAGTACTGAATTATGAAGCATGCTCATAGTAATTTGTCATGCTTAAAATTTCTAAAGCATGTCTATCACACAAGCTTCAATACCCTCGATTTCCCTCCCCCACACTTGCATTTGACCGTCCCGATCAAAAACTCAAAATGATAGGAACTGGTAGTATCAAAGTTCAATCAAGGAAGTGGACAAACAAAGTATAGAAGGTGTAAATAGAGAGAGCAACAACAATCACATAAAAGAGACAAGGAAAAAAGATAACGAACAAAACAAGAGCATGCAAAACAAAAAAGTTGCAGATGGAAGTAAACTTCAGCAAATCCTGCACCTACATCCATGCGATTTTGAAAAGATCAAAGCAAGTTCTAGAGTAATGCACTAAGAGTGACGCACTCACAAGAATAATAGGCTTAATTCCTCACTAGGTAAAGAAATACATCACCCTTAAACTAACAAAATTATTTCCAACACCACACCACCAACCACATGCAAAAAAAAAAAAAAAAAAAAAATCAATCATGTAGACTGATTCCCCAGGTGCAACTATCAACTAAACGGTCTTTACTAATTTAAAATGAAAGATAAACACTTGAGGCATGAATTTAACTCCCATAAGACTAGAAACGACATCCTAACCAATCTAAACTGCTAGAGAGCTAAAAAACAAAAGTGTGCAAAAAGATTAAGGAATTATTGAATAAAAACAACAACTTCCCTCAAATTTGGTACACGGCATCAATCAAAGACGCAACTACCAAAATTGATCCTTTATCCATCTCCTGAAATAATTTGATTCTGTACCCATTTACTTTAAATAAATGCCCCGAAGTAGGATCCTACAATTCTATAACACCATAGGGTAGCACATTAGCAATAACGAATGGTCATTCCCATCGGGATTTCAATTTACCTGGCATCCATTTAAGTTTTGAATTATAAAGTAACACTTTATCCCCAAATTTGAAATTCTTCCTCATTATATGTTGGTTTTGGATGATCTTAGATCTTTCCTTATAAATATGGGAACTCTCATAGGCTTCCAATCGAAGTTCCTCATGTTCCTGTAACTGTAATTTCCTACCAACTCCAGCTTCCTCTAGGTTCATATTACAAGATTTAACTGCTAGTAAGCCTTGTGCTCTATTTCCACTAGCAAGTGACAATACTTGCCATAGATAATTCTGTATGGCGGCATGCCGATTGGTGTCTTGAATGCTGACCGATAAGCCCACAAGGCGTCACTAAGTCTTCTACTCCAGTCTTTTCTGTCGAGTCTTACTATTTTTTCCAGAATCAGTTTGATCTCCCTATTAGAAACTTTGGCCTGCCCGTTTGTTTGAGGATGGTATAGGGTCGACACCTTATGAACTATGCCATAGCTCCTTAGCAGGGCTCTCATATGTCTATTGCAGAAATGTGATCTTTGATCACTAATGATTGCTCTAGGTATTCCAAACCTACAAAATATGTTATTCCTGACAAAATTCACGACAACAGCTGCATCGTTAGTTTTGATAGCAATTGCCTCCACCCATTTAGAAACGTAATCAACAGCGAGTAGTATATAAATAAACTTGAAAGAATTAGGAAAAGGCCCATAAAATCAATGCCCCATACATCAAAGATCTCACAAAATAATATAGGTTAGTGGGTCATTTCATTTATTTGTCCTATGGTACCCATTCACTGACAATGTTCACAATTCTTTAAAAATTTAGATGCATCACTAAATAGTGTGGGCCAGTATAGTCCTGCATCTAAGACTTTCTTAGCTGTGTGTTGTGGCCCAAAATGGCCTCCACATGCAAGTGAGTGACAAAAAGACAATATAGAGTTAAATTCATTATCCAGAACACATCTTCTAATCACTTGATCACTACAAAATTTCCATAAATATGGATCATCCCACACATAGTATTTTGAATCACTTTTTAGTTTATCACGTTGAGTTCTAGAGTAATATGTAGGGAAGACACTTGTACCTAAGTAATTTACCAGGTCAACATACCATGGTTCCTTACCTTACATCCGCAGAAGCTGCTGGTCAGGGAAGTAATCAGCGATTGGTATTGGACTCAACTTCCCTTCAATCCTACTCAAATGATCTGCTACTAAATTTTTCTTCCCGCTCTTGTCGCGTATCTCTATATCAAATTCTTGGAGCAGGAGCATCCAACGAATTATCCTTGGTTTTGTTAATGGCTTCATTAAAAGGTACCTGATAGCTGCATGATCTGAAAAAATAATCACGTGAGGGCATAATAAATAAGATCAAAATTTATCTAGTGCAAACACAATAGATAACAATTCTTTCTCAGTTGTAGTGTAGTTAGCCTGGGCTGAATTAATGTTCTGGAAGCATAATAGATGACATGAGGCACTCCTCCAACCCGTTGAGCTAATACTGCCCCCACTACATGTTAGAGTGTATACTAAAAGTCTAACTTTTGGTATAAACATTTATCTAGAAATAAGAATCAAATTGGTCAAATGATTACATTTATGATAAATGTAGTTGTTCAATTAATTTATATTGTAGATAACATGGTGTGTGGTGTCACACACAGAAGATCATGTTATCAGTACCTTATAAATTATAAACAGTAGATTACGACCAAGATGGAAAGGAACAAACCATTGGAAGGTCGTAGTCTAATTAGGTATTAGTTTATCTTAACTATATAATTACACTAGTACACTTAAAGTGTATTGAGTAGGACCATTTGAGGTCGTTCCTTTTATACTGACTTAATAAAGGAACAAAGACCTCAGTTATTATGGAAGTGTGTGCTCTTAATCCTAATATAATAACAAGCACATATATTTGATATTTATTTCTTTAATTTATCAATGGGTGAGATTTAGTTCGATAAATCAATAAGCCCGATAAGTTGGGAAATGATATCACTTATAGTGTGTGTTGTTGATTATAGAAGGAAAATGTGTCCTAGTGATCTAGGTTGAGAATGTCCCCAAGAGGAGCTCATAAGGATTGTCATGTTAAACCCTGCAGGTGGACTTAGTCCGACATGACGATGAAGTTGAGTGGTACTACTCTTGGAGCTAGATATTAATTAAGTGAGTTGTGAGTAACTTACTTAATTAGTGGACATTTGTTATCTTAAACACAGGGAGATTAACACACTCATGATAAGAAGGAGCCCAAAATGTAATTTGGGATTGGTGCGGTAGTTCAATAATAGTTCTCTAGTGGAATGAATTATTATTGATAAAATTAAGTTGTGTGTTCGGGGCGAGCACGGGATGCTTAATTTTATCGGGAGGCCAAAACCAATTCCTCCTCTCGGTCCCTATCGTAGCCTCTTAATTATAGAGTACTATACCCACCTATACCCACCTTCTTACCCATCCTATAGGGGCCGGCCAAGCTAGCTTGGAGACCAAGCTAGGGCCGGCCATGGGTATGTTCATGGGTGAATTCATGTGGCCGGCCCTATTAAATAAAAAGGAATTTTAAATTTTAAAATGTTTCTTATGTGGATAATATAATTTAAAAGAGAGTTTAAAAATTTAAATCCTTCCTTTTATAAGATTCTACAAAAGATTAAGAGAAGAGTTAAAATCTCTTTCCTTATTTGTAGATTAAAATGTTGATTTTAATTTTGGTAAAAACTTTCCTTTTAATTATATTCATGATTTAAAAGAAAGTTTAAAAATTAAAAATTCTCTTTTATTAGTTTCTACAAAAGATTAAGAAAAATTTTAATATCTTTCCTTATTTGTAGATTGAAAGGAGATTTTAATTTTTAGAGATAACTTTTCTTTTTGGAAATTATCCACATGTTTAAAAGAAAGATTTTAATTTATAAAATTTCTTTTTATTAACCAATCATGAAGGGATTAAAATTATTGGAGAAATTTTTATAAATTTCTAGAAACAAATTAGGAAGTTTTAATTTTTGTTTTAATTAAAACTATCCTTGTTTTGGGGAGAAGAGTGGCCGGCCATTATAATTTGAAAAGGAAAAATTGTTTTAATTAAATAAATTTTCTTTTTCATTGGCAAAAGAATTAAGGAAGTTTTTATTAAATTTTCCTTATTTGCCAAGACCAAGGATTATAAAAGAGGGGGTAGAGGAGGCTTCAAAACGAACGACTCTATTATTTTTCTCCCTCTTTTCTTCCTTGGGTGTGGCCGGCCCTTTCTTTCCTCTCCTCTCCTTTGTGTGGCCGAAACCTTCTCATGGTGGAGATAGCTTTGGTGGCCGGATCTA
The DNA here is from genome assembly GCF_018446385.1 of Zingiber officinale. Lineage (NCBI taxonomy): Eukaryota > Viridiplantae > Streptophyta > Magnoliopsida > Zingiberales > Zingiberaceae > Zingiber > Zingiber officinale. Next base: position 51,109,120 of record NC_055988.1, on the reverse strand, counting down.
AGAAGGAGAAGAAGGAGAGAAAAGAAGCCTCTTTTCTAACATCCCTTGGAGCATGGTGGTTGTGGCCGAACCTCTTCATCCTAGGAGAAGTTTTGATGGCCGAAACTTGCAAGGAAGAAGAAGGTGCTTGGTGGTTCTCATCTCGGAAGATCGTTGCCCACACAACGTCCGAGGTTAGAAGAGGAATACGGTAGAAGATCAAGAGGTCTTTCTAAAAGGTATAACTAGTAATTTTTCTTTCCGCATCATACTAGTTATTTTTGGAAATGATACCAAATACAAGAGGCATACGATTCTAGAGTTTCGAATTTGTTTTCGATATAGTGTTCTTTTGTTTTTATTTTCCTTGTGATTTGATTGTTCTTTTCGGTTAACCTAAAGTTATTTTAGGAAATTAAATATTAGCTTTCCATAAAAGGTTTTGTCTAGTCGGTGGTGGTTGCTCCCATATCCAAGAAGGTCATGTGCCTCGCCACGTCAGTACTGGGAACCAATTATGGAAATTAATATTTAATAGAATTAATAACTTAAGGTGATTTGGGTCGAACGTGTTAAGTTCCGCAGGAGACCCAAGTCAAAACCTAAAAGAACGAATAGATTAAGTTTTGGATCAAACGTGTTAAGTTCCGCAGGCAATCCAAAATTTAATTTAAAAGAACACATGGTAGCTAGGAAAAGGTTCAGACCTTTGTACAAAATTTTTGTACAGTGGAACCTCTAGGTTTTCCGAGTAGCAACCAACAATTGGTATCAGAGCTAGGGTTTTGCCTCTGTGTATTTGGTATTAGTTTAATTATGCACATGTCATACATAATTTAGGCAGGAGAATAGTAGGATGTGCTAACTTTGTGGATGCAGGATCCAACTATTATGGCTTATAGTTATTATGTGTGTGATTGGACCCTTGGACATGTCAAGGGCATTTTATTGTGTGTGCATGATTATATTATAAAATACAGCAGGAGCTGTATTTAGTTTTATTAGGATTTTATTTTTGATCTAGTTACATGTACATTCCTTTTATGGAATATAGGATCGATGGATGTAAATTTTATTTTATGTTCGATCTAGTTTACATGTACATTCCTTCGAGGAATATAGGATCAAAATGTAAAATTATATTTATGTCGCGGATCGAATCTTGCAAAGCGTGGAACCTTCTAAGGACCAGAGGCGCAGCGGAACTAAGAGCAAGATGGATGCGACAGCTAGACCCGGTGGCAGTGGCCAAATATGGCAGCAGCTTGGGATGACAACACAATGAGGACAACAAGAGATAAAAGCCATAATAGTTGAAAATTAGATTTTCTATTTATTGCTTTTATATTGTGCTGTGTGTGCATGTTAGTTTGCATATTTAGTAGGCTAGCATAGTTAAAATTCCTCATTTATAAATAACTAAGTGGGAGAGGGATTTTTAAGTAAATCACATGGTCTCCATTACTGGTTTGTAAGTGATGCAAACAAGATTGCGCGTTGGCTCTGAGTGCCTTCCTCCATAACGGATGAGCTTGTTTGTGGATCACTAGAACAGACTTCCATTTTTGGATGACTATAGGAAGTTAATTAAGAGCGTGTGATCTTCCCCAACGGAAGGGGCATAATCTTATTAATGGATTTAGTGTCAAGTAATGGTATACACTTAGACACATCTAATAGTATCCTCCCCATCGGAGTCACTGCTATTATTTGTGTGACCAAATGATACCAACTATTAATTTTATTTGTCAAAAAGTTAGGTTGACAAGATAATAAAATTAATGGGTTAAAACCCTCCTTTTACAAATGTTGAATTTGTATACGTCCACACTAACGTGGCATACAAAATTCACGGTGTTTGAGGTGTTGGTGAATTTAAATAATATTGTTTGAGGAATCAATATTTTTTTTTAAAATTCAAAAGTTTTTGACCAAATATTTGATCAAAGACAGATCAACTATTAATTTTATTCGTCATAAAGTAAAGTTGACGAGATAATAAAATTAATAAAATCTTCTCTTCGATTTTGTATACGTCCACACTATCGTGACATACAAAATTCATGGGGATTTTTAAGGAGTTGATCTTGACCAAGTATTTGTGTGATTCTTAGGATTTAAAATGTTTGTCAATCCCCTAGTAGTCATACTATAAGAAAGACTTAGTAATCCCAATTGTAATGATTAGAAATAGGACTTGGACATTAAGGTAAATTGTCTTCTTAAGAACTAAGAACAATATAGGTGTATTTAATTCATTAGTTGAAACATGTTTAGTGGTGTTATCTACCTGAACCTGGAGTGTAGATACAGATGCCATTAATCATGTCCGCAATTCATTGCAGGGTTCCAGGAAACCCGGCAACTAAATGAAAATTAAAACACTGTCTACATGGGCACTACTGTAAAAATGGTAGCTGTTGCAGTGGGAGATGTTTATCTTTTGATAAGAAGAAAACATGGATTTTTGAGTAATTGTCTTTACGCACCAAGTTTAGAAAGAACTAGTTTTCAGTTTCTAAACTATTCAAAGAACTTGATATTCTGCCTCTTTTAATAACAAAGTTGTTATTAAGAAAAAGAGGGAAGTTATCTGTTCTGATACGTTGCTTGGCAATTTATAAATCCAATAACTCTCACGATGCAACAAATGGAAATTAGTAACACATCTTCTAACTTTAAGAGAAAGTAACATTCGAAAATGAACCAATTATATCTTTGGCTTCTAAGGCTAGGTTATATTAACTTGAGTAGGATTCATTGGTAGCTGATGAACTTTTGGGTTCATTAGTAGTGGAAATCTTTCTAACCTACGAGTCTTACTTGGAAGGAAAAATAACCAAGAAGCTTTTAAGTCTAAGGGGTATGGAGTCAAAGATATATTGGAATTGGTTCATTCTGATTTGTGTGATCCTATGAACATCCAAGCAAGAGGTTGTTTCAAATATTTCATCTATTTTATAGACAACTATTTGAGATACGGATATATTTACTTGATGTGCCGCAAGTCTAAGTGCTTTGATTAGTTCAAAGAGTACGAGGCTGATGTGGAGAAACGACAAAGTAAAAGTATCAAAACACTACGGTAAGATCGTAGTGGCAAGTACCTCTTGGGAGAATTAAGGAGTCATTTATCAGAAGTAGGGATTCAATCCAAACTAACTGCACCTGGTACACCCCAACAGAATGGTGTAGGAAAAGGAAGGTATATGACTCTTATGGAAATAAGTAGATTGATGAGTTATTAAGAATATTACCAAAATCATTTTAAGGATATACTCTGGAAACGGGAGTGAATAGAGTACCTTCCAAAGTCAGAACTCTCTACTCATATAGAATTGCTGAATAGGCGTAAGCCTATTTCGAAGCATATTCGGATTTGGGTAGTCCAGCACATATGCAGAAGAGAGACAATGATAAGTTGGACAGGAATTCACTTGTTTGTGGGTTATCCTAGTGAAATGAAAGTAGGTTTATAGTCTTAAAAATCAGAAGGTCATTGTTAGCATCAATGACCGATTTTTAGAAAAGGACTATGTAATAAACCATGTGCCCATAAGAAAATTTGTTCTTAAGGAAATAATAAAAGGCATGTCTAATCTAGTACCAACTGTACAAGATGAGATACCACAAGGAAACTGCAACACGTATCACAAATGATACACAATTGCAGAAAGTGTCTTGTCGTAGTGGGAGGGTTGTTAGGTAACCTAAAAAGATTCATGTTTTGGGAGAGTTTTTGGACTCGATCCCTGGAGGACATGAACCTGATCTCCGGACATATGACGAAACACTCCAAGATAAAGATGCAACATCTTGGCAAAGAGTAATGAATAACAGAATTAGAATATATGTATTCTAATAAAATCTGGAAGCTTGTAGAACCACCAAATGGTGTAAAAGCCTTTGGGTGTTAAAATGTCTATAATAGGAAAAGAGGGATAGAAAGGAAGGAAGTAACTTTCAAAGTAAGGCTTGATGAAAAAGGAAACTTTTTCACTGGTTGCCATGCTTAAGTCTATCCGGATTCTTTTATCTATTTGGCAAGTGGATGTCAAGACAGCATTCCTTAATGGAAGTCTTGAAGAAAACATCCATATAAAGCAACCAGAAGGGTTCATTGCAAAGGGCTAAGAGCATCTTGTGTGTAAGGTCAATCAGTCTATGGACTGAGGCAAAGCTTCAAGGTCTTGGAACATCTGGTTTATCAAAGTAATCCAGATCTATGGATTTAGTAACCGGATAAGTCTTGTGTATACAAAAGATGTGATGGAAACGTGGTGGTATTTCTTGTACTATACTTAGATAACATTTTTGGTAGTTGGAAACAATATCAAAATGTTGTCAGAAGTAAGGGTATGGTTGTCCAAACAATTCGATATAAAGGACTTGGGAGAATGTATATATTTTTGAGATCAAAGTAATAAGGGATCGCAAGAAAAAAATATTTTACTTATCCCAAGCTTCATACATCGGAAAAACCCTTGCTCGTTTTAAGCATACAAAACTCCAAGAAAGGTTTCTTACCTTTTCAGGATGGAGTAACTTTATCTAAAGATATGTCTCTGTAGACATCAAAGGAGATAAAGGAAATAAAGGCAGTTCTTTATGCTACGGCTGTTGGAAGCCTAATGTATGCTATGCACGAGATCAGAAATCTGTTTTGCCAAGGGCATAATTAGCAGATATCAAAGTAACCCTGGACAAGGACAGTGGACTGCAGTAAAGCATATATTGTAGTACCTTAGAGGCACTAGAGATTATATGCTAGCTTACAAGACAGTTAATTTAGTCCTTGTGGGTTGCATGGATTTTGACTTCCAATCGGATAGGGACAATAATAAGTCAACCTCGGGGTTTTGTGTTTACTTTAGGAGGTAAAGTCATAACTATGGAAGAGTGATAAGCATAGGTGTTTTTCTGGACTCCACCATAGAAGCCTAGTATATGGCAAGCCTCTGAGGTAGCCATAAAAGCTGAATGACTCAATAACCTCAAGATAGACTTAGATATGATTCCTGGTTTGTCCAAAAATTATTACAATTTATTGTAATAATGTTGGTGCGGTAGCAAACTCGAAGAAACCATAAGTCTATAAGGCAAGTAAACACAATAGAGCGCAAGTGCCACCCAATACGAGGAATCGTATAAACGAGGAGAAGTTGTTGCCGCCTAGATTGCATCAGGTGATGACCTATAGATCCTTTCGCTAAGGTCCTTAAGGCAAGAGCTTTTGATGGGCATGTTGAAGGGATGGGAATCAGATGTATGGCAGCAGATATGGCAGCTTAGTCTTTTAGTATAAGTGGGAGTTTGTTAGAGTGTATACTAAAAGCCTAACTTTTGGTATAAACATTTATCTAGAAATAAGAATCACATTGGTCAAATGATTACATTTATGATAAATGTAGTTGTTCAATTAATTTATATTGTAGATAACATGGTGTGTGGTGTCACACACAGAAGATCATGTTATCAGTACCTTATAAATTATAAACAGTAGATTACGACCAAGATGGAAAGGAACAAACCATTGGAAGGTCGTAGTATAATTAGGTATTAGTTTATCTTAACTATATAATTACACTAGTACACTTAAAGTGTATTGAGTAGGACCATTTGAGGTCGTTCCTTTTATACTGACTTAATAAAGGAACAAAGACGTCAGTTATTATGGAAGTGTGTGCTCTTAATCCTAATATAATAACAAGCACATATATTTGATATTTATTTCTTTAATTTATCAATGGGTGAGATTTAGTTCGATAAATCAATAAGCCCGATAAGTTGGGAAATGATATCACTTATAGTGTGTGTTGTTGATTATAGAAGGAAAATGTGTCCTAGTGATCTAGGTTGAGAATGTCCCCAAGAGGAGCTCATAAGGATTGTCATGTTAAACCCTGCAGGTGGACTTAGTCCGACATGACGATGAAGTTGAGTGGTACTACTCTTGGAGCTAGATATTAATTAAGTGAGTTGTCAGTAACTTACTTAATTAGTGGACATTTGTTATCTTAAACACAGGGAGATTAACACACTCATGATAAGAAGGAGCCCAAAATGTAATTTGGGATTGGTGCGGTAGTTCAATAATAGTTCTCTAGTGGAATGAATTATTATTGATAAAATTAAGTTGTGTGTTCGGGGCGAGCACGGGATGCTTAATTTTATCGGGAGGCCAAAACCAATTCCTCCTCTCGGTCCCTATCGTAGCCTCTTAATTATAGAGTACTATACCCACCTATACCCACCTTCTTACCCATCCTATAGGGGCCGGCCAAGCTAGCTTGGAGACCAAGCGCTGGCCATGGGTATGTTCATGGGTGAATTCATGTGGTCGGCCCTATTAAATAAAAAGGAATTTTAAATTTTAAAATGTTTCTTATGTGGATAATATAATTTAAAAGAGAGTTTAAAAATTTAAATCCTTCCTTTTATAAGATTCTACAAAAGATTAAGAGAAGAGTTAAAATCTCTTTCCTTATTTGTAGATTAAAATGTTGATTTTAATTTTGGTAAAAACTTTCCTTTTAATTATATTCATGATTTAAAAGAAAGTTTAAAAATTAAAAATTCTCTTTTATTAGTTTCTACAAAAGATTAAGAAAAAATTTAATATCTTTCCTTATTTGTAGATTGAAAGGAGATTTTAATTTTTAGAGATAACTTTTCTTTTTGGAAATTATCCACATGTTTAAAAGAAAGATTTTAATTTATAAAATTTCTTTTTATTAACCAATCATGAAGGGATTAAAATTATTGGAGAAATTTTTATAAATTTCTAGAAACAAATTAGGAAGTTTTAATTTTTGTTTTAATTAAAACTCTCCTTGTTTTGGGGAGAAGAGTGGCCGGCCATTATAATTTGAAAAGGAAAAATTGTTTTAATTAAATAAATTTTCTTTTTCATTGGCAAAAGAATTAAGGAAGTTTTTATTAAATTTTCCTTATTTGCCAAGACCAAGGATTATAAAAGAGGGGGTAGAGGAGGCTTCAAAACGAACGACTCTATTATTTTTCTCCCTCTTTTCTTCCTTGGGTGTGGCCGGCCCTTTCTTTCCTCTCCTCTCCTTTGTGTGGCCGAAACCTTCTCATGGTGGAGATAGCTTTGGTGGCCGGATCTAAGAAGAAGAAGAAGGAGAGAAAAGAAGCCTCTTTTCTAACATCCCTTGGAGCATGGTGGTGGTGGCCGAACCTCTTCATCCTAGGAGAAGTTTTGATGGCCGAAACTTGCAAGGAAGAAGAAGGTGCTTGGTGGTTCTCATCTCGGAAGATCGTTGCCCACACAACGTCCGAGGTTAGAAGAGGAATACGGTAGAAGATCAAGAGGTCTTTCTAAAAGGTATAACTAGTAATTTTTCTTTCCGCATCATACTAGTTATTTTTGGAAATAATACCAAATACAAGAGGCATACGATTCTAGAGTTTCGAATTTGTTTTCGATATAGTGTTCTTTTGTTTTTCTTTTCCTTGTGATTTGATTGTTCTTTTCGGTTAACCTAAAGTTATTTTAGGAAATTAAATATTTGCTTTCCATAAAAGGTTTTGTCTAGTCGGTGGTGGTTGCTCCCATATCCAAGAAGGTCATGTGCCTCGCCACGTCAGTACTAGGAACCAATTATGGAAATTAATATTTAATGGAATTAATAACTTAAGGTGATTTGGGTCGAACGTGTTAAGTTCCGTAGGAGACCCAAGTCAAAACCTAAAAGAACGAATAAATTAAGTTTTGGATCAAACGTGTTAAGTTCCGCAGGCAATCCAAAATTTAATTTAAAAGAACACATGGTAGCTAGGAAAAGGTTCAGACCTTTGTACAAAATTTTTGTACAGTGGAACCTCTAGGTTTTCCGAGTAGCAACCAACACTACAAAGTTCGAAGCATCACACATCACATCAAATGGAATTGTCCAGTCTGGCTGTCTAATAATCGGAGTAGGAGTGAGAGCCTTTTTAATCCTATCAAATGAATCCTTGCAATCCTGATCAAAATTAAACTCTACTTCTTTCTGTAGCAAATGAGTCAGTGGTAAAGTGATTTTGTTGAAATTGTGTATGAACCATCTGTAAAATCCTACGTGACCAAGAAATGATCACATATCCCGTACGCATACGGGGTAAGGCAAAGATAATATCACATTAACTTTTGCAGGATCTACCTGTATTCTAGCCTTTGAAATTATATGACACAAAACTATACCCTTCTCAACCATGAAGTGACATTTCTCAAAGTTCAAAACAAGGTAAGTTTCTATACACCTAAGTAACACCTAAGCTAAATTATCCAAACATGAATCAAAAGATGAGCCATAAATAGTGAAATCATCCATAAATATCTCCATACAATGTTCAAGGTAATCAGAAAAAATACTAATCATGCATCATTGAAAAGTACCTAGAGTGTTACATAGTCTGAATGGCATTCGTCGATATGCAAAAGTTCCGAAAGGGCATGTAAAAGTCATCTTTTCTTGATCCTCTGGAGCAATCAGAATTTGAAAATAACCTGTAAAACCATCCAAGAAACAGTAACCTGATCTTCCTGCTAACCTTTCCAACATTTGGTCGATGAATGGTAAGTGATCCGGCGGTAAGAACAGGGGACCCCCGTTCTGGGGAGTCAACGCCACGTGGAAGTCAAAGGGCCAGGCGGCCGACCGGAGACGGGTGGGTCGAACGCCCGGCCGGCTAACCAGTGTCTAACTGATGGCAAAAGGCGTCCCAGCAGGAAGCTGGGCCCCGGCGCTCAAGGTACAGGATCGTAGGGCCGAGCGGAGGACACGCTCGGTCGAAGACATGAGGTAGCATACTGCTAACAGTCTCCACAAAGCACATTATCGAGAATCTCCCAAGTAGACCACTATATGTGTCCGGCCGGACGTAAGGCAGAGGCTGGCCGGCCGGACGCCCGGTCGGAAGCAAGGGGAAAAGGACAAGGGACATCTTTTTTCTGACAGCGGGCATGTTCTACGTTTAGGCCATACTCCAAATCTTACGACAGGGGGTTCCGCTGTCTTATCGAAGACATGCTTGGACTGTAGCAGTATGGGGTCAGGTAAGCTCACTAGCAGGCCCTTACTGGGGTATGGACTGAGGATACGTGTACACCTCGGTATGTGTGCACTCGCTTCTCCACTGCCCTATATAAAGGCCCTCATCCTTCGCCGGAGGTACGCTTTCTACGATTCTTGGAGCCACTTTCTTATTGAGCTTTGCCTGACTTGAGCGTCGGAGGGTCGTCGCCGGGAACCCCTTCCCAGCCCGACTTCCTTGTAGGATTCGCCGGAGGACCGTACGACCGGTCGGAGATTCACGTCAGCGACTCGGAGAGTGCCACGTGCCCAGCGTCCGTTGATTCAGCGTTCGAACGGGATCAATTTGGCACCGTCTGTGGAGAGCATCACTGAGTGGTGTCATCCAGCTTCGTCCATTGCTTCCGATCAGATGCAGGAGACGAGCCGACGTCTATAAACCCTCCGAGCGGAAGACCGTCGAGCTCTGACGTTAAAAATCAAGAGACGAGCCGGCGTCTATAAACCCTCCGAGCGGAAGACCGTCGAGCTCCGATGTTAAAAATCGAGAGACGAGCCGGCGTCTATAAACCCTCCGAGCGGAAGACTGTCGAGCTCCGACGTTAAAAATCGAGAGACGAGCCGGCGTCTATAAACCCTCCGAGCGGAAGACCGTCGAGCTCCGACGTTAAAAATCGAGAGACGAGCCGGCGTCTATAAACCCTCCGAGCGGAAGACCGTCGAGCTCCGACGTTAAAAATCGAGAGACGAGCGCCTATAAACCCTCCGAGTGGAAGACCGCCGAGCCCGACGTTAAAAATCGAGACGAGCCGCGTCTATAAACCCTTCGAGCGGAAGACCGCCGAGCTCCGACGTTAAAATCGAGAGACGAGCCGACGCCTATAAACCCTCCGAGCGGAAGACCGCCGAGCTTTGACGTTAAAATCGAGAGACGAGCCGACGCCTATAAACCCTCCGAAGGAAGACCGCCGAGCCCGACGTTAAAATCGAGACGAGCCGGCCTATAAACCCTCCGAGCGAAGACCGCCGAGCCCGACGTTAAAATTGAGAGACGAGCCGCGCCTATAAACCCTCCGAGCGAAAGACCGCCGAGCTCCGACGTTAAAATCGAGAGACTAGCGGCGTCTATAAACCCTCCGAGCGAAAGACCGCCGAGCCCGACGTTAAAATCGCAGACGAGGCGCCTATAAACCCTCCGAAGGAAGACCGCCGAGCCCGACGTTAAAAATCGAGAGACGAGCCGGCGTCTATAAACCCTCCGAGCGGAAGACCGTCGAGCTCCGACGTTAAAAATCGAGAGACGAGCCGACGTCTATAAACCCTCCGAGCGGAAGACCGTCGAGCTCCGACGTTAAAAATCAAGAGACGAGCCAGCGTCTATAAACCCTCCGAGCGGAAGACCGTCGTGCTCCGACGTTAAAAATCGAGAGACGAGCCGACGTCTATAAACCCTCCGAGAGGAAGACCGTCGAGCTCCGATGTTAAAAATCGAGAGACGAGCCGACGTCTATAAACCCTCCGAGCGGAAGACCGTCGAGCTCCAACGTTAAAAATCGAGAGACGAGCCGGCATCTATAAATCTTTCGAGCGGAAGACCGTCGACGAGCAGGCGTCTATAAACCATCCGAGCGGAAGACTGTCGAGCTCCGTCAAAAATCGAGACAAACCGGCATCTATAAACCCGCCGAATGGATGAGAGCAATAAAAAGGAATGCTAGTGTCCCGAGGAACGCGCCGTCAATATCGTTCGATTGTCTCTACGTTTCGCACGGCCCATTACTCAAAAGTACTTCATCGGCATCTGGCGAGCGATCGCTGCTATCATAGGGGAAAGTTACATATTTAGCCGAACGGAAGGGTCACGCCAGATACTTCGTAAAAATCCCCTTCAGATATTAGAGATGGGATAATAGGCGAGTGGACAACACACACATTGACTGGCAAAAGGACAAAGTAGACGAAAGGAAAGCATTGCATTAAAATAAAAACTTTAGGTCGAGCGACCTAAGTACAAAAAAGGGGATCATTTTTGGCCGGGTGGCTTAATTACATATAAAAACGTCTACTCAATATAGTCGTAAAGGTCCTTGGGGATGTTGTCCCGGAGCGCCACTTGATCGTCGGCCGGAATAGTAGCGGAGTCTGGAAGAAGACCCTTAGACTTCAGATACGTGGTGGTGGCGGTCATAGCCAGGTCGAAGGCCGTGTACATCCGCTCGCAGATTTTCTCCGAGAATTCGGCCGAGCGGATGTAGCTTTGTCTTAGGGCAGCGACCCGACTCGGCTCGGCCTCTTGATATTCTTTGAAGGCCAATTGAGACGCTTCGAGGGACTCCTGAAGAGTTTTCAGCTCGTCTATATGCTTCAGTGCGTCAGCCGAGCGGCCTGCTTTCTCGCCATCGAGCTGATCCATCAACCCCTTTACCTTCAGCTCCAGGCCCCGAGCCTCCACGTTCTTCTTCTCCAAGTCGGAAATGGCCCTGTTCTTCCTAGTGGTGGCCAGGGTTAATTTTTGGTCGAGCGACTTGGTTTGCCACTCGAACTCAGCCAGATGATGAGCCTGGTTGTAACAACCCAATTTTCCCTATTTCAAGTTCTAAAAGTCCATAAAAATATTGGTGAATACCTTTAAAATATTCTAGAGATTTTTAGGAATTTTTAGAGTATTTTTACGTAATTTTTGGAGATCGTTTGGTATTTTTACTAAATGAAAGAAGTTTCAGTAAAAATAATATTCAAGCCGAGATTCGAACCATGGACCTTGGACTTGAACCGAGCCTTAACCGAACCAAGCCAACCAACTGATCCGCGGGTATTTCGTGAAAAGATATGAAACGAAATATGTTTAAGTTATAGTAAGGATCAGAAATTAAACCTAGGTTATAAAGGGTTAATTTCTTTCCCCGAGCCCTAATCCCTTTTCTTCTCGTTCCTTTCTCCCGACGCGTGCGACGGCGCTGTGCTTGGGCGAAGACGACGCCGAGGTAGGGCGCTTCCTCCGGCGGCCGGTGAGGGGTTTTTCCGAGAATCCTTCTCATCCTTGTGACCTCCTCGACGTGAAGAGTACGTAGACGCGAAGAAGGCGCGGTGATTTCAAGTCTCGCCGAACCCTAGCAGCCCTCTCCTTCGGTTGTAAGTGCAAGCACATCGCGGTAAGTACTACTCACCTGCGGTAGGAGTTGCTCCGGGCTTCGATTTGATTTCTTTGCTTCCGGTTTTCATAGTGCCGAGTAGAACTTTATGCTAGGGTTTTCCTTCCTTGCTCTGTTTGTCAAGCCGAACGGTTATACCTAATTGCATTAGAGTTTTGAGTTTTGGAATGGACATGCTCCAATTGTAGCAGACCGAACATCCCTTGTTTGAGGTCTTGGTTCTCCTTGTGTTTGAATCTGCCGTGAGTTCTATGTGGAAAGAATTGGGGGACTTTGGTTTTCTTTTGAGGTTCTGCCGTGAGCTTCACAAAGGAATAAAAAAAAAATTCGTTTAGGCTAATTGAGCATGAGGCATGGTTCTGATACCTTAATTTTGGTGCCGGGTAGAATTGTATGCTAGGGTTGTTGTGTTATGCATTCTATCCTTAATTTTTGCTAGGGATTTTGCCATGCACAGTTGAGTTTCTGATTGGTTCTTTGCTGCCCTGTTTTGGATCATACCGTACAGATTGCTATGGTTACCGTATGTTGCTGCCGTGAGTTCATCTAAGGATACATTCTTTTGGCTTGCTGTTGAATGCTTTGAGTTGTATGTTGTACATGAATTTCCTTGCTTTAAGGTCATGTTGTACATAGTTAAAGTTGATTAGAGATTTGTTTTTACAGCATGTTTAAGAAGTTGAGTAGCATTCTATGTCTGTTTGTTTTTACAGCATGATTAGGATCACTAAAGGTAGCATCCTTTGTCTATTTTACAGCATGCTTAAGAAACCCTAAAGTAGTATTCTTTGTCTATGTTTTATAACATGATTGGAATCCCTAAAGTAGCATTTTTGCCCTATTTTACAGCATGTTTAGAAAGTCCAGATTTGCTTTCCTTTGCTCTATTTTATAACAGGCTTAGGGAGTTCAGATTTATTTTCCTTTGTGTTATTTTCTTTATATAGCATGCTTGGTTAGTTGTAATCCTATACTTGTTAGATATATATCTAAAAGATTCTAATAAGCTCTAATAAAGGATTATGAGAAGTATGAGTAAAGAAAAAGACCAAGGTCTAATTAAAAAGAGATAACAAGTAAATTAAAGTAAGAGGCTAGTACCCGACATCCAAGAGCTTGTCGTTAAACAAATCCAGGTGACCATTTCCGAGGTCTTGGCCCTGGTAGACCGAGGTCTGCTCTTTTAGGATTGGTGGCTCGCAACCCCAACCTATTAGGGAACGCGCATGAGTTGGTACTAGGCCTGGGCCCAAGAAAAGAAAACCTAAGAAAGAAAAGAAAAGTTAAGTAAGAAGGAAGAAAGAAAGAAGAAGAAAGTAAAAGATAGAAATTAAAAGATTAATTTCTAACACAAGGATACAAGAAATGAAATAAGTTCCAAGCTTAGAATAAATAAGAATGGTTAGTTTCTTTGATTCTAAGTTTACATTGTTAGTTTCTTGTTATCCTGCTTGATACTGAGTATGATTTGTATTCCGTTCATTTTCTGTATATCATGAGCACATGCAGATAGCTTTATTATTTCAGTTTCAGCACTTATGCATTTCATTTATGCATTTCGAGTTTTGTGAGATAGATTAGTACTTACTAAGCGTTTTCGCTTATAGATCTTGTTTTCTTTCCTCCTACTGCAGATAAAGGAAAAGCTAAGATATGAAGGGAGGCGACAGGGTGGTGGTGATGATGGATGTGTGTGGTGACTGAACTATGGAGAGGTCCAGAGGGGACTAGCAAGACTCATTTATTTAGAGTTTATGTCTAGTTTATTTTCCTTATTTCTGTTATGAAATTATGAGTTTATGATTGAGTTTGATGTGCATTGTAGCTTATTATGCTTCATTCTGGGAGCTTGAGTTTAGTTCATGTTGCTAGATTAGTTTTTGATTATGATATGATTTATTACTGCGTGGTTGTGAATAAATTGTGATCCAGCCGCATGTGGCTGTGTATATATCTTGTGTATTATAGATTTGGTCACCGGTACAGGGGAGACTCTGCCGAAATTTTTCGGTAGGAATTTCTCTGAACCGTGATAAATCTAAGTGTCGCTAATAATAGCATAAGTGACACTAGTAAGTAGAGTAGGAGTTAGGTAACGGTCGCCCTTAGAGAGTAGTAGTAAGAAGGGTGGTTGTTACAGTTGGTATCAGAGCAGTGTTCCATTCTCCAGCATCACACACACATCAGCATCATCCTTGCCGTCTCCAAGTAAGAAAGTATTTAAATTCTTTCTTTATTATGCTTTCCTTATTATTAACTGCAGTATAGAGCATTTGTTTTTTTTTTAGTGCTTAAGTAAGATAAAAGATTTAGTTTCCCTTTTCTTTATTCATATTTAAGTATGATTAGAAGGGTTAAAGTAAGATATCAAGCCTTTACCTTGAATAAATAGATGGCAAGAAGAGGACGTTCCCGTGCTACTCACACTGAGGAACCAGCTCAAGGGAACGAAGTGCCTAGAGCAACTGAGCCCAACCTTTCTGAAGTGGTTGCTCAGCTCCAGAGGCAAGTAGCAGAGCAACAGCAAGTGATTGCCAATCTGATGGCAAACCAGCAAGCAGTTCCTCCCCCTCCTCCAGTTGTCACTGCAGAGACCCCAATGGTAACTGAGACTCCACCAGCTACTCAGGGAACCGTCACAGCACCCCAGAGACCAGAAGCTTACCTTATACAGTGGCTAAAGCTGAAACCAGAGAGCTTCTCAGGCACGACTGAGCCCTGGGATGCCCAGGCTTGGTTTAAAACACTAGAGAGCACTATGGAGCTTCTTGACTGTCCAGAAGTCGAGAAGGTCAAGTGCGCCTCTTTCTGTCTGTCTGGAGATGCTCGCATGTGGTGGGAGAGGATAAAGACCAAGAGAGCAGCTGATCAGATGACCTGGGCAGATTTCCAGTCAGAGTTCTATGAAGAGTTCTTCCACCTGCAGATTACCAACAAGCACTACGAGGAGTTTATAGAATTCAAACAAGGTGACTTGTCAGTGGAAGAAGCAGCCAAGAAGTTCAACAGACTAGCTCGTCTCTGCCCAGAGCTGGTAAGTACAGAGAAGGACCGAGTCAGACTGATGCTCAGAATGCTGAGACCACAGATAGCACTGAATGTGAGCAGTGGAGCTCATCGACCCCAGACTGGCGAAGAATTGATCAGTAGAGCATTAATTGCTGAACATTACATGAACAACATCAAAGCACAGCGAGCACAACATAAGCCAGTGAAGACAGAGGACAAGACAGCAGGAAGCCAGAAGTCACAGTCAAGTAAGCAGAACTGGAAAGGCAAAGGTAACAGGAAGCAGTGGAACACAGGAGGTGGCAAACAAGCAGACCAAGTTCCCTCCCTGTCCCAAATGTGGGAGAACACATCCAGGAGCCTGTCTCTTGGGTAAGACTGGATGTTACTCCTGTGGTCAGGAAGGACACATGGCTAAAGAGTGTCCTAATAAATTCAAAGCACCTCAGCCACAACCATTGCAATATGGAGGCCAGCCTGCACAGTTGCACCACATGGGAGCAGCATTGGAGGGACCCTATATCAGTCAAGGAAGGTTAGAAGCCCCACCAGTCCCAGCCTTTGATGGTGCCAGAGTATTCTCCCTCACCAAAGAAGAAGCTGCTAGTGCCTCCACGGTCGTAACAGGTCAAGTAGTTATTTTCCAACACATAGCTACTGTACTATTTGACACTGGGGCGACCCATTCTTTTATATCGATACCTTTTGCCAGTAGTTTACAGGTGCCTGCAGAAAGTATGAACTCCAAGTTCCTGACAACCCTTCCTTCTGGGGAAGTCATGGAATCCCATCAGTGGCTCCGAGCTGTACTGGTTAGAATTGCAGACCGAGAGCTATATGTAAATCTAATAGTCCTCGCCATGCAGGATTTCGATATCATTTTTGGTATGGATTTCCTCAGCAAGTACAGTGCCTCAGTGGACTGCCGCAGAAAGAAAGTAATTTTTAGTCCAGAAGGTGAGCCAACTTTTGAGTTCACAGGAGTGCCAAGGAGGAAGACCCAGAAGCTCCTCTCCTCCCTAGCAGCACACCAGATGTTAGCTAAAGGGTGTGCAGGTTTTCTTGCATACATAGTAAAGGCAGAAGAGGAGGAGGGACTCAAGCAGGAGGAGGTCCGGGTAGTATGCGAGTATCCAGAAGTATTTCCAGAAGAGCTACCTGGACTACCTCCCAACAGAGAGGTGGAATTTGAGATTGAATTGGTTCCTGGAACCGGTCCAATTTCGAAAGCTCCGTATCGCATGTCTCCAGCAGAGCTGAAGGAGTTACAAGAGCAACTACAGGAGTTACTGGACAAAGGCTTCATTCGCCCTAGTCACTCACCTTGGGGAGCTCCTGTGTTGTTTGTCAAGAAGAAAGATGGGACAATGCGGATGTGCATAGACTATAGAGCTTTGAATCAAGCGACAATCAAGAACAAGTACCCCCTTCCTAGGATCAATGACTTATTTGATCAATTAAGAGGAGCGACGATGTTCTCAAAGATAGACTTGCGCTCTGGGTACCATCAGCTGAAAGTGAAAGAAAGAGATATACCCAGAACGGCATTCAGAACCAGATATGGACACTACGAGTTTGTAGTTATGCCATTTGGAGTGACCAATGCACCTGCGGTCTTCATGGACCTAATGAACAGAGTGTTCAGAGAATATCTTGACAAATTTGTCATTGTATTCATCGATGACATTCTGGTCTATTCAAGGACCCCAGAGGAGCATGACACGCACTTGAGGATAGTACTGCAGACTCTTCAGCAGAAGCAGCTTTATGCTAAATTCTCAAAGTGTGAGTTCTGGTTAAATCAGGTGGCATTTTTAGGTCACATTATCTCTAAAGAAGGTATTCAAGTGGATCCAGCCAAAGTGGAAGCGGTCAACAACTGGAGTAGACCCAAGAACGTCAGAGAGGTCAGAAGCTTCCTTGGTTTAGCTGGGTACTACAGGAAGTTCGTGGAGGACTTTTCCAGGATAGCCTCTCCACTAACAACCCTCACCAGAAAGAACAAGAGATTTGAATGGTCAGATAAATGTGAGCAGAGTTTCCAAGAGCTAAAGAAGAGATTGATTAGCGCTCCCATTCTGACTGTTCCACAGAGCGACAAGAGTTTCGACATCTACAGTGATGCTTCCAAGATGGGCTTAGGAGCTGTACTCATGCAAGAAGGAAAAGTCATAGCTTATGCTTCCAGACAACTCAAAGATTATGAGAAGAACTACCCTACTTATGATCTTGAGCTGGCAGCTGTAGTTTTTGCACTTAAACTCTGGCGACATTATTTGTATGGAGTTCAGTGTAGAATCTTCACATATTATCAGAGTCTTAAGTACTTCTTCACTCAGAAGGACTTAAACATGAGACAGCGCAGGTGGCTGGAGTTGGTCAAAGATTACGACTGTGAAATCCTCTACCACCCAAGCAAAGCTAACAAAGTGACAGATGCACTCAGCAGAAAATCCAGTGCATCCCTGATGTCTTTGTCATCATTAGCTCTGCCACTGCAGAAGGAGTTGTCAGATTTTGGACCTGAAATTATTGAAGGGCAACTCTCTGCATTGACCTTAGAGTCTACATTACTTGTGGAGATGCAGAGAAAGCAAAGTGAAGATTCGGACATCTAGAAGATCAAGCAGGGGATACAGAAAGAAGACAACTCAGAGTTTCGAGTATCAGACAGTGGAATTCTTATCAGGGGAGCCGCCTGTGTGTCCCCAATGATGAAGAGCTGAGGAAGAAAATTTTAGAAGAAGTTCATAGTACACCTTATTCCATGCATCCTGGTTCTACCAAGATGTATCAAGACGTAAAACAGAGATTCTGGTGGTCTGGACTCAAAAGAGATGTAGCTAAATATGTCAGTACATGCCTGACATGTCAGAGGGTCAAAGCAGAACACTAGAGACCAGGAGGAGTTCTACAACCTCTTCCTATACCAGAGTGGAAGTGGGAAGACATATCCATGGACTTCATAATAGGTCTTCCAAGAACCACAAATGGATATGATGCGATATGGGTGATAGTGGACAGATTGACCAAGTCTGCTCATTCTCTAGCCATCAAGGTGTCCCACTCTATAGAGCAGTTGGCGCAGTTATATGTTAAAGAGGTGATCAGACTTCACGGAGTTCCTAAATCTATTGTTTCTGATAGAGATGGGCGCTTCACCTCTCACTATTGGGAGTGTATTCAGACTGCACTGGGCACCAAACTCAAGTTCAGCATAGCCTTCCATCCTCAGACTGATGGACAAACAGAGCGAGTAAATCAGATTCTAGGAGATATGCTCAAAGCTTGTGCACTAGATTTCAAAGGAAGTTGGTGCAAGTATTTGTGCTTAGCTGAATTCGCCTACAACAATAGCTATTAG
Source organism: Zingiber officinale (assembly GCF_018446385.1). Classification (NCBI taxonomy): domain Eukaryota; kingdom Viridiplantae; phylum Streptophyta; class Magnoliopsida; order Zingiberales; family Zingiberaceae; genus Zingiber; species Zingiber officinale. The sequence continues at coordinate 51,090,581 of NC_055988.1, read as the reverse complement.
GCCATCATCAAGATAGCACCTTATGAGGCACTGTATTGCAGGAAATGCAGATCACCCATTTGCTGGCAAGAAGCAGGTGAGAGAAAAGAAATGGGAGTCGAGCTGGGCATTCAGACAGAGCTGATAGATGAGACTACTCAGGCTATTCAGAAGATCAGACAGAGAATTGAGACTGCCCAGAGTAGATAGAAGAGTTATGCTGACACGCGCCGTAGGCCATTGGAATTCCAAGTAGGAGATTCGGTTTTCCTCAAGGTCGCTCCTATGAAGGGAGTGATGAGATTTGGCAAGAAGGGCAAATTAAGTCCTCGCTACGTAGGACTTTACCTAATCATAGAGAGGATTGGGAAAGTAGCTTATAGGCTGGACTTACCACAAGACATGTCAGCAATACACAATGTATTTCATGTCTCCATGTTAAAGAAGTGTCTCCATGACCCGAGCCAAGTGATTCAGCCTCAGTCAGTGCAGATCCAAGAGGATCTTAGTTATGAGAGCAGACCTACGCAGATAGTGGACAGAGCAGTCAAGAGATTGAGAAACAAAGAAGTACCACTAGTGAAGGTCGTCTGGCAGAACCAGAAGCACGAGGAAATCACTTGGGAGCGGGAGGACAGTATGAGACAAAAGTATCCAGAGCTATTCTAAGTTCAAGGACGAACTTTTTATAAGGTATGGGGGATTGTAACAACCCAATTTTCCCTATTTCAAGTTCTAAAAGTCCATAAAAATATTGGTGAATACCTTTAAAATATTCTAGAGATTTTTAGGAATTTTTAGAGTATTTTTACGTAATTTTTGGAGATCGTTTGGTATTTTTACTAAATGAAAGAAGTTTCAACAAAAATAATATTCAAGCCGAGATTCGAACCATGGACCTCGGACTTGAACCGAGCCTTAACCGAACCAAGCCAACCAACTGATCCGCGGGTATTTCGTGAAAAGATATGAAACGAAATATGTTTAAGTTATAGTAAGGATCAGAAATTAAACCTAGGTTATAAAGGGTTAATTTCTTTCCCCGAGCCCTAATCCCTTTTCTTCTCGTTCCTTTCTCCCGACGCGTGCGACGGCGCTGTGCTTGGGCGAAGACGAAGCCGAGGTAGGGCGCTTCCTCCGGCGGCCGGCGAGGGGTTTTTCCGAGAATCCTTCTCATCCTTGTGACCTCCTCGACGTGAAGAGTACGTAGACGCGAAGAAGGCGCGGTGATTTCAAGTCTCGCCGAACCCTAGCAGCCCTCTCCTTCGGTTGTAAGTGCAAGCACATCGCGGTAAGTACTACTCACCTGCGGTAGGAGTTGCTCCGGGCTTCGATTTGATTTCTTTGCTTCCGGTTTTCATAGTGCCGAGTAGAACTTTATGCTAGGGTTTTCCTTCCTTGCTCTGTTTGTCAAGCCGAACGGTTATACCTAATTGCATTAGAGTTTTGAGTTTTGGAATGGACATGCTCCAATTGTAGCAGACCGAACATCCCTTGTTTGAGGTCTTGGTTCTCCTTGTGTTTGAATCTGCCGTGAGTTCTATGTGGAAAGAATTGGGGGACTTTGGTTTTCTTTTGAGGTTCTGCCGTGAGCTTCACAAAGGAATAAAAAAAAAATTCGTTTAGGCTAATTGAGCATGAGGCATGGTTCTGATACCTTAATTTTGGTGCCGGGTAGAATTGTATGCTAGGGTTGTTGTGTTATGCATTCTATCCTTAATTTTTGCTAGGGATTTTGCCATGCACAGTTGAGTTTCTGATTGATTCTTTGCTGTCCTGTTTTGGATCATACCATACAGATTGCTATGGTTACCGCATGTTGCTGTCGTGAGTTCATCTAAGGATACATTCTTTTGGCTTGCTGTTGAATGCTTTGAGTTGTATGTTGTACATGAATTTCCTTGCTTTAAGGTCATGTTGTACATAGTTAAAGTTGATTAGAGATTTGTTTTTACAGCATGTTTAAGAAGTTGAGTAGCATTCTATGTCTGTTTGTTTTTACAGCATGATTAGGATCACTAAAGGTGGCATCCTTTGTCTATTTTACAGCATGCTTAAGAAACCCTAAAGTAGTATTCTTTGTCTATGTTTTATAACATGATTGGAATCCCTAAAGTAGCATTTTTGCCCTATTTTACAGCATGTTTAGAAAGTCTAGATTTGCTTTCCTTTGCTCTATTTTATAACAGGCTTAGGGAGTTCAGATTTATTTTCCTTTGTGTTATTTTCTTTATATAGCATGCTTGGTTAGTTGTAATCCTATACTTGTTAGATATATATCTAAAAGATTCTAATAAGCTCTAATAAAGGATTATGAGAAGTATGAGTAAAGAAAAAGACCAAGGTCTAATTAAAATGAGATAACAAGTAAATTAAAGTAAGAGGCTAGTACCCGACATCCAAAGAGCTTGTCGTTAAACAAATCCAGGTGACCATTTCCGAGGTCTTGGCCCTGGTAGACCGAGGTCTGCTCTTTTAGGATTGGTGGCTCGCAACCCCAACCTATTAGGGAACGCGCATGAGTTGGTATTAGGCCTGGGCCCAAGAAAAGAAAACCTAAGAAAGAAAAGAAAAGTTAAGTAAGAAGGAAGAAAGAAAGAAGAAGAAAGTAAAAGATAGAAATTAAAAGATTAATTTCTAACACAAGGATACAAGAAATGAAATAAGTTCCAAGCTTAGAATAAATAAGAATGGTTAGTTTCTTTGATTCTAAGTTTACATTGTTAGTTTCTTGTTATCCTGCTTGATACTGAGTATGATTTGTATTCCGTTCATTTTCTGTATATCATGAGCACATGCAGATAGCTTTATTATTTCAGTTTCAGCACTTATGCATTTCATTTATGCATTTCGAGTTTTGTGAGATAGATTAGTACTTACTAAGCGTTTTCGCTTATAGATCTTGTTTTCTTTCCTCCTACTGCAGATAAAGGAAAAGCTAAGATATGAAGGGAGGCGACAGGGTGGTGGTGATGATGGATGTGTGTGGTGACTGAACTATGGAGAGGTCCAGAGGGGACTAGCAAGACTCATTTATTTAGAGTTTATGTCTAGTTTATTTTCCTTATTTCTGTTATGAAATTATGAGTTTATGATTGAGTTTGATGTGCATTGTAGCTTATTATGCTTCATTCTGGGAGCTTGAGTTTAGTTCATGTTGCTAGATTAGTTTTTGATTATGATATGATTTATTACTGCGTGGTTGTGAATAAATTGTGATCCAGCCGCATGTGGCTGTGTATATATCTTGTGTATTATAGATTTGGTCACCGGTACAGGGGAGACTCTGCCGAAATTTTTCGGTAGGAATTTCTCTGAACCGTGATAAATCTAAGTGTCGCTAATAATAGCATAAGTGACACTAGTAAGTAGAGTAGGAGTTAGGTAACGGTCGCCCTTAGAGAGTAGTAGTAAGAAGGGTGGTTGTTACACTGGTCGGCTGTTTTCTTCTGCTCGGCCTTCAGCAAATCTTGAGCTTTCTTCAGCTCCTTTTACAGTTCGACATACGAAGGGCCTTGAGAGCCGGACGGACCGCATGCCGCCTTCAATTGCCTTAACTCTTCATCCACCATGGCCAGGCGGTTGGAGACAGCAATCTCCTCCACCCATCTCTGACAAAGGAAATTAGAAGTTGTTAGAGGCCGATCGGAAGGAATGCATACAAACTTGGGAGAAAACGAACTTACCCCCATGGCCTGCTGCATATGGCTATTGGCCAAATTTCGGAGGTGGATCATCACGACGCGCGCCCGAGCGTCGACCCACATTTCGGCCAAGGGCCCCTTCAAAGTGATGGTATGCTCAGGCGCTGTCGGTTGGTCGGCCTCTGGCAATAGCTCTTCAGTTGGAAGATGAAGAGTGACTCGTATTGTGCGGCCATGACCTGGGGTCATTCGACCGGCAGTCGGAAGAGGATCAGAAGCCGACGCCGAAAACTGAGATCGAATAGTTGAGCGCTCGACCGGTTGTGAAGCAAGCGGAAGGGTGCTGACTGGAACAACCTCAATAGGGGCCGCCGGGTCGTCCCATTCCGAAGGAGTCCGATCGGACGAAATGGCTTCGACCTCCGAAGCTTTTCCGTGAGCACTTGCAGTGGCTCGGGCGAAGGGTTGAACAGCAGACGTGGCCGAACGGACGGGAGTCTCCACTCGGCGCCTTTTAGGGAGAGGCTGCTCTTCTTCTGGAGCTAAGTCGTCACCCCGAGCGGATGGCTCTTGGCTGATAGTTGCTCCAACCGCTGGCTCGGGGAGAGAAGCCTGAGCGGCCGACTCCCCGGCATGTGTCCCGCTCTCTTCTTCATGCGAGCCGACCAGCTGGATACCAAGCGCTTCCATTTCTTTGGCTGTTGCGGCTTCGAGCGCCGCCGCCTTTCTCTGCAAAGGAAAGAAGAGAAATCAGTTAGCAATCAAAGCATATGCCCGAGTTAAATTCTTACCGAAGCTGCTCGGAAGAGGAGTCCGCATGGGACTCAGGCCGAAGATGTACATCACTCCTTCGTGAAGAAGCTTATTGATGTCAAGTCGTAGACCGGCTAGCATATTTGCGGCATGGAGGTAGTCCGGTCGGGTCTTGAACTTCTTCAACTCAGGAGTGGGGGGTAGGACGACCTGCCACTTGGTCCGAAAATTGGCCTGATCGGGCATACGAATATAGAAAAAATACTCCTTCCAATGTTTATTGGAAGAAGGCAGTTTGTTAAAGAAGACTAGGTCGGGCCGAGCTTGGAACATGAAGGTGCCCGGCTCGGACTGCTTGGGGTAATAGAAATAAAAAAAGACATCCGGTCGGAGAGGGATGTTGTGGATTTTGAATAAAATGACAACACCACAGAGGAGGCGAAAGGTGTTGGGTACTAGACTCCCGTGCGGAACACCAAAAAAGTTACAAACATCGATAATGAAGGGATGTATAGGGAAACGCAGACCGGCAGTAAACTGGTCGCGGAAGACACAGAAAGCTCCGCGCGGCGGCTTGTGTGGCCGAGCGGAGGGACCGGCTAAAAGAAGTTCAAAATCATCGGGGATTTCAAAATTATCTGTCAGAACATCAAAGTCACGCTGGTCGAATCGTGACTGCATAGTAGTGTACCATGGGCCGAGGGACTGGTCTTCAGGATGAGAAGAACTAGCCATGGTCTTAGCGGGAGAAATCAAAAAGGCAAAAAGGCAGAAGACAGACGACGTCAAGCGAAAAGAGTACCCTGGAAGCGAAAACTGGGGAAAGAAATGCAAAGAAAGCACCGGAAACGAGAAAGAAAAGAGGAGAATCTTACGAGAAAAAGGAGGATCGAAGAAAGAACACCTGGGATCGACAAAAGCAGGAGAATACGATCGCCGGAGCTCTAGAATGCGAGGGATAATCGGGAGCACGCGAAAGAAGGAGCAAGGCGACGGAGGAGAAAACGAAGATTTTATAGGGTGGAGGCCGGGCGGCCTCCACCGTTGGATCCAGGTCACGGGAATCAAAGCTCGCATCGCACCGTTCATTTCGAACCGCTTCGATCCCATCAAAGCACCATGCCGCCGCCGCCGTACGATGATGACAGTGCGCCACGTGGCATTCAGCTATTCGAAGCATTTAATGAGCGCATGCTCAGCCTTAATGTTGAAGATTGGCGCAGATTACGTGGAGGTTCAAGGAATGTGGCTGTTGACTAACCTTAAGGTCATGCCTGCGGTAGGCCGAGCGGAGAATAATGGCACGAGGGCGCCGCCCGGCTAGACTCGCAGTCCAGTCAGTCGGACTAATCGCCTCCTTCGACTAGACTTGAAGGGGAGGCAAGTGATCCGTCGGTAAGAACAGGGGACCCCCGTTCTGGGGAGTCAACGCCACGTGGAAGTCAAAGGGCCAGGCGATCGACCGGAGACGGGTGGGTTGAACGCCCGGCCGGCTAACCGGTGTCTAACTGATGGCAAAAGGCGCCCCAGCAGGAAGCTGGGCCCCGGCGCTCACGGTACAGGATCGTAGGGCCGAGCGGAGGACACGCTCGGCCGAAGACATGAGGTAGCATACTGCTAACAGTCTCCACAAAGCACATTATCGAGAATCTCCCAAGTAGACCACTATATGTGTCCGGCCGGACGTAAGGCAGAGGCTGGCCGGCCGGACGCCCGGCCTGAAGCAAGGGGAAAAGGACAAGGGACATCTTTTTCTGACAGCGGGCATGTTCTACGTTTAGGCCATACTCCAAATCTTACGACAGGGAGTTCCGCTGTCCCATCGAAGACATGCTTGGACTGTAGCAGTATGGGGTCAGGTAAGCTCACTGACAGGTCCTTACTGGGGTATGGGCTGAGGACACGTGTACACCTCGATATGTGTGCACTCGCTTCTCCACTGCCCTATATAAAGGCTCTCATCCTTCGCCGGAGGTACGCTTTCTACGATTCATGGAGCCACTTTCTTGTTGAGCTTTGCCTGACTTGAGCGTCGGAGGGTCGTCGCCGGGAACCCCTTCCCGGTCCGACTTCCTTGCAGGATTCGCCGGAGGACCGTACGACCGGTCGGAGATCCACGTCAGTGACTCGGAGAGCGCCACATGCCCAGCGTCCATTGATTCAGCGTTCGGACAGGATCAGTAAGGAAAAATGATCCTTTCTTGTAACTTGATTTAGCTTGCGATAATCAATACATACTCTCCATGAATTTTGCACTCGGGTAGGTATCAATTCATTTTATCTGTTTTCCACCATTATGAGGCTAGATTTCTTTGGTACAATTTGCACCGAACTAACCCACTGACTATCCGAAATGGGATATATAATTCCTTCTTGCAGCAGCTTAGTTACCTCAGCCTTGACTACCTCCAGCATAAGTGGGTTAAGACGGTGTTGTGGCTGTCTTATTGGCTTAGCATCAACCTCCAGAAATATCTGATGTTTACATATGACTGGACTGATACCTGGTAGGTCTGCAAGCGTCCAACCAATATCCCTCCGTTGTTGTCGTAACAGATCCAACAGCTTGCTTTCTTGATCCTGATCTAAATTCTTTGAAATAATTCTGGTAACTGCTTACCCTCTTCCAAATAAGCATATTTTAGATGATCTGGCAATGGTTTCAACTCAATTTTTGATTCCTATTCCACCAGCGAATCTGACTTTCCTGAATGCAAGTCTGCCATGAACTCTACAGTAGCTCCATTTTCCAGACTGTAGTCATTGCCATTATCCTCTAGATCGGAGGATATTTCATCTACTGCAAAGCTGGTCTCTTTAAAAATGTTCGTTAATTCTGCTGCAGCATCACCTAGCATCTCAAAATCCAGCTCATCAAATACATCAATGCTCAGGAGTGAATGGTCCTCTACTGGGTATTTCATTGCATCTAGAATATTGAATTGTACTATTGTATCACCAAACTCTATAGTAGGTGTCTCGGTGTGTACATCAATTATAGTCCTAGCAGTTTTGAGGAACGGTCTTCCAAGGATCAATGGAGCTTGTCCCGGAGAGACATTTCCCTACATATCCAAAATATAAAAATCTACTGGGAAGATTAAATCCTTTACTTTTACCAAAACATCTTCTATCACCCCCAACGGGATGAACTATGAAATAAAGTACCCAAACGAACACTAAATAATAGGATTATTGAGAAATAATTTTATTAGAATTTTTAGAAATTTTTTAAAAAAAATTTGGGATTTAATTGGAGTTCGTATGACGTAATCAGAGGGAATGCATCACTGGGCTTGAGAAAATCCTGTTTAGAATACCCAGAGATGGGAGTTGATTGAGTAGTTGGTCTAGGGTTTGATTGAAAATCCCTAGGTTATAAAAATTATATTCCGTGGCCTATCCCCCACACCCACCGAACTCCTCTTCCCCTAAGCCCTCGCGCGCCGCTCCCTCTTGCGAAGCCGCCACTCTCTGCCTTAGCCGAAACCCTTTCTCCCCTCTTCCCAGTGTCGGCCACCTTCTCTTCTCTCCCGAGCCACACACCATCGACTCTCCCCTCCTCACACGATCACCAGCCGGCGACCTCTCAGTCCCACGCCAGCACCAGAGATGCCACACCATCGCCGATCACGATGAGCCCCAACAGCCAGCGATCTCTCCCTCACTTGGACAGCAGAGCGGCGATCCCTCTCCCTCACACAATCACCACGGACCACAGCCGCCGATCCTCTTCTCTTCGAGCCTTGCCCTAACTGTCTGGTAAGTATATATTATCCTCTGTAGGTAGGGGTTGGGCGAGGTAGAGGGGGGTTTTGATTGGTTTTCTGAAGTAGCCTATCTTCCACAAAGGGTTTTGATTTCTGTAATAGTTTTGGAAGGTTGCAATGTGATGTTGATATTACATTGCTTCTCATTTTCAGTTTCTATGGCATGTATTAGGGAGATTTCGACTGGTTCCGGATGATTTCGTTATTTTTTCAATTCTCTAGAACAAAAATAGGGAGGTTGAAATCTGATTTCCATTTTCCTATTTTCTCGGTTTCCTGCAACCGATTTGGAGGGATGGTGGTTGATTTCAGGGTTGCATTATTTCCTATAGATTGTTGCAAATGAATGGACAGATTCAAGGTTTCAAATTGATTTTAATGTGCTATAGATTTGGTGTTGTTATAGATTCTGTTTTTTTATTTAATTAGGGTTTTCCTTAATCAGATTTGGTTATAGGTTAGCCACCAAATTCATAATGGGTTTAGTTAACTGGTTCATGTTGACCTAGCTATAATATGCATCATGTGTTTACAGGATTTTAATTCTATACGAGTGATTTGACGTTGGGTTGTATTTAACACGGTCTACATTTAAGGTGGGTACTTCTTACTTTGTCTCTTTAGTGTTAGTTAAAGCCTTAGAGCCAATCATATGATGATTGTTGTATGGACTCGTTGTATCATATTCCTATGTATATAAAGACATTTGTTTTTGGTTATTATACTTACTTGTATTGGTGTCAAATAACTAAGTATAATAGCGTTCTTGAGTAGAAGGTTCCTATCTATATCAATCGATTGGTTGAATCGATAGTGAGATGATATAGAGAACACTACTCTTAATCATTCCTAGTCAAGTATTAACATTCAGGGACAATGTTAATGCGACGAGACTAGCATGTAGGTCAACTCGATGACTTGATCTCACAAGTCATGGGTAATAGAGATATCAAGTTGACACATGGGTATGCATTGGAGAATGTATACTGAATGACCCGCCATGAGAAAGTATCATGGATCGTTATATGAGTGTCATATACTTTCTCATGTGGCTATTAGTATGACTATTAGTCCTTGGACCTGAAGTCACCATGGTCCCCTACATAAGGAGTTACATACTTTGGCTTCGTCAAACGTCACCCGTGACTGAGTGGACTATAAAGGCGATTACTGGGTATGTAATAAATTATGCGGAGGGATGTGAGTGATGTAGATGTGATCTATCCCTCCTATATAACGGGAGTGACATCGTTATTCTTGATAGAGTGAGACCACTAAGTGTATGATCATGCCCAAGTGAGTCAATATGAGATATTGAGCTCATTTGATTATAGTGAGTCTACTTGGAGTTCAAGATTTAGATTGATTAGAGGATGACACGGTCTATGCCTCACATTGATCAATCTAGATGTCAAGGATAGAAGGACACTTGTCATATATTGTGAAGAGTCACAATTAGTAGTCACAAGGTGATGTTGGATCTCAACATTCTTGTAACTTGGGTAGTAATGATGTGTTGCTAGATACCGCTCATTACTTATGCTTCTAAATGGGTTTAGGAGCATTGCCAACGTTACAAGAACCTATAGGGTCACACACAAAGGGTAATTAGATGGAGATTAGGTTCATTTGATGTACCTAGATGATTAAGCTCATATGATGAACCAAATTTGATTAAGTGTTATCCAAATTAAACTAATTGAGTTGGACTTGATTTGATTCATGTGTTCAATGGATCTAATTTAGATTATGTTTCATTAAATCAATTTAATCAATGAATAGAGATTCATTATATTAAATTGATTTGAATCAAATGGTTAGATTTGATCAACCATGGGAGAGAAGTGGTCAAGTTTGACTTGACTCATGAGAGAAGATGAAAGGTCAAGTTTGACTTGACCATTGCCATCTCATTTGTGAGTTGGCATTAAGTTGGCCAATGATGATGTTCCACATCATCAAGGTTGGCTTATGTGTGTGCCACATCATGAGGAAGATCAAGAGTTGTGACTCTTGATATCCTATGGAGGTATATAACTTCTTTCTAAGGTGGCCGGCCACTTAACTCTTGGAGTTACAATTGTGTAAACGCATTCAAGGCTTCATCATCTTCCTCCTTGCTTTCTTCTTCTCTCCCTCTCCTCCACCTTGGCCGAAACCTTCAAGGGTGCTAGCACACTCTAAGGTTTCTTCTCCACCATTTGTTTGTGTGGATACACATAGAGGGGTGTTCACTTGACACCCTTGAGATCCGGCGAACCTTGGACAAGCGGGATAAGCGAAGGGCTTCTAATCAAAGGCATAAATCCTTCTTCTTGTAGATCCAGTGTAGATCTAGGATTAGAGAAAACTTGTACATGGAAAATTTTAATATTCGCACGGATCCGGTGGCATGGGATTTCGGAGTTTCTGCAACGCAAAAAGCATTTTTTGCGGCTCGAAAATCCCAATAGTGGTATCAGAGCCACGTGCGAACATGTACTTGTTTTTATTTTAATTTTTATGAAAAATTAAAGTTCTGTAAGTTTCTGTAATTTTATGATTTTTATGAGTATTTTTCTCGTAGAAGCGTGGACACTCGTGAGACTCATTTCACGAGAAGGGGTGCTGCCCCTAACCCCATAAGGGAATTGTCCCGCGATCGTGCCCGAAAATCGTTAAATGGGATTTCCGGGAAATTGTTACTCATAAAATTGAAAAAATAGCAATAAAATCACAGAAATTTATAAAAAAATACATAATTTAGAATTATGTATGATATTATGATGGTCATGGCCTAAAGAACCCAATTTGATTGGAAATATGTGTTGTAATTCATAATATGGCCTGCGTGCCATTTTTGTGTGATTGTGTGTGTTGTATATTTGATACGCGACTTGTGCGTCATACCTTTCTATTTTATTTCCTGTTGTATAATAGTTTAGACTCGAATGTAACTCGAGTTTCAAATTTGTATTGTACAAAATTGGAGCGGTGGAAGGTCCACTCGAGGAGGAGTTACGAGGAGGGTGCGAGCAACACATAGCGGTCAAAGGGAAGAGCTTGGAGAAGCTGTTGACCCTAGGTGACCATCCGATCTTTTCATTGGCTTGAGAAGATCGTAGTATTGTTGATTGCTACTCGAAAAGCCTAGAGGTTCCATTGTACAAAAATTTTGTACAAAGGTCTGAACCTTTTCCTAGCTACCATGTGTTCTTTTAAATTAAATTTTGGATCGCCTGCGGAACTTAACACGTTTGATCCAAAACTTAATCTATTTGTTCTTTTAGGTTTTGACTTGGATCTCCTGCGGAACTTAACACGTTCGACCCAAGTCACCTTAAGTTATTAATTCCATTAAATATTAATTTCCATAATCGGTTCCCAGTACTGACGTGGCGAGGCACATGACCTTCTTGGATATGGGAGCAACCACCACCGACTAGACAAAACCTTTTATAGAAAGCTAATATTTAATTTCCTAAAATAACTTTAGGTCAACCGAAAAGAACAATCAAATCACAAGGAAAAGAAAAACAAAAGAACACTATATCGAAAACAAATTCGAAACTCTAGAATCATATGCCTCTTGTATTTAGTATTATTTCCAAAAATAACTAGTATGATGCGGAAAGAAAAATTACTAGTTATACCTTTAAGAAAAACCTCTTAATCTTCTACCGTATTCCTCTTCTAACCTCGGACGTTGTGTGGGCAACGATCTTCCGAGATAAGAAACCACCAACCACCTTCTTCTCCTCCTAGCTAGGTTCGGCCACAAAAGAAAAAGCTTCACCAAGGAAGAAAATCAAAACACTAACCAAGCTCCAAGAGATGCTCGCTTCCTCTCCTCCTTCTTCTTCTTCTCCAAGTAGTATCCGGCCACCACAAGAGCTCCAAGGAAAGAGAAGGGTTCGCCACCACAAGAAGAAGAGAGGGAAAGGATGGCCGACCACAGGAACCAAAGGGAGAGAAAATAATAGAGGTTGTCTCTTGAAGGCACCCTTACCCCTTCTTTTATATTCCTGGCCTAGGCAAATTAGGAAATTTAATTACAATAAAATTTCCTTAATTCCTCGACATGATTTAATTGAGAAAAATAAAATAATATTTCCCAATTAATCTCTAATGGCCGGCCACATCAAGAGGAAATAAATTAGACAAGTTTTAATCAACAAATTAAAACTTCCTAATTTGTTTCTAAATTTTAAAAATAAAATTTCTCTTTAAAAATCTCTTCATGGTTGATAAAGGAAATTTCTATAATTTTAATTTTATCAACATGTGGATAATTTTAAAGAGAAAATAAAATATCTCACCAATCTACAAATAAGGAAAGATATTTAATCTCTTTCTTTAATCTTTTGTAGATCTTTTACAAGAGAGATATTTTAATTTTAATTCTCTTTAATAAATTATTTCTTCCATATAATAAAATTAAAATTAAAATCCCTTTTTAATTTAATTTGGCACCCCACTAGCTTGGGTTCAAGCTATGGCCTACCACCCAATTTTATACCTAGGTGGCCCTAGCTTGTTCCCAAGCTAGCTTGGTCGGCCCCATTGGATGTATAGGTGGGTATAGAACTCTATAAATAAGAGGCTACGATAGGGGAGGAGGAATTGGTTTTGGTCTCCCGATAAAATTAAGCATCCCGTTCACCCTAACACACAACTTAATTTTATCAATAATTCATTCCGCTAGAGAATTATTATTGAACTACCGCATCAATCCCAAATTACATTTTGGGCTCCTTATTATGAGTGTGTTAGTCTCCTGTGTTTAAGATAACAATGTCCACTAATTAAGTAAGTTCTTGACAACTCACTTAATTAATATCTAGCTCCAAGAGTAGTACCACTCAACTTCATCGCCATGTCGGACTAAGTCCACTGCAGGGTTTAACATGGCAATCCTTTTAGCTCCTCTTGGGGACATTCTCAACCTAGTATCTCTAGGACACAGATTTCTTCTATAATCAACAACACACACTACAAGTGATATCACTTCCCAACATATCGGGCATATTGATTCATCGAAATAAATCTCACCCATTGACAAATTAAAGAAATAAACATCAAATATATGTGCTTGTTATTATATTAGGATTAAGAGCACACACTTCCATAATAACCGAGGTCTTTGTTCCTTTATAAAGTCAGTATAAAAGAAACGACCTCTAATGGTCCTACTCAATACACTCTAAGTGTACTAGTGTAATTATATAGTTAAGATAAACTAATACCTAATTACACTACGACCTTCAAATGGTTTGTTCCTTTCCATCTTGGTCGTGAGCTACTGTTTATAATTTATAAGGTACTGATAACATGATCCTCTGTGTGACACCACACACCATGTTATCTACAATATAAATTAATTGAACAACTACATTTATCACAAATGTAGATATTTGACCAACGTGATTCTTATTTCTAGATAAATGTTTATACCAAAAGCTAGGCTTTTAGTATACACTTTAACAATCTCCACTTATACTAAAAGACTGTTGCCATATCTGCTGCCATACATCCGATTCCCATTCCTTCAACACGCCCATCAAAAGCTCTTGCCTTAAGGACCTTAGTGAAAAGATCTATAGGTCATCACCTGATGCAATCTAGGTGGCAACAAATTCTCCTCGTTTATACGATTCCTCGTATTGGGTGGTACTTGCGCTCTATCATGTTTACTTGCTTTATGACTTATGGTTTCTTCGAGTTTATATCGCACCAACATTATTACAATAAATTGTAATAATTTTGACAAACCATAAATCATATCTAAGTCTATCTTGAGGTTATTGAGTCATTCAGCTTTTATGGCTACCTCAGAGGCTTGACATATAGTCCAGAAAAACACCTATGCTTATCACTCTTCCATAGTTATGACTTTACCTCCTAAAGTAAACACAAAACCCCGAGGTTGACTTATTATTGTCCCTATCCGATTGGAAGTCAAAATCCATGCAACCCACAAGGACTAAATTAACTGCCTTGTAAGCTAGCATATAATCTCTAGTGCCTCTAAGGTACTACAATATATGCTTTACTGCAGTCCACTGTCCTTGTCTAGGGTTACTTTGATATCTGCTAACTATGCCCTTGGCAAACCAGATTTCTGATCTCGTGCCTAGAATACATTAGGCTTCCAACAGCCGTAGCATAAAGAACTGCCTTTATTTCCTTTATCTCCTTTGATGTCTACAGAGACATATCTTTAGATAAAGTTACTCCATCCTGAAAAGGTAAGAAACCTTTCTTGGAGTTTTGTATGCTTAAAACGAGCAAGGATTTTTCCGATGTATGAAGCTTGGGATAAGTAAAATATTCTTTTCTTGCGATCCCTTATTACTTTGATCTCAAGAATATATACATTCTCCCAAGTCCTTTATATCGAATTGTTTGGACAACCATACCCTTACTTCTGACAACATTTTGATATTGTTTCCAACTACCAAAAATGTTATCTAAGTATAGTACAAGAAATACCACCACGTTTCCATCACATCTTTTGTATACACAAGACTTATCCGGTTACTAAATCCATAGATCTGGATTACTTTGATAAACCGGATGTTCCAAGACCTTGAAGCTTTGCCTCAGTCCATAGACTGATTGAGCTTACACACAAGATGCTCTTAGCCCTTTGCAATGAACCCTTCTGGTTGCTTTATATGGATGTTTTCTTCAAGACTTCCATTAAGGAATGCTGTCTTGACATCCAAAATAATCCGGATAGACTTAAGCATGGCTACCAGTGAAAAAGTTTCCTTTTTCATCTAGCCTTGCTTTGAAAGTTTCTACCTTCCTGTCTATCCCTCTTTTCCTAATATAGACCATTTTACACCCAAAGACTTTTATACCATTTGGTGGTTCTATAAGCTTCCAGATTTTATTAGAATACATATATTCTAATTCTGTTATTCATTACTCTTTGCCAAGATATTGCATCTTTATCTTGGAGTGCTTCGCCATATGTCCGGAGATCAGGTTCATGTCCTCCAGGGATCGAGTCCAAAAACTCTCCCAAAACATAAATTTTTTTAGGTTGCCTAACAACCCTCCCACTACGATGAGGCACTTTCTGCAATTGTGTATCATTTGTGATACGTGTTGCAGTTTCTTGTGATATTTCATCTTGTACAGTTGGTACTAGATTAGACATGTCCTTTATTATTTCCTTAAGAACAAATTTACTTATGGGCATGAGGTTTATTACATAGTCATTTTCTAAAAATCGGTCATTGATGCTAACAATAACCTTCTGATTTTTAAGACTATAAACCTACTTTCATTTCTCTAGGATAACCCACAAACAAGTGAATTCTGTCCAACTTATCATTGTCTCTCTTCAAGATATGTGCTGGACTACCCGAATCGAATATGCTTCAAAATAGGCTTACACCTATTCGAATTCTATATGAGTAGAGAGTTCGACTTTGGAAGGTACTATGTTCACTCGCGTTTCCAGAGTATATCCTTAAAACGAATTTGGTAATTTTCTAAATAACTCATCATCAATCTACTTATTTCCATAAGAGTCCTATACCTTCCTTTTCTACACCATTCGTC
Organism: Zingiber officinale; assembly: GCF_018446385.1. NCBI lineage: Eukaryota > Viridiplantae > Streptophyta > Magnoliopsida > Zingiberales > Zingiberaceae > Zingiber > Zingiber officinale. Next base: position 51,074,881 of record NC_055988.1, on the reverse strand, counting down.
GGATATACCTAGGTGTAGTTAGTGATTGAATCCCTACTTCGATAAGTGACTCTAAATTCTCCCAAGAGGTACTTGCCACTACGATCTCACCGTAGTGTCTTGATATTTTACCTCGACATTTCTCCACATCGCCTTATACTCTTTGAACTAATCAAAGCACTTAGACTTGGGCACATCAAGTAAATGTATCCGATATCAAATAGTTGTCTATAAAATAGATGAAATATTTGAAACAACCTCTTGCTTGGATAGTCATAGATCACAAATCGAATGAACCAATTTCAACATATCTTTGACTCCATACCCTTAGACTTGAAAGCTTCTTGGTTATTTTTCCTTCCAAGTAAGACTCGCAGTTTGAAAGATTTTTCACCACTAATGAACCCAAAAGTTCATCACCAACCAATGAATCATACTCAAGTTAATATAACCTAGCCTTAGATGCCAAAGATATAATTGGTTCATTTCGAAGGTTACTTTCTCTTAAAGTTAGAAGATGTGTTACTAATTTCCATTTGTTGCATCGTGAGAGTTATTGGATTTTAAATTTTCAACCAACATACTAGAATAGATAACTTCCCTATTTTTCTTGATAACAACTTTGTTATCAAAAATAGACACAATATCTATTCTATAATAGTTTAGAAACTGAAATCGGGTTCTTTCTAAACTTAGTATGTAAAGACAATTTCTAATAATCCATATTTTATTCCTTTTAGAGAATAAACCTCCCATCGCAATACCGCTATTTTGCAGAATGCCTATGATTGTGCTTTTATTTTCATTTAGTCAGTTTCTCGAACCCCGCGAATGAATCGCATATGATTAATGGCATCAGATTCTACACCCGTGTTCCGTATATAACACCACTAGACATGTTTCAACTAATGAATTAAATACACCTAAATTGTTCTTAGTTCTAAGAGGACAGTCTACCTTAATGTCCAAATCCTATTTCCAATCAATTATTATTGGGACCACTAAGTCTATCCTAAAGTATATCAGCTAGGGATTGACCATCATCCTAAGAATCACAAAAATATTTGGTTAAGACCAACTCCTTAAAATCCCATGAATTTTGTATGCCACGTTAGTGTGGACGTATACAAATTCAAAGAGGAAATTTTATCATTTAATTTTATTATCTCGTCAACCTTACTTTATGACGAATAAAATTAATAGTTGGTCTATCTTTAATCAAATATTTGGTCAAGACTTCTAAATTTAAAATAATATTGATTCCTCTAACAATACTATTTAAATCTACCAACACCTCAAACACCGTGAATTTCGTATGCCACGTTAGTGTGGACGATACAAATCAACATTTGTAAGAGGAGGGTTTTACCCATAACTATCTTGTCAACGTAACTTTACGACAAATAAAATTATCTCAACACCGTTAATTTTGTATGCCACGTTAGTGTGGATACAAAATCAATCATTTGTAAGAGGGTTTTAACCCTTTAATTTTATTATCTTGTCAACCTAGTTTTACGACAAATTAATAGTTGGTTTCATTTGTCACACAAATAATAACAATGACTCCGATGGGGAGGATACTATTAGATGTGTCTAAGTGTATACCATTACTTGACACTAAGTCTATTAATAAGATTATGCCCTTCCGTTGGGGAGATCACACGCCCTTAATTAACTTCCTATAGTCATCCAAAACGGAAGTCTGCTCTAGTGATCCGCAAACCAGCTCATCCGTTATGGAGGAGGCACTCAGAGCCAACGCCAAGCTTGTTTGCATCACTTACAAACCAAAATGGAGACCGTGGGATTTACTTAAAAACCCTCTCTCACTTAGTTATTTATTAATGAGGAATTTTAACTATGCTAGCCTACTAAACTTGTAAACTAACATGCACACATAAGACAATATAAAAGCAATAAATAGAAAATCTAATTTTCAACTATTATGGCTTTTATCTCTAGTTGTCCTCCGTGTGTTGTCATCCCAAGCTGCTGCCATATTTGGCCACCGCCACCGGATCTAGCTATCGCATCCATCTTGCTCCTAGTTCCACGCTTTGCAAGATTCGATCCATGACATAAATAGAATTTTACATTTGATCCTATATTCCATAAAAGGAATGTACATGTATTTAGATCAAAAATAAAATCCTAATAAAACTAAATACAGCTCCTGCTGTATTTTAATACAATCATGCACACACAGATAAATGCCCTCGACATGTCCAAGGGTCCAATCACACACATAATAACTAAAAGCCATAATAGTTGGATCCTGCATCCACAAAGTTAGCACATCCTACTATTAACCTGCCTAAATTATGTATGATATGTGCATAATTAAACTAAATACCAAATACAGAGGCAAAACCCTAGCTCGATACCAATTGTTGGGCTCAAAGGAAGCCTAGAGGTTCCATTGACAAAAATTTCAGACAAAGGTCCGAACCTTTCCTAGCTACCATGTGTTCTTTAAATTAAATTTTGGATCGCCTGAACTTAACACGTTTGATCCAAAACTTAATCTATTTGTTCTTTTAGGTTTTGACTTGGATCTCCTGCGGAACTTAACACGTTCGACCCAAGTCACCTTAAGTTATTAATTCCATTAAATATTAATTTCCATAATCGGTTCCCAGTACTGACGTGGCGATGCACATGGCCTTCTTGGATATGGGAGCAACCACCACCGATTAGACAAAACCTTTTATAGAAAGCTAATATTTAATTTCCTAAAATAACTTTAGGTCAACCGAAAAGAACAATCAAATCACAAGGAAAAGAAAAACAAAAGAACACTATATCGAAAACAAATTCGAAACTCTAGAATCATATGCCTCTTGTATTTAGTATTATTTCCAAAAATAACTACTATGATGCGGAAAGAAAAATTACTAGTTATACCTTTAAGAAAAACCTCTTAATCTTCTACCGTATTCCTCTTCTAACCTCGGACGTTGTGTGGGCAACGATCTTCCGAGATGAGAAACCACCAACCACCTTCTTCTCCTCCTAGCTAGGTTCGGCCACAAAAGAAAAAGCTTCACCAAGGAAGAAAATCAAAACACTAACCAAGCTCCAAGAGATGCTCGCTTCCTCTCCTCCTTCTTCTTCTTCTCCAAGTAGTATCCGGCCACCACAAGAGCTCCAAGGAAAGAGAAGGGTTCGGCCACCACAAGAAGAAGAGAGGGAAAGGATGGCCGGCCACACCAAGGAACCAAAAGGGGGAGAGAAAATAATAGAGGTTGTCTCTTGTGAAGGCACCCTCACCCCTTCTTTTATATTCCTTGGCCTAGGCAAATTAGGAAATTTAATTACAATAAAATTTCCTTAATTCCCTTGACATGATTTAATTGAGAAAAATAAAATAATATTTCCCCAATTAATCTCTAATGGCCGGCCACATCAAGAGGAAATAAATTAGACAAGTTTTAATCAACAAATTAAAACTTCCTAATTTGTTTCCGGAAATTTTAAAAATAAAATTTCTCTTTAAAAATATCTTCATGGTTGATAAAAGGAAATTTCTATAATTTTAATTTTATCAACATGTGGATAATTTTAAAGAGAAAATAAAATATCTCACCAATCTACAAATAATGAAAGAGATTTAATCTCTTTCTTTAATCTTGTAGATCTTTTACAAGAGAGATATTTTAATTTTAATTCTCTTTAATAAATTATTTCTTCCACATAATAAAATTAAAATTAAAATCCCATTTAATTTCGGTCCCCACTAGCTGGGTCTGCTAGGGCCTACACCCAATTTTATACCCAGCCCTTAGTTCGTTCCCAAGCTAGCTTGGTCGGCCCCTTATTGGTGGGTATAGGTGGGTATAGTGCTATGACTCTATAAATAAGAGGCTATGATAGGACCGAGAGGAGGAATTGGTTTTGTCTCCTGAAATTAAGCATCCGTGTTCGCCTAACACACAACTTAATTTTATCAATAATAATTCATTCCACTAGTTATTATTGAACTGCCGCACCAATCCCAAATTACATTTTGAGCTCCTTCTTATTATGAGTGTGTTAGTCTCCCTGTGTTTAAGATAACAATGTCCACTAATTAAGTAAGTTATCGACAACTCACTTAATTAATATCTAGCTCCAAGAGTAGTACCACTCAACTTCATCGCTGCTTGACTAAGTCCACCGCAGGTTTAACACGACAATCCTTTTGAGCTCCTCTTGGGGACATTCTCAACCTAGTATCTCTAGGACACGCTTCCTTCTATAATCAACAACACACACTATAAGTGATATCATTTCCAACTTATCGCTTATTGATTCATCGAACTAAATCTCACCCATCGACAAATTAAAGAAATAAATATCAAATATATGTGTGTTATTATATTAGGATTAAGAGCACACACTTCCATAATAATCGAGGTCTTGTTCTTTTATAAAGTCGATAAAAGAAACGACCTCTAATGGTCCTACTCAATACACTCTAAGTGTACTAGTGTAATTATATAGTTAAGATAAACTAATACCTAATTACACTACGACCTTCAAATGGTTTGTTCCTTTCCATCTTGGTCGTGAGCTACTGTTTATAATTTATAAGGCAATCGATAATCCTCGGCGTCATGACACCACACACCATGTTATCTACAATATAAATTAATTGAACAACTACATTTATCACAAATGTAGATATTTGACCAATGTGATTCTTATTTCTAGATAAATGTTTATACCAAAAGCTAGGCTTTTAGTATACACTCTAACAAGTATGGCCATGACTAATCATAATTTAATTAATTACTTGTGTGTGTGTATGTGATGCATGCTAGAGTAGAGTAATTAATTAGTGCTTTAACGATTAGATTAGATCTAAATCGCATATATGATGCACCATGATTAGATTAGATCTAAATCGAGTATATGGTACAAATCAATTATTAGATTAGATCTAAATTGTGTCAACTCGAAATTCCTACCATGACGTGATACCCATCACTACCTCGATCACATGTTGTTATTGAATCTGCCAAAGCAGAGCAACGCATATTATCTTGGTAGGATGCGGAGGGACAATCTTGGTCCCGCCTATCAACGAATGAGTGAGTACGAACTCAATTAGATTGAGTAAAACTAGTTAAACTCAATTGGATCGGCTTTAACTATAGGCATTTTCCAATGGTTGGTAGATAGGTCAAAATCACATTTATATTAATTCTTGGGCGATTTAGCCAAAGTTAACTCAAGTTTTAATATATATGCAGATCTTGATCCTATAAACAAGAGTTGCATAGAGATGTAATTGGTAATTAGTTACCTACCGATCATACTAAGTCTTGGGCGATTTAGCCAAAGCTAACTCAAGGCGTAGTATGATGTGGATCTTGTCCCGCAAGAATTATAGCTAGTTGGTTAGAATCTAGTAGGTGTGGTTTGACCACATCCATGACTTGATTCTACAGAAGTTCTATAATTCAGTGGGAGCATCATTTAGTTAAAGGTCTAATTAAATGATTAGTGGAATATGATTATTTATTTTTTGCATTTTCTGTTGTAGATTGTCATGTCGTCAAACACGAACACCTTCTCCCTGCGTTCTGTCCTTGATAAGGACAAGCTCAACGGAGCTAACTTCTTGGACTGGTGTAGGAACCTAAGAATTGTTCTCACTCAGGAAAGGAAACTGTACGTTCTGGAGACGCCCATTCCCGAGGCACCTCCTGTCACTGCCACGCAAGCTGACTGTGATGCTTATAAGAAGCATCAAGATGACGCATTAGATGTGTCCTGTCTCATGCTCGCGACCATGAACTCTGAACTTCAGAAGCAACACGAGTTGATGGGTGCTTATGATATGGTTGAACATCTTCGTCAACTATATCAAGGACAAGTTAGGCACGAGAGATTCGACATCTCTAAGGCACTATTTCAGTGCAAGATGCAAGACGGGACTCCCGTAGGTCCATATGTACTCAAGATGATTGGGTACATAGAAAACCTACAGAGGTTGGGATTTCCCCTTGGCCAAGAGCTGGCCACTGATTTGGTCTTGCAATCCTTGACAGAGAGCAACAGTCAATTCATCATGAATTACAACATGAATGAAATTGACAAGCCACTGTCTGAGCTTCTGAGTATGTTGAGAACTACTGAGATCAACCTTAAGAAGGTTAAGCCCAACTCCATTTTGATGGTGCAAAAGGGCAAAGGCAAGGGCAAGCCTAAAGGTAAGGGAAAGTCCCAAGCCAAGGGCAAAGGCAAGGCACTGAAACTCAAAGGAGGGGTCACCAAGGATGCTTCCTGCTTCCACTGTGGTCAGACCGGGCACTGGAAGAGGAATTGCAAAGTCTACCTGGAAGATCTTAAGAAGAATAGAAGTGAGACTTCTACTTCAGGTATATATGTTATAGAAGTTAATCTCTCTATTTTTTCATCCGAATGTGCTTCTCACATTTGTACTAATGTGCGCGTTGAGAAATAGCAGGGCATTGACGAAGGGCGAGGTGGACCTACGGGTTGCTGTTATTGCTGTAGGGACTTACTATCTATCTCTGCCCTCTGGACTTGTACTAGAACTAGATGAATGTTGTTATATGCCTGCTCTTACTAAGAACATAATTTCAGTTTCTTGTTTGGACAAGAAAGGTTTTTCATTTATAATAAAGAACAAATATTGTTCAGTTTATTTAAATGATATGTTTTATTGTAGTGCACCTCTGATTAACGGACTCTATATTCTAGACTTAGAGAACCTCATCTATAACATAAATACCAAAAGGTTCAAATCAAATGAAATGAACCAAACCTATCTCTGGCGCTGTCACTTAGGTCATATAAATGACAAACGCTTATCCCAACTCCATAAAGATGGTGTTGGTTGCTACTCGGAAAACCTAGAGGTTCCACTGTACAAAAATTTTGTACAAAGGTCTGAACCTTTTCCGAGTTACCATGTGTTCTTTTAAATTAAATTTTGGATCGCCTGCGGAACTTAACACGTTTGATCCAAAACTTAATCTATTTGTTCTTTTAGGTTTTGACTTGGATCTCCTGCGGAACTTAACACGTTTGATCCAAATCACCTAAGTTATTAATTCCATTAAATATTAATTTTCAAAATTGGTTCCCAGTACTGACGTGGCGAGGCACATGGCCTTCTTGGATATGGGAGTAATCACCACCGACTAGACAAAACCTTTTAAGGAAAGCTAATATTTAATTTTCTAAAATAACTTTAGGTCAACCGAAAAGAACAAACAAATCACAAGGAAAAGAAAAACAAAAGAACACTATATCGAAAACAAATTTGAAACACTAGAATCGTATGCCTCTTGTATTTAGTATTATTTTCAAAAATAACTAGTATGATGCGGAAAGAAAAATTACTAGTTATACCTTTTAGAAAGACCTCTTGATCTTCTACCGTATTCCTCTTCTAACCTCGGACGTTGTGTGGGTAACGATCTTCCGAGATGAGAACCACCTAGGCACCTTCTTCCATCTTCCTGTAACGCCCACCCTTCTTACCCAACCAAAGGTGGCGCTACGTTCTTATACTACTTACGTACATGCTTTAGTTATAACAGCGGAAGAATAAAAACATTAAAGAATTTAATTTATTAAGCATAATATCACATATTCTGATTTGTTCAAATGTGCATATGTTGATTCTATAACTAATCATATTAATTTGTCCGGATCGTTCTTTGCCGAGCCACCACCACACACATCACTATCTGCTCCTCCTGTTGCTCCTCTAGCTCATCCAGCTTCTTTATCTGCGGTACAAGGAAAGTAAGCTATGAGCACTCATGGCTCAGTAAGTTCCTTTCCTACTCACTAAAACCGAATTCATATCATTGCATATCAATATCATGCGAGGTATCATAAGCATACGACATACAAGGGTATCATATTCATAGTCATATCATAATATCACGTGACATAATATCTAATCATCAGATAATTCAAGCACATATTGTAACGCCCGAAAATTCTCAAAACTATATTAGAATTATGGTACGATTTTTCTGGAATTATTAGATATTTTTCCAGAATTTTTCGAGTAGCGGAAGTAGCAAAAATAAATAGAATCGTAAAACGGCCTAAGCGGGAATTGAACCCGAGACCTTCGATTTACGGATAATGTTAGAAACCAGTGAACCCAGCAGGGCCGTGCTGAAAGGAAGGAGAACCAAATATATTTATATTAGAGTTGGGTTCATTAAACCACTTAATATAAATAATAAACTTAAGTGGGGTTTGGTTTATTTTAGAAGTTTGGTTCGGCAAATCTCTCTTCACCGAAGCCCTCACGCCAATTTCTCTTCCAAACCTCACCGCCGCCTCTCCCTTCTTCTCCTCTTCCTCACGCACGGCACACCAAGGCAAGGGTCCATAGGATCATCTTCCGGCGACGACTCCAACACGAAAGAGGTTCTTCTTCGCGAGAGGAACGCGAAGACGTGAGCGGATCGTCGAAAGGATCAGTTTTCTGGAAAACCTAGCGGATAGAATCGTAAGAAAACCTTACGATTGAGGTAAGAAACCCCTCACCTGCAGTATAATTGCTCTCGCTTGTTAGTTTTAGCGTTAGTTCAGTAGTTTTACAGTTTTCAGTTTTAGGGTGTGCTTTCAGTGCACACCAAGCATTCGGTAGAATGCCCAGTTCAGAAGGATGCACTAGTAGGCGTCCTAACAGCATGTAAAATGTATTAGAAACATTTTATTCAGTTATTTATCGGTTATTACAGCTTTATGGATCAGATATCCATTGGGTAGACTCCCACAGTAGCCTCTAGGTTCGGATAACCTAGCTCTAGGTTCAGATAACCTAAAGAAAGTAAAATAAAACAAGATTCAAGATTTTACTTTTGTTCACTTGGCACCGTACTTGATCGATATCCATGGCCGGACTCCACACGTCCCTAGGTTCGATAACCTAGTAACCTCGCCGATTCTAACTTGCAATCCCGGTCTCGAGGGATGCGCGACAAGATGTACAATGCTGTGGCCTCAAAGAAGATGTTTAGTATTTTCATCTATTATATGTATAGTTTTCAAATTTGAAACCAGTGATGAGAACACTAATTTAGCTTTCAGTTCAGTTCAGGTTCAGTTTACATGATTTGAGGTTGTGTACAGATTTAGATATATACTTGACTAGTTCAGTTTCGTGCTTAGTTTGTAAGTATGCCATGATCAGTTTAAAGCATGTTCGGTTTATATGTTATGCCATGCTTGTGTGATACCATGCCATGCCATGCTTGCATATTCAGTATATTTTTCAAATAGCATGATTTAAAATCATATCTGCATCGTATGCATGCTTTTGTGAGGTAGATGGTTTCTTACTAAGCTTATTGGCTTACAGATACTACTTTTCTTATACTGCAGATACCGGTAAAAGAAAAGTGGATTAGCGGAGGCTGAAGGGCGATGCTACAATGATGTGTGTGTGCAAGGGGTCTGGAATAAAGATCCTTGGGATCTATACGCTTTTATTTCAGTTTTAGCACTTAACATGTCTAGTTTCATATTTAGTCTTGTTACTAATTGTTCTAGCTTAGTAACTATGTTTGGTTTAGCTTATCACGTTTAGAACATTGGTACTTATGTGCTTATATGTGTTTCCATTGTTTTAGAACTATTGTGTGATGTTTTGCACGCCAAAGTGTCAAATCGAACTCTCGAGTGAAATCGCCATCGACGGTCCCCGCACCGATCGTGGTCTCGAGTCAGCATCGATCGGCCACCGACCGATCCAAAGAGATAAGATGCTATCAGATCCTCCTCGATCGGCCACCGACCGATCCACTCGACTGAGCTCCTGAGGAGATTTCAGTTCCCGGATCGGTCCGCAGACCGATCCAGACACACCTGGATCGGTCTGTCGATCCAGCCTTTGCTGGTTCGGTCCGCAGACCGATCCAGCAAGGCACAGAATCGTAGTAAGTTTGATCGATCCGTGGATCGATCAGCAGCTAGCTGGGAAGTAAATTCTGAGTTCCTAGCTCAGATGGGAGATCAAGTATTCTCCTTAGCACGTGTACACCAACAGGGAAGGGTCTTGAATCCTTCCTTATAACAACATGGGTGTATCAGTTGTCAGACTAACCGAGTCAGTTAGTGAAATTTTATTTTACCCAGTTTTCCGTATAGTAGCTTCAGTAGTTAATGTAGCGATCCGGCTCACAGATTAGTACCCAGGAGTTGGGTCGTTACAGAGTGGTATCAGAGCAGTGTTCCTTACTTCCTACACACACATCAGCATTGTGCCTACAGCTTCCAAGTAAAAGTATCTCTCACTTAGTTTTGTTTTCAGCTTTCATATCAGTTATATGTGCTTTCATGTTTGCTCTCATGTTGGTAGTTAATTAATTCATGTTTACAGTAATAGTATTTGACATTTTACCAGTAGTTAACTATGACATGATAGCCTAGTTATATTTATGTGTTCTCTGCTATTTAGAAAATGGTACGGGGACGTCCAGCTAAGAAAGCATCAGCGGCTGAGCCCCAGCATGAGGCAGGCAGTTCAGTGCCTCCCCCAGACCTTACAGCACTAGTGGCTCAGCTACAGCAGCAGTTAGCTGAACAGCAGCAGGAGATAGCCTCCTTAAAGGCTAACCAGCAGACTACTCCCCCAGTCACTCCAGTAATCACAGAGGTAGTACCAGCTCAGCCTGCAGTACCAGTCCCAGTAGCCCCAGTAGCAGGGACTAAGAAAGAAGCTTACCTTATCCAGTGGCAAAGAATTAAGCCCGAGAATTTCTCAGGCACCAGCGAACCATGGGATGCTCAGGCATGGTTTAAAACACTGGAAAGCACGATGGAGCTTCTAGACTGGCCAGAGCACGAAAAGGTGAAGTGTGCCTCCTTCTGTTTAACAGGAGATGCACGCATGTGGTGGGAGCGGATTAAATCGAAGTGGCCAGTAAATCAGATGACATGGGCCAACTTCGAGAAAGAATTCTTCGAGGAATTCTTTCACATGCAAGTCATGAACCGACACTATGACGAGTTTACAGAATTTCGTCAGGGCAACCTATCAGTTCAGGAGGCCGTGAAGAAATTCAACAGGTTGGCCCGTCTGTGTCCAGAACTAGTCAGCTCAGAGAAGGAACGAGTACGCTTGATGCTGAAGATGCTCAGACCAGAGATCGCAGTGAATGTGGCTGGTGGCGTTCATAGGCCACAAACCACAGAGGAGCTAGTGAGTAGTGCTCTGATCACCGAGCACTATCAGCACAATATCTTCCAGCAGAAGCAGGTTTCCACAGAGCCCAAGGGACAAGCTAGCTCAGGTACTCAGCAGAAACAACAGGGACATAGCTCCAACTGGAAGGGGAAACGTAAGGCAAGCAGTGACCCAAAAGGAGGACCAGCTGGAAAACATTCCAGACACCCCAAGTGTGCTACTTGTGGGAAACATCATCCAGGAGTTTGCCGCAAGGGTACGCGAGGTTGTTTTGAATGTGGACAGGAAGGGCACATGGCTAAGCAAAGCGTTCGAACAAGAACAATCTTCCTCACCTCACCGATACAAGACGGAGCTCAAAGTAGCCACACCGTATGTACGCAATTTTAGATGGTCCATGATCGAGGCATTAGAAGCCCACAGCCTACCACGAATGCCGGATTTTCTCACCGACCGGAGAGGACGTAGCAAATGCCTCGACAGTTGTCACAGGTCAGATCAGTATATTACAGCATGATGCAACTGTCTTATTCGATACCGGGGCAACCCACTCTTATGTATCCAGGGCGTTTGCCGAAAAATTAGCAACACCTCCTGAGGTACTCAATAGTCAGTTTCTGACAACACTACCCTCAGGAGACATTATGGCATCTACACACTGGCTCAGAGCAGTGCCAGTCATTATAGCAGACAGAGAACTTTTTGGTGATCTGATAGTGCTAGAAATGACTGACTACGATGTCATCTTTGGGATGGATTTTCTAATCAGATACGGCGCTTCTGTAGAGTGCCGTAAACAAAAGGTTATATTCCAACCTGAAGAAGGAGTACAGTTTGAGTACATAGGAAAACCAAAGAGAAAGGCCAGAAAGTTTCTCTCAGCACTGAAAGCACAGCAGCTAATGGATTCAGGATGCATGGGATTTTTAGCAAATGTAGTCAACACCAGCCAGGACAAGAACCAACAGCTATCAGAGGTTCGAGTCGTTTAGGACTACCTAGCCTTCCCCAAGAGCTACCAGCTTAGCACTGCATGGAGATTGAATTTGAGATAGAGCTCATTCCCAGCACAAATCCAATTTCCAAGGCACCATACCGCATGGCTCCAGCAGAACTGAAGGAACTTCAGGAGCAATTACAGGAGCTTCTTGACAAGGGTTTCATACGCCTAGTCACTCACCATGGGAGCACCTGTTGTTCGTGAAGAAAAAGGATGGAAGCATGCGCCTATGCATAGACTACCGTGCCTTGAACCAGGTCACAATTAAAAACAGGTACCCTCTCCCCAGGATAGATGACCTGTTTGACCAGCTAAAGGGAGCCACAGTGTTCTCTAAAATTGACCTCAGATCAGGATATCACCAGGTTAGAGTCAAGGAAGGTGATATACCTAAAACAGCTTTCAGGACCAGATACAGACATTATGAGTTCGTAGTCATGCCTTTCGGCGTGACAAATGCTCCAGCTACTTTCATGGACCTCATGAACAGAGTATTCAGAGAATACTTAGACAAGTTTATCATCGTGTTCATCGATGACATTCTTATCTATTCGGGCACTCAGGAGGACCATGCAGAGCATCTGAAGACAGTTTTGCAGATCCTTCAACAGAACCAGCAGTACGCCAAATTCACGAAATGTGAATTTTGGTCGATCAGGTAGCCTTCCTAGGTCACATCATCTCCAAGGATGGTGTTATGGTAGATCCCGCAAAATAAAGTAATCGAAGAGACCCAGAACACCATAGAATAAATCCTCGATTAGCAGCTACAAAAGGAAATCTAGAGGACTTCTCCAGATAGCCTCCCACCATGTACTCTCACCAGAAGAACAAGAAATTTCGGACGAGGATCATGAGAATTTCAAAGGAACTAAAACGGAGATTGACCAAGGTTCTATTTTAGCTATACCAAAACATGCATACTCGACATCTACGGACGCCTAAATTGGGATTAGGAGCGATCGATGCAAGCAGGCAAGGTGATCGCCTATGCCTCCAGACAACTCAAGGATTATGAGAGGAACTATCCTACTCACGACCTTGAGCTTGCAGCAGTGGTGTTCGCTCTCAAGATTTGGAGACATTATTTGTACGGAGCTCAGTGCAGAGTGTATACAGATCATCAAAGTCTGAAGTATTTCTTTACTCAGAAGGATCTGAATATGCGACAGCGTAGATGGTTAGAACTGGTTAAAGATTATGACATAGATATCCTCTACCATCCAGGGAAAGCTAATAAGGTAGCAGACGCACTCAGCAGGAAGTCCAGTGCTACCTTATTATCTTTAGCAGCTATGTCACCACCCCTAAGGAAGGAGATTACAGCCTTTAGTCTCGAGCTTATAGTCGGACAGCTTTCCACTATGTCCTTAGCATCTACCTTGCTTGATGATATCCAGACAGCTCAGGAGCAGGATCCTGAAATCCAGAAAATCAAGCAAGGGTTAGCAGAATCAGAAAATGAAGAGTTCAGAGTGTCCGCCAGAGGGGTAGTGTACTGTGGTGACAGACTTTGTGTTCCAGATCAGGAGGAACTACGAAAACAGATTCTAGACGAGGCTCACAGGACTCCCTATGCGATGCATCCTGGTTCCACCAAAATGTATCAGGATCTAAAGAAACGATTTTGGTGGCCTGGGATGAAGCGAGATGTCGCCAGATACGTCAGCATCTGTCTAACCTGTCAGAGGGTTAAGGCAGAACATCAGCGAGGAGTTCTGCACCGATCCAGATTCCAGAATGGAAGTGGGAGGATATCTCTATGGACTTCATAGTGGGATTACCCAGAACCACGAATGGTTTTGATGCCATCTGGGTAATAGTCGACAGGTTGACTAAATCAGCCCACTTCTTAGCTATCAGAATATCCTATTCCATGGAGCAGCTAGCTCAGTTATATCTCAAGGAGATTGTCAGGCTGCATGGAGTCCCACGAACCATTATATCGGACAGAGACAGCAGATTTACATCACACTTCTGGAAGTGTGTACAGTCAACTATGGGCACCCAGCTAAAATTCAAGATGCCTTCCATCCTCGCATGATGGTCGACTGAGCGAGTAAATCAGTGCACTCAAGATATGCTCCGAGCTTGGCCCTAGATTTCAGGAAGTTGGTGCAAATATCCGAGTCTAGCAGAATTTGCATACAACAACAGCTATCGTGCCACTATCGGCATGGCACCTTATGAGGCACTCTATGGGCGGAGGTGCAGATCACCAATCTGCTGGTATGAGAGTGGTGAACAGAAGGAACTAGAGCTTCAGACAGATCTAGTAGCAGATACTACAGCAGCCATACAACAGATTCGCAGGAGGATAGAGACAGCACAGAGCCGTCAGAAGAGCTATGCTGATACACGACGCAGACCCCTAGAGTTTTCAGTTGGGGATACAGTTTTCCTCACAGTAGCTCCTATGAAGGGAGTCATGCGTTTTGGGAAGAAGGGCAAGCTAGCTCCCAGATATGTGGGACCATACCTTATCACGAAGAGAGTGGGCAAGGTAGCATATGAGTTAGAGCTACCTCAGGAGATGTCAGCAGTCCACAACGTATTTCATGTTTCCATGCTGAAGAAGCATATTCCAGACGCCACCCAGGTGATTGAGCCCCAGTTGGTACAGGTCCGTGATGATCTCAGCTATGACAGTCGGCCTATTCAGATAATAGACCGAGCAGTAAAGAAATTACGGAACAAGGAAGTACCATTAGTTAAAATCAGCTGGCAAAATCACACAGCAGCAGAGGCGACTTGGGAGACAGAGGCCAGCATGAGACAGAAGTACCCAGAATTGTTTTAAGTTCGGGGACGAACTTTTTATAAGGTATGGGGATTGTAACGCCCGAAAATTCTCAAAACTATATTAGAATTATGGTACGATTTTTCTGGAATTATTAGATATTTTTCCGGAATTTTCCGAGTAGCGGAAGTAGCAAAAATAAATAGAATCGTAAAACGGCCTAAGCGGGAATTGAACCCGAGACCTTCGGTTTACGGATAATGTTAGAAACCAGTGAACCCAGCAGGGCCGTGCTGAAAGGAAGGAGAACCAAATATATTTATATTAGAGTTGGGTTCATTAAACCACTTAATATAAATAATAAACTTAAGTGGGGTTTGGTTTATTTTAGAAGTTTGGTTCGGCAAATCTCTCTTCACCGAAGCCCTCACGCCAATTTCTCTTCCAAAACCTCACCGCCGCCTCTCCCTTCTTCTCCTCTTCCTCACGCACGGCACACCAAGGCAAGGGTCCATAGGATCATCTTCCGGCGACGACTCCAACACGAAAGAGGTTCTTCTTCGCGAGAGGAACGCGAAGACGTGAGCGGATCGTCGAAAGGATCAGTTTTCTAGAAAACCTAGCGGATAGAATCGTAAGAAAACCTTACGATTGAGGTAAGAAACCCCTCACCTGCAGTATAATTGCTCTCGCTTGTTAGTTTTAGCGTTAGTTCAGTAGTTTTACAGTTTTCAGTTTTAGGGTGTGCTTTGTGCACACCAAGCATTCGGTAGAATGCACTAGTAGGCGTCCTAACAACATGTAAAATGTATTAGAAACATTTTATTCAGTTATTTATCAGTTATTACAGCTTTATGGATCAGATATCCATTGGGTAGGCTCCCACAAGAGCCTCTAGGTTCAGATAACCTAGCTCTAGGTTCGGATAACCTAGAAAGAGCAAGTAAAGTAAAAATTAGATTTTATTTTTGTTTTGTTGGCACTGTACTTTGATCAGATATCCATGGGCCGGACTCCCACACGTCCCTAGGTTCGATAACCTAGTAACCCCTGGATTCGAACTTGCAATCCCGGTCTCGTAGGGATGCACAAGACAAGATGTATGCTGTGGCCCCAAGAAGATGTTTAGTATTTTCATCTATTATATGTATAGTTTTCAAATTTGAAACCATGATGAGAATACTAATTTAGCTTTCAGTTCAGTTCAGTTCATGTTCAGGTTGAGTTTTAGATATATACTTGACTAGTTCAGTTTCGTGCTTAGTTTGTAAGTATGCCATGATCAGTTTAAAGCATGTTCGGTTTATATGTTATGCCATGCTTGTGTGATGCCATGCCATGCCATGCTTGCATATTCAGTATATTTTTCAAATAGCATGATTTAAAATCATATCTGCATCGTATGCATGCTTTTGTGAGGTAGATGATTTCTTACTAAGCTTATTGGCTTACAGATACTACTTTTCTTATACTGCAGATACCGGTAAAAGAAAAGTGGATTAGCGGAGGCTGAAGGGCCATGCTACAATGATGTGTGTGTGCAAGGGGTCTGGAATAAAGATCCTTGGGATCTATACGCTTTTATTTCAGTTTTAGCACTTAACATGTCTAGTTTCATATTTAGTCTTGTTACTAATTGTTCTAGCTTAGTAACTATGTTTGGTTTAGCTTATCACGTTTAGAACATTGGTACTTATGTGCTTATATGTGTTTCCATTGTTTTAGAACTATTGTGTGATGTTTTGGCACGCCAAAGTGCTGAAATCAGAACTCTCGAGTGAAATCAGCTACTGATCGGTCCCCAGACCGATCAGGGTCTGAGCTGTGCCACTGGATCGGTCAGCCGACCGATCCAGAGAGATACAGTATGCTACTGTATCCTCCTGGATCGGTCAGCCGACCGATCCAGCTCGATACAGTAGCCTCGGAGGAGATTTCCAGGTTCCTGGATCGGTCTGCAGACCGATCCAGACACACCTGGATCGGTCTACCGACCGATCCAGCCTTTGCTGGTTCGGTCCGCAGACCGATCCAGCAAGGCACAGAATCGTAGTAAGTTTGATCGATCCGTGGATCGATCAGCAGCTAGCTGGGAAGTAAATTCTGAGTTCCTAGCTCAGATGGGAGATCAAGTATTCTCCTTAGCACGTGTACACCAACAGGGAAGGGTCTTGAATCCTTCCTTATAACAGCATGGGTGTATCAGTTGTCAGACTAACCGAGTCAGTTAGTGAAATTTTATTTTACCCAGTTTTCCGTACAGTAGCTTCAGTAGTTAATGTAGCGATCCGGCTCACAGATTAGTACCTAGGAGTTGGGTCGTTACACATATGTAGGCAATGCATCATGAATTTGAAAACTTATACTTATAAGTACTTGAAATTCATATCATCATTAGAGGAGATCCCGGTTTGTACCACATACATAATGTGCGCGCTTCTTAAGGAGGTCCAAGGTAGCAAGTCTTGAACCCTACCATACATACATACTAGGTCCGAGTCTTACTCCATCGACCTAGGGCATTCAGAAGCCCATTTCTGACGAGGCCCGAGTCTTATTCCATCGACCCCGGAGCGTTTACGGAGCCCACCCTTGGTACAAACCATACAAAAATAATTTATCATGCATAACTATCATATCATATCCCTAACAATCTTTCATGCATTTCATTTTTCATTTCTTTTCATTATGTATAGCATTTCCTATGCTATCACATATCATGACATTTACATAACATAAATTTCATTCTTTTCTCATTATGTATAGCATTTCCTATGCTAACACATATCATGGCATATACATAACATAAATTTCATTCTTTTCTCATTATGTATAGCATTTCCTATGCTATCACATATCATGACATATACATAACATAAATTTCATTCTTTTCTCATTATGTATAGCATTTCCTATGCTATCACATATCATGGCATATACATAGCATAAATTTCATTCTTTCTCATTATGTATAACACTTCCTAGGTTCCTTTCCCTTTTTTTTTTCTTTTATTTTCAATTATCTTCTAAACAAGAAAACAAATACATGATCCTTAACATTTCATAGGGAGAACCTCGTACTAGTTGGGTAAAACAATAATTTCCCTAGCCTCTTAAAAATATTTTTGGCCGAAATTCTAGGGTTAAGTACTCCTTTGATCAAGCATCATATAGGTGTAAAAACATGAAGAAGATCCCTTTTCTATGGCATAGAAAATCTATCATGTAGTGTAGACTTAGTTAAACCTCACTAGATTTCGAAAGCTCTTCTTAACCGAATTTTCTCAAACTTGTTTCTAGGTTTTAAAATCCTCATAAAATCTGAAAAATATATAAAAAGCCTTGTACCACAGGTGAGGGAAGCTTACCTTCTTCGCTTAAGTTTCCTAGAGTTGAGAACTTGCTTGGACCTTTCTTCCTTGCTTGCTTTGCTCGGCACCAATGGAGGAGAGGAGTGGCTAGGTCTTTTGGTGGAGAGGAGGAGGAAGAAGAGGCTTCTCTTTCCTCTTGTGTTGCTCGGCAACAACAAGAGAGAAAGAGGGAGAGAGTGAAGAGGAAGAAGAGGTTCTTCCTCTTGTGTTGCTCGGCAACAAGAAGAAGAAGAGAGGGAGAGGTGAGTCTCGGCACAAAAGGGAGGAGAGGAGGAGAATGAGTGGGGGATGAAGTTGAAGTCACCCCTCCATGCCTATTTATACTAAAATGAGGGGAGGAAACTTGACTTGATCCATCCTCCCTATTCATTTCTCCCCTTAAATGACAAGAATATTCTAGAGAAATGCCTTTTGAGTTCTCTCTTTTCTTTCCCTTAATTTCTCTCTTTTCTCTCCTTTAATTAAAATTCCTATCTCTCCTCTTACAATATCCTCTCCTATCCCACTTGGTTAACACATGCATGCATCCACAAGAGAACCAAGGATCAAAACTTGTTTATGTATATTTTTATTTCTTTTTTTACTTCCTTTTCCTTTTAAGTAGAAAGAATCCTTTCTTATTCTTAACTACTTAATCCTTTCTCTCCTTATCAATAATTCTCCTATCCCCTTTGGTATCCTATACATGTTTCTTACAAGAGATCCAAGGTTCAATCTCTCTTCTAACATTTTATTTTCTTTTGTACATAATAATTCGTATATTACTATATTATGCATTATGCATAAATATTTCATACATATATATATTATCTCATATTTCTTCCTTTTGTCCATATTAATTCCATACATTTTAAATCATGCATAGATGATTTATACTCTCAACTTTATTTTTCTTTCATAAAGTTTTAATCATCTAAATCCATCTTAATATTTAACTTAGAATATTTACACCTTCTTTTCATTCGTACTCTCATTATCCTTACTTTCTTATCTAGGCTTTCTAGGGGTGTTACACTTCCTTCAAGTTTCATCCAAGCACAAGAACTTTCAAAGGATGAAGAATTTTCCACCAACCAAGCTCCAAGGGATGCATGTTTTCTCTCCTTCTTCTCCTTCCTTGATCTGGCCACATCCTCCAAGCTCCAAGAGATGATAGATTTCGGCCACAACAAGAGGAGAGAAGAGAAAGGGAAGGGTCGGCCACCACACCAAGGAAAAGAGGGAGAAAAATAGAATAGAGTCCTTCGCCTTGAAACCTCCTCTACCCCCTCTTTTATAATCCTTAGTCTTGGCAAATAAGGAAAATTTAATAAAAACTTACTTAATTCTTTTGCCATTGAAAAGGAAAATTTATTTAATTAAAAATAATTTTTCTTTTCAATTTGGAATGGCCAGCCACCACATAAATTCTCCAAACAAATAAAATTTTAAACAAAAATTAAGACTTCCTTATTTGCTTCCGGAAATTTATAAAAATTTCTCTAATAATTTTTATCCCTTCATGATTGGTTTATAAAAAGGAAATTTAATAAATTAAAATCTTTCTTTTAAACATGTGGATAAAAAGAAAGTTATCTCTATAAATTAAAATCTCTTTTAATCTACAAATAAGGAAAGATATCAAATCTTTTCTTAATCTTTTGTAGAAACTTATAAAAGAGAATATTTAATTTTAAACTCTCTTTTAAATCATGAACATGATTAAAAAGGAAAGTTTTCTTAAAATTTAAAATCCTCCTTTAATCAACAAATAAGGAAAGATTTCAAATTTTAAACTCTCTTTTAAACATGTAGATTATTTACAAATAAAGAAAGTTTTTACCAAAAAAATTAAAACCATCCTTTTAAACTACAAATAAGGAAAGATATTAATCTCTTCTCTTAATCTTTTGTAGAAAGCTATAAAAGGAAATTTTTAATTTTTAAACTCTCTTTTAAAATCATGATATCCACATAAGAAATAATTTTAATAAAAATCCTTTTTAATATTCTAGTGGCCGGCCACCTAAGCTTAGGACCCAAGCTTTGGCCGGCCACCTACATGGCTCATCCACTTGGTCTTGGCCGGCCCTAGCTTGGGTTCCAAGCTAGCTTGGCCGGCCCCATTGGATGGGTAAGAAGGTGGGTATGCGGTGGGTATAAATCTCTATATACTAGAGGCTACGATAGGGACCGAGAGAAGGAATTGGTTTTGGTCTCCCGATAAAATTAAGCATCCCGTGCTCGCCCCGAACACGCAACTTAATTTTATCAATAATAATTCATTCCACTAGAGAACTATTATTGAACTACCGCACCAATCCCAAATTACATTTTGGGCTCCTTCTTATCATGAGTATATTAGTCTCCCTGTGTTTAAGACAACAAATGTCCACTAATTAAGTAAGTTACTGACAACTCACTTAATTAATATCTAGCTCCAAGAGTAGTACCACTCAACTTCATCGTCATGTCGGACTAAGTCCACCTGCAGGGTTTAACATGACAATCCTTTTGAGCTCCTCTTGGGGACATTCTCAACCTAGTATCTCTAGGACACAGTTTCCTTCTATAATCAACAACACACACTATAAGTGATATCATTTCCCAACTTATCGGGCTTATTGATTCATCGAACTAAATCTCACCCATTGATAAATTAAAGAAATAAATATCAAATATATGTGCTTGTTATTATATTAGGATTAAGAGCACACACTTCCATAATAACTGAGGTCTTTGTTCCTTTATAAAGTCAGTATAAAAGAAACGACCTCTAATGGTCCTACTCAATACACTCTAAGTGTACTAGTGTAATTATATAGTTAAGATAAACTAACACCTAATTACACTACGACCTTCCAATGGTTTGTTCCTTTCCATCATGGTCGTGAGCTACTGTTTATAATTTATAAGGTACTGATAACATGATCTTCTGTGTGTGACACCACACACCATGTTATCTACAATATAAATTAATTGAACAACTACATTTATCACAAATGTAGACATTTAACCAATGTGATTCTTATTTCTAGATAAATATTTTATACCAAAAGCTAGGCTTTTAGTATACATTCTAACAGATGGTTTGCTGGACTCATTTGATTTTGAATCATATGAGACATGTGAGTCATGCATGCTAGGCAAGATGACCAAGACTCCCTTTAGTGGACACAGCGAGAGAGCGACTGACTTGTTAGAACTTATACATAGTGATGTATGTGGCCCTTTTAATGTCGTTGCCAGAGGTGGTTATAGGTACTTCAATACATTTACTGATGACTTCAATAGATATGGTTATGTGTATCTAATGACACATAAGTCAGAATCCTTTGAAAAGTTTAAAGCATTCAAGAATGAAGTACAAACTCAGCTTGGCAAGAGTATTAAGATACTTCGATCAGATTGAGGTGGAGAATAGCTTAGCCATGAGTTTCGTGACTATCTAGCTGAGTGTGGGATTCTATCCCAACTCACTCCTCCTAGAACACCACAGTGGAATGGTGTATCCAAAAGGAGAAATTATACCCTATTAGATATGGTACGGTCTATGATGAGTCACACAAATCTTCCTATATCTCTTTGGGGCTATGCTCTGGACACAGCAGCCTTCATACTCAACCGTGTTCCATCCAAGGTTGTGATAAAAACACCATATAGGATATGAACTGGGAGAGAAGACCAGGTGTCTTATATGAGGATTTGGGGTTATGAGGCTTACATTCGACGTCAAGTCTCAGACAAACTAGGACCCAAATCCAATAAGTGTTATTTTATAGGATATCCCAAGGAAACGAAGGGATATTACTTCTACATTCCTAGTCAACACAAGGTAGTTGTGGCTAAGACTGGGGTTTTTCTACAAAGGGACTTTGTTTCTAAAAAAACTAGTGGGAGTACGTTCAATCTTGAAGAAGTTCAGGATATGGACCATAGCACTGAATCCTTGATGAAAGTTGAACTAGAACCACAAAGTGTTGTGGATGATGAGATTGTTCCACAAGGAGTTGAGGAACAATAACCAGTTCAAGTAGACATACCTCTTCGCAGGTCTGATAGGGTACGTCGTCAGCCTGAGAGATACTCATTTTTCTTGTCTGACCATGATGACGTTATGCTCATTGAGAATGAGCCTACCTCCTATCAGGAAGCTGTGATGAGACCAGATTCTGAGAAATGGCTAGAGGCCATGAGATCCGAAATGAAATCCATGTACACCAACCAAGTATGGACTTTGGTTGATCCACCTGAAGGGGTAAAACCCATTGGGTGTAAGTGGGTTTTTAAGAGAAAGACTGACATGGATGGACTTATATATAAGGGGTGTCTGGTTGCTAAAGGTTTCAAGCAAATTCATGGTATTGACTATGATGAAACCTTTTCTCCAGTAGAGATGTTTAAGTCCATTCGAATCATGCTTGCTATTGCAGCATACCATGATTATGAGATCTGGCAGATGGATGTCAAAACCATGTTTCTGAATGGAAACCTACTCGAGGATGTGTACATGACACAACCTGAGGGTTTTGTAGATCCATAGCATACTGGAAGAGTATGCAAGCTGCATAAGTCTATTTATGGACTAAAGCAAGCTTCTCGGAGCTGGAATATTTGATTCAATGATGCAATCAAATGGTTTGGTTTCATCAAGAATGAAGATGAACCTTGTGTCTACAAGAAGGTTGTAGGAAACATAGTTGTCTTCCTTATGCTGTATGTGGATAACATACTACTCATTGGGAACGACATCCCTTTGCTGTAGTTTGTAAGGACTTGGCTAGGGAATTGTTTCTCAATGAAGGACTTAGGTGAAGCAACCCGTATTCTAGGCATACAGATCTATAGAGATAGATCTAAGAGATTGCTTGGCCTAAATCAAAGTACATATATTGACAAGGTATTACTACGGTTTGCCATGCAGAAATCCAAGAAGGGATTTCTGCCGATGTCACATGGTGTGAGTCTTTCGAAGACTCAAAGTCCCTCTTCTAGAGAGGAGAGAGACTGCATGGATCAAATCCCTTATGCTTCAGCCATAGGATCTATCATGTACGCCATGCTATGTACTCATCCTGAAGTCTCGTATGCTTTGAGCATGACGAGCAGATACCAGTCAGATCAAGGTGAAAGTCACTGGATTGCAGTCAAGAATATTCTTAAGTACTTAAGAAGGACTAAAGAATATTTCTTGATATATGGAGGCGATGATGAGCTAGCTGTAAAGGGGTACAGTGATTCCAGCTTCCAAACTGACCAGGATGATTATAGATCGCAGTCTGGGTTCATGTTTCACTTGAATGGTGGTGTTATCAGCTGGAAGCGTTCGAAGCAGGACACAGTCGCTGATTCAACGATAGAGGCCGAGTATATTGCTGCATCAGAAGCAGCAAAGGAGGTAGTTTGGATCTACAAGTTCATTACTGAGCTTGGGGTGGTTCCTAATATAGCTGATCCGATAGAGAGCTCTATTGTGACAACAATGGAGCAATTGCACAGGCTAAGGAACCTCGCTCACACCAGCGGACCAAACACATACTACGGCGCTTCCATCTCATTCGAGAGATCATCGATAGTAGAGATGTGAAGATTTGTAGAGTACCCACAGAGGCTAACATCGCAGATCCCTTGACCAAGGATTTGGCACAGAGAAAGCATGATGGCCACACTAGGTCATTGGGCCTTAAAGCCTACACTGATTGGCACTAGTGCTAGTGGGAGATTGTTAGTTAGACCTCTAGAGCCAATCATATGATGATTGTTGTATGGACTCATTGTATCATATTCATATGTATATAAAGGCATTTGTTTTTGGTTATTATACTTACTTGTATTGGTGCCAAATAACTAAGTATACTAGCGTCCTTGAGTAGAAGGTTCCTTTCTATATCAATCGATTGGTTGAATCGATAGTGAGATGATATAGAGAACATTACTCTTAATCATTCCTAGTCAAGTATTAACATTCAGGGACAATGTTAATGCGACGAGACTAGCATGTAGGTCAACTCGATGACTTGATCTCACAAGTCATGGATATAGAGATATCAAGTTGACACATGGGTATGCATTGGAGAATGAATACTGAATGACCTGCCATGAGAAAGTATCATGGATCGTTATATGAGTGTCATATACTTTCTCATGTGGCTATTAGTATGACTATTAGTCCTTGGACTTAAAGTCACCATGGTTCCCTACATAAGGAGTTACATACTTTGGCTTCGTCAAACGTCACCCGTAACTGAGTGGACTATAAAGGTGATTACTGCGTATGTAACAAATTATGCGTTGGGTTGTGAGTGATGTAGATGGGATCTATCTCTCCTATATAACAGGAGTGACATCGTTATTCTTGATAGAGTGAGACCACTAAGTGCATGGTCATGCCCAAATGAGTCAATATGAGATATTGAGCTCATTTGATTATAGTGAGTCTACTTGGAGTTCAAGATTTAGATTAATTAGAGGATGACACGGTCTATGCCTCACATTGATCAATCTAGATGTCAAGGATAGAAGGACACTTGTCATATATTGTGAAGAGTCACAATTAGTAGTCACAAGGTGATGTTGGATTTCAACATTCTTGTAACTTGGGTAGTAATGATGTGTAGCTAGATACCGCTCATTACTTATGCTTCTAAATGGGTTTAGGAGCATTGCCAACGTTACAAGAAGCTTTAGGGTCACACACAAAGGGCAATTAGATGGAGATTAGGTTCATTTGATGTACCTAGAGGATTAGGTTCATATGATGAACCAAATTGAATTAAGTGTAATCCAAATTAAACTAATTGAGTTGGACTCGATTTGATTCATGTGTTCAATGGATCTAATTTAGATTATGTTTCATTGAATCAATTTAATCAATGAATAGAGATTCATTATATTAAATTGATTTGAATCAAATGGTTAGATTTGATCAACCATGGGAGAGAAGTGGTCAAGTTTGACTTGACTCATGAGGGAAGATGAAAGGTCAAGTTTGACTTGACCATTGCCACCTCATTTGTGAGTTGGCATTAAGTGGGCCAATGATGATGTTCCACATCATCAAGGTTGGCTTATGTGTGTGCCACATCATGAGGGAGATCAAGAGTTGTGACTTTTGATATCCCATGGACATATATAACCTCTTTCTAAGGTGGCCGGCCACTTAACACTTGGAGTTACAATTGTGTAAACTCATTCAAGGCTTCCTCTTCTTCCTCCTTGCTTTCTTCTTCTCTCCCTCTCCTCCACCTTGGCCGAAACCTTCAAGGGTGCTAGCACACTCTAAGGTTTCTTATCCACCTTTTGTTCGTGTGGATACACATAGAGTGGTGTTCACTTGACACCCTTGAGATCCGACGAATCTTGGACGAGCGGGATAAGTGAAGGGCTTCGCATCAAAGGTATAAATCCTTCTTCTTGTAGATCTAGTGTAGATCTAGGATTAGAGAAAACTTGTACATGTAAAATTTTAATATTCGCACGGATCCGGTGGCATGGGATTTCAGGGTTTCCACAACGCAAAAAGCGGTTTTTGTGGCTCGAAAATCCCAACATTTAGTTCTTTGAACTTTGTGCATGAGCTATTTTTGGATAAGGACTGTTTTACCTTGACTCCACTCTTATTTTTTTCGCGCTTGATACTTCCACTCGATCTTTGAGAAACTCGTTTCCATATCTACACAGTCTCTTATTGTTGTTCATGATAGGTAGCAGATACTAGATACCATGGATGTATGCTTTGACTGTTGTTTATTTATGTACTATATTGAGCATTCTGACTTCATGTAGCATACCTAATTTTTACTTATATTGGTATGATGACTGTTGTTTGTTTATGTACCGTATTGAGCATGTTGGCTTCATGTAGCATACCTAATTTCTGCTTATATTTGTATGATGACTGTTGCATTTGGTGCATCAAATCATGGCATGCATGTCAACGACCAATTCTCCCTTGGGGTCGAGAGATTCGATGACCAGGGTAGCATCCTCGGCCACTCGAGAGAGTGGTAGTTGGAGTTGATGTCGCTTGTCCTGTCATGCTTCCACTCAGTCACTCATAGGTAGTGATAGCTGGAGTTGCGAGCAACAGGGACCCCCATCGCATATGTAGCAAGTTAGCTACTATGCAATTGTCCTCTCGGCCACTCGAGAGAGTGGTTGGTGGAGTGGTGTACAGTCTATCACTGACCTGGCCTCTCGGCCATACAGGGGTCATGGTGCTGAGAGGTGGGTGGGAGTGACCATCCGTGCATACGCTGTTTTTTATTATACTTTCTTTAGCTACTACTGTTTACATATGCTGTTATTGCTTACTTACTGCTATTGTTCATTTATGCTGCTATGCTTGCTTATGTTGAGATATACCCTCGTTGTAGGTGTTTAGTCCTTGTTTTACTTATTGGAAGTTTATATATACCTTACATATTTCCTCTGTAGTTATGAGCAGTACTGTAGCAGATTAGTACTACTTCTGACCTTCTATTACTAGTGTAGGATATGGTTTCAGGTATGAGCATTTATTATGGTTTGGTTTTAGTATCTATTATTCCTCTTATGAGACTGTAAGCTCTTGGCTTACTTTCTGTTTGTATATTATGTTCATGCACTATCTTTCCTTAGCCGCTGAGTTCCAATACTCACCTCCCCACAAAATGATTTTTCTTTCGCCAGGTAGCAGGTAGATGAGTCATGGATGCTTGGAGAGTCTTGGCTGCCAGTCCCATGTCACACTCAAGGATAGTCTTTTTTTTGTTTTGTTACTGTCAAGATGGTATGTTAATTTTGAGTATTTTATTTTCCAATAAGTCGATGTGGATTTTGGAGTCTAGTCTAGTGGTTGCAGGTATTTTAGTTAGTGATTTTGTTGGTCTTACATTCGTATTATTTTATGATTTTCCGCTGCGTTTACTTTCAACAGTGTGGGTTGTTATTATACTGC
This sequence comes from Zingiber officinale, assembly GCF_018446385.1. Classification (NCBI taxonomy): domain Eukaryota; kingdom Viridiplantae; phylum Streptophyta; class Magnoliopsida; order Zingiberales; family Zingiberaceae; genus Zingiber; species Zingiber officinale. The sequence continues at coordinate 51,047,701 of NC_055988.1, read as the reverse complement.
ATGATTATGTGTTTACTTTTAGCCGTGTGGACTTATTATACTGCATAGTTGTGCTTATATCCAGCCATGTGGACTGTTGAATATGTTATTATGTTAATTGTGTATGTATATCACTTCATATTGTCACCGATACAGGGGAGATGCTATCAAAATTTTGTCAGTAGGGACTCCTCTGGGGGCATGACAATTTAGTGGTATCAGAGCCAAGTTGCGATGCCTGTCTTTTTCGTATTATAAATTTTGAGTTATCTGATACCAATTTAGTGGTATCAAAGCTTGGTTCGAGTCAAAGGCTAGGTTTTGTGTTTTTGATATTTCGACTCAGTTTCGATTTTTGATTCTTTTCGAGTTTATCTGATACCAATTTAGTGGTATCATAGCCAAGTTGCGATGCCTGTCTTTTTCGTATTCTAAATTTTGAGTTATTTGATACCAATTTAGTGGTATCAAAGCGAAGGTTTTTGATGCCTATTTTTGCGTTTTGGATTTTCGGGTTAATCTGATACCAATTTATGGTATCAGGGTGAGGTTTTATGATGCCTATTTTTGGAGTTCCGATTGTTTTGTTTTCCCTTTGTAAGTTGATTCCTCGATATGACTCTCAAGTTTTGGTACCAGGCAGCAGCAGGATATCTCCGAGCTATAGGATATAATTTGACTACTGCTAAATCATTTTCCTGATGGCACTTGTATACTTATTACTAACAGGAATGGCATGAAAAGGGTCGACTGCTATGCGTAACCGTGGACAAGGTCGACCACGAAAACAACCCACGATGGCGATGGGTCCCGAACCTGCTGCCCAAGGGATGAAGTTTACTGAAAACCAGAATGAGATTGATTCTGGTAGTAGTGATTGGAATCCTCCAACCTCTACTAGGGAGCATGAGTTTTAGACGTCGGGAGTACCATCTTCTATACTTGCTCCAGACACTACTGGTTGGGTGATGGATAAAGCCCGAATACCCTTGTTGGCGAAGTCTATAAAAGATTGAACTACTCTATTCCATGGGGGTGCTGATCCTTGGATGGCTCGCAGCTGATTGAAGAACTTGGAGGGCACATTTGGGTACATGAAGTGTACAGTGTTGGGTTTTTCGGGCCGCGAAAATCGCTTTTTCGCGTCGCGGAAACCCCGAAAGCCCCGGCCACTGGATCCGTGCGAAGTGTATATTGCAAAATTTATGAGTACGAGTTTACAACTTAGATCTACTCCTAGATCTACATGAAGAAAAGGTTATACCTTTGAAGCGTGCCCTCGCAAATCCCGCTCGTCCAACAGTACGCCGGATCTCCAAGTTGTCAACGCAGACAACTCTCTAGTGATATCCACACGAACAAGAAGTGTTCTCTAACACTCAAGGATGGAGAAGAGAGCACCACAAGTTTGCTAGCACTTCTTGGGCTCTCGGGTAGGATTTAAAAGAGAGAAAAGTGAGAAAGCAAAAAGGAATCTTATACATTCACTAGTAGTATCTTCCTTTGTGACCTTCACTCTCCCTTATTCTCTTGGAACACAACTCACACACCTTCTCCATTTCTTGAAACCCACGGCAACAGCAAGAGAAGGAGGAAGAAAAGACCCAAGGAAGAAGATGACATTCATCACACATTATTGCCACAAAATAAAAACCCCCTCTTCACATTAGTGTGGCCGGCCACAAAATGTAACCCCTCATTTAATGTGGCCAGCCACATTAAGTGGTATAAGATGTGTAACCTCCATGAGGTGGCACACCATTATGAGGTGGAGATGTTGTGGCAAGGTTAGTCATGCCATGTAGGATGAGTCAACCTTCATGATGTGGCAATACATCAAGTCAAACTTGATGTTTCAACTTCCATTTGGTCAAGTCAAAATTGACCAATTCTCTTCCTTGTTGAGTTAAAACCAACATTTGGTTCAAGTCAATATTAATTTAATGAATATAAATTCATTAATATAAATTGACTCGATGAATCAAATTTAAATTAGACTCATTCAACAATTGAATCTAATTGAGTCTAACTCAATAAGTCTAATTTGAATTAATCCGAATCCAATCTTTGGTGCATCATATGAACCTAATCCAATTGGTTCATCATATGAACCTAATCTCCATCCACTTGTTCTTTGTGTGTGACCCAATAGGTTCTTGTAACGTTGGCAATGTTTCTAAACTCCTTTAGAAACATAAGCAATGAGCGGCATCTATCAATACATCATTGCTACCCAAGTTACAAGAATGTTGAGATCCAACATCACCTTGTGACTACTAATTGTGACTCCTCACAAAATATGACAAGTGTCCTTCTATCCTAGACATCTAGATTGATCAATATGAGGCATAGACCGTGTCATCCTCTAATCAATCTAAATCTTGAACTCCAAGTAGATACACTAAATCAAATGAGCTCAATATCCTATATTGACTCATTTGGGCATGGGCATGCACTTCGTGGTCTCACTCTATCAAGAATACTGATGTCACTCCCGTCATATAGGAGGGATAGATCCCATCTACATCACTCATATCCCTCCGCTTAATTTGTTATATACCCAGTAACCGCCTTTATAGTCCACCCAGTTACAGGTGACATTTGACGAAACTAAAGTACATAACTCCTTATGTAGGGAACCATGGTGACTTCAGGTCTAAGGACTAATAGTCATACTAATAGCCACATGAGAAAGTATATGACACTCATATAACGATCCATGATACTTTTTCATGGCGGGTCATTCAGTATACATTCTCCAATGCATACCCATGTATCAACTTGATATCTCCATATCCATGACTTGTGAGATCAAGTCATCGAGTTGACCTACATGCTAGTCTTATTGCATTAACATTGTCCCTGAATGTTAATACTCGACTAGGAATGATTTAGAATAGTGTTCGCTATATCATCTCACTATCGATTTAACCAATCGATTGATATAGATAAGAACCTTCTACTCAAGGACGTTATTATACTTAGTTTTTTTGGCACCAATACAAGTAAGTTTAATAACCAAAAACCAAATGCCTTTATTTATATAGAATATGATACAACAAGTCCATAATACAATCATCAAATGATTGGCTCTAGGGCTCTAACTAACAATCTCCCACTAGCACTAGTGCCAATCAGTATAGGCTCTAAGGCCTATTGACCTAGTGTGACCATCATGCTTTCTCTGTGCCAAAGCCTTGGTCAAGGGATCTGCGATGTTAGCCTCTGTAGGTACTCTGCAAATCTTCACATCTCCTCTATCGATAATTTCTCGAATGAGATGGAAGCGCCGTAGTATATGCTTGGTCCGCTGGTGTGAGCGAGGTTCCTTCTCCTGTGCTATAGCTCCCTTGTTGTCACAATAGAGCTCAATGGGGTCATCAATGCTAGGAACCACCCCAAGTTCAATGATGAACTTGCGGATCCAAACTGCCTCCATTGCTGCCTCTGATGCAGCAATGTACTTGGCCTCTGTTGTAGAATCAGCTACTGTGTCCTGCTTCGAACTCTTCTAGCTGACAGCATCACCATTAATGCAAAATACGAACCCCGACTGCGATCTATAGTCATCCTGGTCGGTCTGGAAGCTAGCATCACTGTAACCCTTTACAGTTAGCTCATCATTTCCTCCATATATCAAGAAATATTATTTAGTCCTTCTTAAGTACTTAAGAATATTCTTGACCGCTATCCAGTGACTTTCAACTGGATCTGACTGGTATCTGCTCGTCATGCTCAAAGCATACAAGACATCAGGTCGAGTACATAGCATGGCATACATGATCGATCCTATGGCTGAGGCATAAGGGATCTGATCCATGCGGTCTCTCTCCTCTCTAGAAGAGGGACCTTGAGTCTTCGAAAGACTCACGCCATGTGACATCGGCATAAATCCCTTCTTGGAGTTCTGCATGGCAAACTGAAGGAGTACCTTGTCAATATATGTACTCTGACTTAGGCTAAGCAATCTCTTAGATCTATCTCTATAGATCTGTATCCCTAAAATGCGGGATGCCTCACCTAAGTCCTTCATTGAGAAACAAGTCCCTAGCCAAGTCTTGACAGACTATAGCAAAGGGATGTCTTTCCCAATGAGCAGTATGTCATCCACATACAATATGAGGAAGACAACTGTGTTCTCTACAACCTTCTTGTAGACACAAGGCTCATCTTCATTCTTGATGAAACCAAACTGTTTGATTGCATCATCGAATCGAAGATTCCAGCTCTGAGAAGCTTGCTTTAGTCCATAAATGGACCTATGCAGCTTACATACTCTGCTAATATGCCGTGGATCTATAAAACCCTCAGGTTGTGTCATGTACACATCCTCGAGTAGGTTTCCATTTAGAAACGCAGTTTTGACATCCATCTGCCAGATCTCATAATCGTGGTAAGCTGCAATAGCAAGTATGATCTGAATGGACTTAAACATCGCTATTGGAGAAAAGGTTTCATCATAGTCAATACCATGAATCTGCTTGAAACCTTTAGCTACTAAGCGACCCTTATAGATAAGTCCATCCATGTCAGTCTTTCTATTAAAGACCCACTTACACCCAATGGGTTTTACCCCTTCAGGTAGATCAACCAAAGTCCATACTTGGTTGGTGTACATGGATTCCATCTCGGATCTCATAGACTCTAGCCATTTCTCGGAATATGGTCTCATCACAGCTTCCTGATAGGTGGTAGGCTCATCATCTATGAGCACAACGTCATCACAGTCAGACAAGAGAAATGAGTATCTCTCAGGCTGACGACGTACCCTATCAGACCTGCGAAGAGGTTAGTCTACTTGAACTGGTTGTTGTTCCTCAACTCTTTGTGGAACAACATCATCCACAACACTTTGTGATTCCAGTTCAACTTCCATCGAGGCTTCAGTGCTAACATTCGTATCTTGAACTTCTTTAAAATCGAATGTGCTCCCACTAGTCTTTCTAGAAACAAAGTCCCTTTCTAGAAAGACCCCAGTCTTTGCCACAACTACCTTGTGCTGACTAGGAATGTAGAAGTAATATCCCTTAGTTTCCTTGGGATATCCAATGAAATAGCACTTGTCGGATTTCGGTCCTAATTTATCTGAGACTTGACGTCTAACGTAAGCCTCACAACTCCAAATTCTCATGAAAGACACCTGGGCATCTCTCCCTGTCCATATCCTATATGGTGTATTTATCACGGCCATGGATGAAACTCAGTTGAGTATAAAAGCTGTCGTGTCTAGAGCATAACCCCAAAGGTATGATGGAAGATCTGTGTGACTCATCATAGATCACACCATATCTAATAGGGTACGATTCCTCCTTTCGGATACACCATTCCACTGTGGTGTTCCAGGAGGAGTGAGTTGGGATAGAATCCCACACTCAGCTAGGTAGTCACGAAACTCATGGCTAAGGTATTCTCCACCTCTATCTGATCGAAGTATCTTAATACTCTTGCCTAGCTGGTTCTGTACTTCATTCTTGAATTCTTTGAACTTTTCAAAGGATTCAGACTTATGTGTCATCAAGTACACATAACCATATCTACTGAAGTCATCAGTAAATGTGATGAAGTACCTATAACCACCTCTAGCAGCGACATTAAAAGGGCCACATACATCACTATATATGAGTCCTAACAAATCAGTCGCTCTCTCGCTGTGCCCACTAAAGGGAGTCTTGGTCATTTTGCCTCGTAGGCATGACTCGCATATCTCATATGATTCTAAATCAAATGAGTCCAGCAAACCATCCTTATGGAGCTGGGATAAGCGCTTGTCATTTATATGACCTAAGCGACAGTGCAAGAGGAAGGTTTGGTTCATGTCATTTGACTTGAACCTCTTGGTATTTATGTTATAGATGGGGCTCTCAAGGTCTAGAATATAGAGTCCATTCATCAGAGGTGCACTACAATAGAACATATCGTTTAAATAGACGGAACAACATTTGGTCTTTATTGTAAACGAAAATCCTTTCTTGTCCAAACAAGAAACTGAAATTATGTTCTTAGTCAAGGCAGGCACATAACAACAATCATCTAATTCTAGTACAAGCCCAGAGGGTAGATATAGATAGTAAGTTCCTATAGCAATAGCAGCAACCCGTGCTCCATTGCCTACTCGTAGGTCTACCTCACCCTTCGTCAATGCCCTGCTATTTCTCAGCGCTTGTACATTAGTACAAATGTACGAAGCACATCCGGTATCTAATACCCACAACGAAGAAATAGAGAGGTTGACTTCTATAACATGTATACCTGAAGTAGAAATCTTATTTCTCTTCTTCTTAAGGTCTTCCAGGTATTCTTTGGAGTTCCTCTTCCAGTGCCTTGCTTGTCCTTGATATAGGTGACAAAGATGTTCAACCATATCGTAAGCGCCCATCAACTCATGTTGCTTCTGAAGCTCAGAGTTCATGGTCGCGAGCATAAGACAGGACACATCTAATGCATCATCTTGATGCTTCTTGTAAGCATCTCGGTCTGCTCGCGTGGCAGTGGCAGGAGGAGCCTCCGGAATGGGCTGCTCCAGAACGTACAGTTTACGTTCTTGGGTGAGAACTATTCTCAGGTTCCTGTACCAGTCCAGGAAATTGGCTCCGTTGAGCTTGTCCTTCTTAAGGACAGAACGCAGGGAGAAGGTGTTCTTGTTTGACATCATGGCAATTCTACAACAGAAAGAAATGCAGAAATAAATTTCATATTCTTTTAAATCATTTAATTAGGCCTTTAACTAAATGATACTCCCACTAAATTCTATAATTTTATGGGACAAGATCCACATCATACTAACTCTTGAGTTATATTTGGCTAATACGCCCAAGATTTAGTATGATCGGTAGGTAACGATTACCAATAACATCTCTATGCAACTCTTGTTTATAGGATCAATATCCGCATTTATATTAAAACTCGAGTTAGCTTTGGCTAATATGCCCGAGAGTTAATATAAACGTGATTTTGTCCTACCTTTCCATCCATTGGATAAATGCCTATAGTTAAACTCGATCCAATTGAGTTAACTAGTTACTCAATCTAATTGAGTTGTACTCACCCATGCGTTGATAGGTGGGACCAAGATTGTCCCTCCGTACCCTACCAAGATAATATGTGTTGCTCTGCTTTGGCAGATTCAACAACACATGTGATCGAGGTAGTGATAGGTATCATGGTATGGTAGGCATTTTACGAGTTGATTCGATCGAGATCTAATCTAATCGAGAAGTGTGCATCTTGTACACGATGTAGATCTAATCTAATCGTAAGAGTGCATCTTGTGCACGATTTAGATCTAATCTAATCATAAGGCACTAATTAATTACTTAATTAAACATACATCACATACACAAGTAATTAATTAAATTTTGTGATTATGTCATGGCCCTACTACGATCTTCTCAAGCCAATGAGAAGATCGGATGGTCAACCTAAGGTCAACAGCTTCTCAAGCTCCGTCCTTTGACCACCTTGTGTTGTGCGCGCCCTCCTCGTAACTCCGTCTCGAGTGGACCTTCCACAGCTCCAATTTTGTACATTACAATTTTGAAACTCGAGTTACATTCGAGTCTAAATCTAATTTACAACCAGAATATAAGAGAAAGGCACGACGCGCAGGTCGCGAATAAAATAAATAAAAAAAAAAATACAGCACGCACATCACATAACGGCACGCAGGCCGTATTATGAATTACAACACATCTATTCCAATCCAATTGGGTCTTTTGGGCCATGACTATCACAAAATTAATATATAATTCTAAATTATATATTTTTCATAATTTTCTGTAATTTTCATAATTTTTTCAATTTTATGAGTAAATTTTTCCCGGCGGTCCCGTTTAACGTTTTCGGGCGCAATCACGGAATGAATCCCCTTGTGGGGCCAGGGGAGGCGCCCCGACCCGTGATCTAACCATCACGAGGGTTCCTTTGCGATCTAACAGTGCCTAAGCCCGCTGTCCCAAAAAATTTTGGGGCGAAACATTTCCGTTTCAGAAAATTCTTCTCAGTAGTCAAAGCCTACAAGTGTCTAAACACTTGTGCTTCGCTTCTACGAGAAACATACCCATTAAAACTATAAAAACATAAATTTACATAAAGTTTACAGATCTATATTTTTCATAAAAATACGAATCTAAACTCGTCCTCGTTTCGCACGTGGCTCTGATACCACTGTTGGGTTTTTCGGGCCGCGAAAATCGCTTTTTCGTGTCGCGGAAACCCCGAAAGCCCCGGCGACTGGATCCGTGCGAAGTGTATATTGCAAAATTTACGAGTAAGAGTTTACAACTTAGATCTACTCCTAGATCTACATGAAGAAAAGGTTATACCTTTGAAGCGTGCCCTTGCAAATCCCGCACGTCCAACGGTACGCCGGATCTCGAAGTTGTCAACGTAGACAACTCTCTAGTGATATCCACACGAACAAGAAGTGTTCTCTAACACTCAAGGATGGAGAAGAGAGCACCACAAGTGTGCTAGCACTTCTTGGGCTCTCGGGTAGGATTTAAAAGAGAAAAAAGAGAGAAAGCAAAAAAGGAATCTTATACACTCACTAGTAGTATCCTCCTTTGTGACCTTCACTTTCCCTTATTCTCTTGGAACACAACTCACACACCTTCTCCATTTCTTGAAACCCACGGCAACAGTAAGAGAAGGAGGAAGAAAAGACCCAAGGAAGAAGATGACATTCATCACACATTATTGCCACAAAATAAAAACCTCCTCTTCACATTAGTGTGGCCGGCCACACAATGTAACCCCTCATTTAATGTGGCCAGCCACATTAAGTGGTATAAGATGTGTAACCTCCATGAGGTGGCACACCATTATGAGGTGGAGATGATGTGGCAAGGTTAGTCATGCCATGTAGGATGAGTCAACCTTCATGATGTGGCAATACATCAAGTCAAACTTGATGTTTCAACTTCCATTTGGTCAAGTCAAAATTGATCAATTCTCTTCCTTGTTGAGTTAAAACCAACATTTGGTTCAAGTCAATATTAATTTAATGAATATAAATTCATTAATATAAATTGACTCGATGAATCAAATTTAAATTAGACTCATTCAACAATTGAATCTAATTGAGTCTAACTCAATAATTCTTATTTGAATTAATCCGAATCCAATCTTTGGTGCATCATATGAACCTAATCCAATTGGTTCATCATATGAACCTAATCTCCATCCACTTGTTCTTTGTGTGTGACCCAATAGGTTCTTGTAATGTTGGCAATGTTTCTAAACTCCTTTAGAAACATAAGCAATGAGCGGCATCTAGCAATACATCATTGCTACCCAAGTTACAAGAATATTGAGATTCAACATCACCTTGTGACTACTAATTGTGACTCCTCACAAAATATGACAAGTGTCCTTCTATCCTAGACATCTAGATTGATCAATATGAGGCATAGACTGTGTCATCCTCTAATCAATCTAATGAACTCCAAGTAGACACACTAAATCAAATGACCTCAATATCCTATATTGACTCATTTGGGCATAGCCATGCACTTCGTGGTCTCACTCTATCAAGAATACCGATGTCACTCCCGTCATATAGGAGGGATAGATCTCATCTACATCACTCACATCCCTCCGCATAATTTGTTACATACCCAGTAATCGCCTTTATAGTCCACCCAGTTACGGGTGACGTTTGACGAAACTAAAGTACATAACTCCTTATGTAGGGAACCATGGTGACTTCAGGTCTAAGGACTAATAGTCATACTAATAGCCACATGAGAAAGTATATGACACTCATATAACGATCCATGATACTTTTTCATGGCGGGTCATTCAGTATACATTCTCCAATGCATACCCATGTGTCAACTTGATATCTCCATATCCATGACTTGTGAGATCAAGTCATCGAGTTGACCTACATGCTAGTCTTATTGTATTAACATTGTCCCTGAATGTTAATACTCGATTAGGAATGATTTAGAGTAGTGTTCCCTATATCATCTCACTATCGATTCAACCAATCGATTGATATAGGTAAGAACCTTCTACTCAAGGACGTTATTATACTTAGTTTATTTGGCACCAATACAAGTAAGTATAATAACCAAAAACCAAATGTCTTTATTTATATAGAATATGATACAACAAGTCCATAATACAATCATCAAATAATTGGCTCTAGGGCTCTAACTAACATACAGATGAAGAGAAGGTGGAGTTGGTCACATATCATCTTTGAGATCAGGTCATCACTTGGTGGGACATGCAGAAGATGATATTTGGGGTACAACACATCACGTGGAAGATGTATCGGGAGGCGTTTGAAAGGCAGTATTTTTTGGCTACATTTTGTTTAGCTCGTCGTCAGGAGATTTTGAACCTCAAACTGGGCGACCATTCTGTGATGGAGTATAATGCAGAGTTCAATAGATTGGCTAAATTTTGCCCTCATCTGGTGGCTCAGGATTAGGATCGGATGCATCAGTTTACTCAGGGACTTACGGCACACATTCGGCTCAAGATGTCAGGATTTCCAGGTAGTTCATATCGAGAGGTGTTAGACCGGGCATTGTTCATTGAGATGACTCAGCAACAGGTGAATCTGGAAAAAAAGTAATAATAAACAAGCGACACAGAAGAAAGAGAAAAGAGGTTAGAGCTCCCAGGATACTTCTGGAGGGTCCTCTCCACCTCAGAAGACAAGGCGAACCTCAGATGGGGGTTCTCGTTCCTCTCAACGAGACCAGAAGAATGACTTTGGTGGGATCATGTGTTTTCAGTGTGGCTCCAAAAGTCATACCAAAAACGATTGCCCGTTGGATCACGCTATATGTTTCTATTGTAAGCTTACAGGGCACTAGAGTCGAAATTGCACTCTGAAGGCTCAGTTGGAGACGACTAAAGATACCACTCGGGGAGGGTGACCCACCTAGCCATGACAGCATAAAGGACCTCAGAGGACTCAGAACGCTTCATATCAGCCGCAACCGTCGGGGCCCCAGGGAAAGGTATATCATACCCAGAGTCAGGAGTATCTAGTGATGCCAGCAACCATGCAGTACTCTACTACAACATCTCCTTATCAGACATATCCTGTATAGCGGGACCCTTCCCTTCCATCTCAGCCTTATCTGGCATTCCAGCCGTAGCTGCAGCCTCAGCCTCAGTACCAACAGTAGCAGCCGGGTGTCGCTCCTCTGATTCCACGTCAGTATACTTCAGGGATGCCACCATCAAGAGGAGAGGTGGGACGCGGTTATGTTGTCACACAGGAGGTGGCGCAGCGGTCCGAGGGATTGGACTTTCGAGCTATCAGTTCACTTTATACATTTAGTGTAAATCTATTGATAGATACTGGTAGTTCTCATTCGTTCACCTCTCGAGTATGTTTAGATAAGATCGGGGGGTTACCTATACACCAGACACATGAGTTGGCAGTATCTGTACCATCTAGAGAGGTACTTATTATTAGCCAAGAAGTTAAAGAATGTTCCTTAAACTTTCATGGTCAAACACTTGTGATGGATCTACATGTGTGGGAAGGGTGGAATTTGATATCATCCAAGGCATAGATTGGTTGGCTATAAAACATGTCATTTGTCGTTCAACAAGGTCATAAATTTGGGGACCAAATTTTTATTAGTGGAGGAGAATGTGAAATAGGGTACCTAAATGAACACTAAATAATAGGATTATTGAGAAATAATTTTATTGGAATTTTTAGGAATTTTTTTAAAAAAAATCTAGGATTTAATTGGAGCTCGTATGACGTAATCAGAGGGGATGCATTACTGGGCTTGAGAAAATACTGTTTGGAATACCCGGAGATGGGAGTTGATTGAGGAGTTGGTCTAGGGTTTGATTGAAAATCCCTAAGTTATAAAAGTTATATTTCGTGCCCTATCTCCCACACCCGCCGAACTCCTCTTCCCCCAAGCCCTCGTGCGTCACTCCCTCTCGCGAAGCCGCCACTCTCTGCCTTTGCTGAAACCCTTTCTCCCCTCTTCCCAGTGTCGGTCGCCTTCTCTTCTCTCCCGAGTCACACACCATCGACTCTCCCCTCCTCACACGAGCACCAGCCGGCGACCTCTCAGTCCCACGCCAGCACCAGAGATGCCACACCACCGCGAATCACAACGAGCCCCAACAGCCAGCGATCTCTCCCTCACGCGGACAGCACAGAGGCGATCCCTCTCCCTCACACGAGCACCACGGACCACAGTCACCAATCCTCTTCTCTCCGAGTCGTGCCCTAATCGTCCGATAAGTATATATTATCCTTTGTAGGTAGGGGTTGGGCGAGGTAGAGGGGGGTTTTGATTGGTTTTCTGAAGTAACCTATCTTCCACAAAGGGTTTCGATTTCTATAACAGTTTTGGAAGGTTGCAATCTGATGTTGATATTACATTGCTTCTCGTTTTCAGTTTCTATGGCATGTATTAGGGAGATTTCGATTGGTTCCGGATGATTTCGTTGTTTTTTTCAATTCTCTAGAACAAACATAGGGAGGTTGAAATCTGATTTTCATTTTCCTATTTTCTCAGTTTCCTGCAACCGATTTGGAGGGATGGTGGTTGATTTCAGGGTTGCATTATTTCCTATAGATTGTTGCAAATGAATGGACAGATTTAAGGTTTCAAATTGATTTTGAGGTTGTAATGTTTCCGCATAGGGGAATTGGTTTTGTTATGCGATTCTATTTTTTTATTTAATTAGGGTTTTCCTTAATCAGATTTGGTTATAGGTTAGCCACCAAATTCATAATGGGTTTAGTTAACTGGTCCATGTTGACCTAGCTATAATATGCATCATGTGTTTGCAGGATTTTGATTCGATACGGGTGATTTGACGTTGGGTTATATTTGACATAGTCTACATTTAAGGCGGGTACTTCTTACTTTGTCTCTTTCGTTCTTTGAACTTGGTGCATGAGCTAGTTTTGGATAAGGACTGTTTTACCTTGACTCCACTCTTATTTTTCCCGCGCTTGATACTTCCACTCGATCTTTGAGAACTCGTTTCCATATCTATACAGTCTCTCATTGTTGTTCATGATAGGTAGCAGATACTAGATACCATGGTTGTATGCTTTGACTGTTGTTTATTTATGTACTATATTGAGCATGCTCGCTTCATGTAGCATACCTAATTTTTGCTTATATTGGTATGATGGTTGTTGTTTGATTATGTACCGTATTGAGCATGTTGGCTTCATGTAGCATACCTAATTTCTGCTTATATTTGTATGATGACTGTTGCATTTGGCGCATCATATCATGGCATGCATGTCAATGACCAATTCTCACTTGCGGTCGAGAGAGTCGATGACCAGGGCCACATCCTCGGCCACTCGAGAGAGTGGTAGTTGGAGTTGATGTCGCTTGTCCTATCATGCTTCAACTCGGTCACTCATTGTTAGTGATAGCTGGAGTTGCGAGCAGCAGGGACCCGCATCGCAGATGTAGCTAGTTAGCTACTATGCAATTGTCCCCTTGGCCACACGAGAGAGTGGTAGCTGGAGTGGTGTATAGTCTATCACTGACCCGGCCCTCGACCATATAGGGGTCATGGTGCAGAGAGGTGGGCGGGAGTGACCATCCGTGCATACGCTGTTTGTTATTATACTTGCTTTGTCTACTGCTGTTTACATATGTTGTTATTGCTTACTTACTGCTATTGTTCATTTATGCTGCTATGCTTGCTTATGTTGAGATATACCCTCGTTGTAGGTGTTTAGTCCTTAGTTTACTTATTGGAAGTTTGTATATACCTTACATATTTCCTCTGTAGTTATGAGCAGTACTGTAGCAAATTAGTACTACTTCTGACCTTCTATTACTAGTGTAGGATATGGTTTCAGGTATGAGCATTTATTATGGTTTGATTTTAGTATATGTTATTCCTCTTGTGAGACTGTATGCTCTTGGGTTACTTTCTGTTTGTATATTATGTTCATGCACTATCTTTCCTTAGCCGCTGAGTTCCAATACTCACCTCCCCACAAAATGGTTTTTCTTTCGCCAGGTAGCAGGTAGATGAGTCATGGATGCTTGGAGAGTCCCGGCTGCTAGTCTCACATCACACTCGAGGATAATCTTTTTTTTTTGTTTTGTTACTGTCAGGGTGGTATGTTGATTTTTCGTATTTTGTTTTCCAATAAGTCGATGTGGATTTTGGAGTCTAGTCTAGTGGTTACAGGTATTTTAGTTAGTGACTTTGTTGGTCTTACATTCGTATTATTTTATGATTTTCCGCTGCGTTTACTTTCAGCCGTATGGGCTATTATTATACTACATGGTTGTGTGTTTACTTTTAGTCGTGTGGGCTTATTATACTGCGTGGTTGTGCTTATATCCAGCCGTATGGGTTGTTGAATATGTTATTATGTTAATTGTGTATGTATATTGCTTCATATTGTCACCGATATAGGGGAGATGCTGTCGAAATTTTGTCGGTAGGGACTCCTCTGGGGGCGTGACATGAACTAAACTATAGTTGGCTAGCTAAATAACTATTCCAGTTGTTTGTAAGGGTCCAATGCCAAGTGCTTCAAAAATTGATTTTGGCATAACATTAACTGAGACTCCTAGATCCAACATTGCGTCTCCAAAATCACTATCCCCTATAACACAAGGTATTGTGAAGACTCTTGGATCCTTGCATTTATGTGGCATTGTCTGAATTAGTGTTGATACGTTCTTACCCATACTGACTCGCTCGCTGCCCTTTAGTTTCCTCTTATGAACACACAAGTCTTTCAAAAACTTTACATATTTCAGAATGTGCTTAATCACTTTCAATAATGGAATATTCACTTCACTTTACTGAAGGTATCCACTAGTTCTCGTATTTCCTCTTCCTTCCTGTCATCCTTTTGCCTTATTTCCACTGATCTCTGCGGAAAGGGTAAGTGCACGGTTTGCTCAGCTTCCGATTCCAAGCATACTGAATTTGTAACTGGTGCTAATTGGGTGAGTTCCACTTCCCCAGTGGATTTTCCGCTTTGAAGTGTAATAGCACTAACATTTCCTTTTGGGTTTGGCACACTCTGTGAGGGTAACTAACCCGATCCCTGCAACTGCAGTTGGGTAATGCTTGACGCCATAAGTTCTGTTGATTACTTGTCATTAACTGCATTGCTGTATAAGCTCTTCCAACTTTTGTGTGGTAAGTTCTGGTTTGGGCAATTGGAGTTGTGGTGAATGGTAAGGAAGTTGGGAAAGTTTACACATTGTTGGTCTCTGAGATGAAGAAGATAATTGGTATGGTTGCTGACATGGTTGATTTTGTTGATAGGGGTTTTGTTGCTGATAAGGTTGTTGATACTGATAAGGATTCTCATACCTCAAATTAAGATGTTCTCTCCATCCTAGATTATATGTTGTAGAAAAGGGATCATACGGCTGTTTGTTCCCAGATTGTTATTGGTAAAACTGAGGTCGGGGCTGAAAGTTATTTGCTGCTGCCACGTGGTCGGAAACAAAAGAAATTCCCTCTTGCTACAACAAAGGGCAAATGTCAGTAGTGTGAGATGAACAAAAACAAAGTCCACAAATCATTGCTGTTGGCACTGCCTGGGTTGTGGGCTGCTGTGAATGGCTAAGTGCCAACTGCCTGAATGCTGAAGTCATCTCCTGTAACAAGCTATTCTTAATATCTTGAGCATCTAACTTAGTTAACTGGGCTCCATTTACTCCCTTAGTAGATGCTTGTCGATTCCCAAACTGTTGGGCATTGGCTGCCATAGTAGAAATGATCTCTCTTGCCTCTGCAGGTGTCTTATTCACTAACGCTCCCCCACTAGTTGCGTCGATCATACATCTATCCATGGGTAGAACTCCTTCATAGAAATACTGTATGAGTAAGTGATCGCTGAATTGATGATGGGGACAACTTGAACATAAATTTTCAAATCGCTCCCAATATTCATACAATGTCTCTCCAGAAAGCTGTTGAACACTGCATATTGCTCGCCTAATAGCTCCAGCTCGTGAGGCAGGAAAGAATTTTTCCAGAAATAATCTTTTCATATCCACTCAACATGTAATTGTACTTGGAGTTCTAGAGTACAACCAATCCTTCGCTGCTCCTGCAAAAGAAAATGGGAAAGCTCTCAGATAAATATCCTCCTTGCCAATACCATGCGGTTTCATGGTAGAGAAAATTGCATGAAATTCTTAGAGGTGCCTAGAAGGGTCCTCGCTAGCTAATCCATTAAATTTAGGAAGAAGATTAATAAGCCTCGAACGCAGTTCAAAATCCACCTCCAACTCTGGATATTGAATGCACAATGAGTTATAAGAGACATCTGGTGCAGCCAACTCCCTAAGTGTTTGTTTGTTCTCCATGTTAAATTCAGTCACTGGGAAGCTACTTGTTGAAGTTGTTTTTGCTCTCTTCTGATTTCTCAACAAAATATGAAATGTCCTATCAATTTCTGAATCAAAATCTAGTAGTTCACTGGTAGATGATCTGGTCATACATTTAGATGATATTTCACCAGGTCAATAAGTGCAACAAATAAAAATTATGCAGAATTTATTACCATTCCAAAGATTAACTAACACTGTAATTTCCCCGACAACGTCGCCAAAAATTGGTGCTGGACTGTAAACCGATAATTAATGGTCTTGTCGTTGCAAGGTTCACACTACAATACCAACTTAATTTCCGTCCCTATTGTAAATTAAATAGTATAGTTGTAACAAAAGACAGATCGTTTCCCATAGAAATCATGGTGGAAGCTAACGCTAAGATGAATTATCTGGTTGGTTGAAATTTCTTTACAACACAGATCGAAATGCTCCTACTTGGACATCACATAAATCAACAACTAGACAACAACTAAACGACTAACTTAAAGAAATGAAAAAAAAACATAAACCAATTACTGATTTAAGGAAATCTATCAATGAACATTTCCAAGCACACAAACATCTCAATCTAAGTTCAAAAACTAACTAAGCTAAACTCAATGCGAAAACCATAAATCTAATATGGGGAAAACTGGTGAAGCGGTACTTGATACAAACAAGAAGGTAATAAAATAGAAATGACCAGTTCCACCAGAATATGCCCGAAGATGAGTAATGCACTACAACACGCATCCATTGGAATCTCAATCAAAACTCCAAAGAAAGATGACAAGGGAGAGGCATGTCAAGTCCTCCGAATATGAAATCCAGCGGTAATCTGAGTTCAGTTAGATCTAGTTGAACTCAAAGATAACTCGTCGGATTCAAAACTCCTCCTTGAATCCGTAGAGGGAAAGGAAGTGAATGACAATGGAAGGGAGGGTGCTTGCTGGAGTGTGTTGATGGGGTGGCTTCCCTTGAATTCAAGGAAGAAGAAGAAGTTTACTAGGGCTTCTAGGTCGAAAAAGGTGCCTCTGTTGGTTGTTGTTGGGAACTTTAATACCTCCTTCAAAGCAACGCATCTGACCACAAAAATGAAGCTTAAGCTGCATCCATCCGTTGGTTGCATTTGTGTGACCAAAAATCCCTCTCAATTAATCCTTGACTCCCTACATCATTCAATAACATCAAATTAGTGCTGAGGCCATTAAATTAGTAGATATTCACAACAAAGTGATAAAACCAATCATATTCATGAAACCTGATAAATACTGTGAATTAATGCGCAAACAGATTAAAACATCTAACAGAATGATAAAAATGTCGTAACAAAATGCAAGTTATCAGACCCCAGAGGGTGAATCACACAGGCGCAAGAGGATAGGACAAACTTCTCCTCTTTGTCTAAGCTGTCATTCTACTACACACCCGTACTTGGGATGGGAAGAACAATCTAGTAGTTCCAAGGAGCAAGACAAGTAGAAAATTATTTATCTGTTGTATCCGTCTATGGGGGATTTTCAAAAGTCTAAGAGTTATGACTGTATTTCTAATGATAATATAAAGTTCTATATTTATGTTTGATTATGCTATTTACCTTGCTAAATGTTTCTTGCTTCATCTAAGCTTGATTCATAGATATTTAATTCACATGTCCCTAACCAAATCTGAGTTTTTCACTCTGTTCATCCCCTTACTGTACCAATCATTCCCCATTCATAGATGCACTTTCCATGCATACACCTTAGTAGCTGAGAAGAATGATGAGCTAGTTAGAGTCAAAATCAAAGGACAGCGAAGGGTGATATAGAGAAGCATGTAGTTGGTCGTGTGAGGACTGGTCGAATGAGTTGTTCCATGTGTATGGCCGAACAAATATGAGTTCGACCGGACTTCAAGGATCTTTTCTGTACACACGGTCGGTCGAGATTACAATTGGTTAGGGCCTCCTCACTGTTTACAAATTTTGTTTATTCGCTTACATTTTGAGATTCGCATGGTTTTTCAAAGTGGTCTCATTGGTAATTGGTCCTTCAACGAAAAGAGAAGGTTTCACATCTGTTAACAAAAATAAAGTATGCAAGCTTCAACGATCCATTTATGGACTAAAGCAAGCACCCAGGAGTTGGAATATTCATTTTGATGAGGCAATCAAATAGTTTGGTTTCTCACAAAATCCAGATGAACAATACAATAAAAATAGCTTTTCACAGCTTGCTATTAACAGCGCACATTAAAAGCACGCTATTAATAGTATTATTAATGCCATGCATGTTGATGCACGTTCTTAATAGTATAAACTTCAAGAAGAAAAAAATTACGTCTAGATATTAATGGCGCACATTAAAAGCATATCGTTAATACTATAAATATTTAATAACACTAACGATGTGTAAAAATATGGACGCTGTGAATACTTTTATTTATTATCAACAGCATGCGGCATGCTGCGATTAGTTAAAAAAAAAAATAAGAAAAAGCAATAATAAAACAAAGTTATCTTTAAAAAAATTAAATAAAAAAACACATGATTAAAAGAAAACGTACGCAATCGTTGGTTTAAAAACTAAGTAAAGAAAAATTAAAGTAAGTAAAACAAAAATGTAATAAGTAAATAAAAACCCCATTAAAATCAAAGAACGCACAAATTGTAGGTTAAAAAAAATAAGCCGAAGCCGCCCGAAGCCATCACCGCACAATTTTGCCTCTCCGCAACAGCTCTCCGCCTCTCTTCACTACCGTCGCTGGACTCCTCTCTACCTCTCCGCACTCACCACCACCAGCTGTAGGACTCCTCTCTATCTCTCCGCACTGACCATCGTCGGTCGCACAACTCCACTCTGTCTCTCCGCACTCACCGTCGTCTGTCACAATACTTTCATCACTCCACATCATAGGACCACAACAAGAGTAAGCAAGCCCTCTACTAACCACTCTACACTCTGCATCAAGCCAAAGGTAACCCTAATCTCTAAGTCCCTAAACTTATTTGGGCAAAAATACTTGATGCTTTCACTTTTTGTGAACTTTATTCGGCTTTAATTGTTGTACACTTACAAAGTATGAGCACTTAAATGCTCATTTTAGAAATGGATCAAAGATTTCTAAATGCTCTGATTTAACTGAATCAGTTAGGGATGATCAATTATATAGAGTGTGGTGGAGGAGTTGGATTAATAATTACAATTTTGCATCCTCTTTTTGTGAGCGATCTAAGTAAAAGATTTTTATAGTTTCAATTGCTTAATGCTTCGATTTGTTATATCACCCTTGCTCTACATCTTGTGTGTTACATGCATAGAATTGACTGAAATGCACGATGATTAGCTTAGAATTAGAATTGCCTGATCTTGTGTGTTACATGCATATATTAATACGATTCTATTAGTTACGTCACCCTTGCTCTACTTGAAATGCACATTATTTAGTTCTCGACATTAATATATTTTGTTTGATCTTTTGACACTAGTATATTATTCAAGACAATGATTGATACAGGTAACAAGAATGAATGGATGCAAAAATAATGATTAAATATAATAAACTAAAAAAGAAAAAAAATAAATTATCATTCTTTCAAGTGTGTGAATAATACTTTGACATGGCTAGTGTTCTAATATATATTGATGTAGGAATCAATTTTTTATATTTAAGTTTTTTTATTTATTATGTGGTATTTTCTTATACAAATATATTTTGATAAAATCTCATAATTCTTTCATACAAATGAAAAAGGTTTATTCATGATACGGATAAGGGATGGATACATCTGCCTTCAAGGCTTGTACACGTGTATGAAGAAGGGGTACAAAAATTTATTACACAAGCTAGGAATTATGCAAAAACACATGAAGTAATTTTATGTCCTTGCAAGCGTTGTAAAAATAAAAAAGTATATGAAATTTGACCAAGTGTACGACCACATAATTATTAAGGGGTTTGATCCTTCTTACACTAGTTGGGTCTTCCATGGTAAAACTTATAACTCACAATCTCAAGGTGAAGGTAGTTCAGGAGGGGTTCAGAAAGAGGATGAATGTAGAGAGACATATCACTTATATAAGGATGTTTTTGTGTAGGAAGAAAAGGTTGGGCACACTAAGTTTGAGGCAAAAGATTATGAGTTTGATAATTTATTAGAAGATGTAGAAACACCTCTCTTTCCTATTTGTACAACTTATACAAAGTTGTCGGCAGTCGTCATACTATAGAATTACAAGTCTACTAATGGTCACACAGACAATAGTTTCAATGAGCTCCTTAAGATCTTAGGTGATATGCTTCCAGAAAACAACACACTTCCACAAATTGTTTACACGATGAGAAAATTATTGAAACCATTTGATTTAGGATACGAGAAAATTCATGCTTGCCCAAATAATTGTTATCTATTTAGAAAAGAGCTTAAAGATTTGGACACGTGTCCGAAGTGTGGTTCCTCAAGATGGAAGATAGTCAAAGTCACCACCAAGTTTGTAAAGGAGTTCCTGAGAAGGTCCTACTATATTTTCCAGTGATACCAATATTGAAAAGGATGTTTAAATCAAAAGAAAAGGTTGAAAGGTTGATTTGGCACTTGAACCACAAAAATCAAGATCATATGATGCGTCATCTAGTTGATTCAGTGACTTGGGATACAATAGATCACAAGTGGCCAAATTTTGCATCAGATCCTAGAAATCTCTGCCTTCGTCTTGTGACAAATGGATTCAACCCTTTTGGTGACCTTAGTTCCAGATATATTTGTTGGTTCGTTATTTTGGTCAATTATAACCTTCCTCCTTTGATGTGCTTGACAAAGGAAAATCTTATGCTGATATTACTGATTCCAAGTTCGAAGCAACCGGGAAATGATATAGATGTATACTTGGAACCCCTTGTGGAGGATTTAAAGGAGTTGTGGGACACAGGTGTAGAGGCGTATGATATATTTAGCAAGTCAATGTTCAATCTGAAGGCTATTTTGTTGTGGACAATCAATGATTTTTTAGCTTACGAAAATCTAGCTGGATGTGCCACAAAAGGAAAACTCGATTGCCAAATATGTGGTGAAGATATACATTCTATATGGCTTAAGTATAGTAGAAATTTTGCATACTTAGGACACAGGAGATTTCTTGCTCCTAATCATCCATTTCATCAGAAAAAAAGTGGTTTAATGGGAAAAAAGAGAGTAAAGGGAAACCTAAACCTTTGAATGGGTTAGAAATTATCAATGCATTGAAAGATATTGAAAATGATTGGGGTAAAAAAAAAAGGGTGAGACTGCCAACACTTTGAGGAAAAAGAGGAAGAAACAAGAGAGTTCAAAAGAGGTACAAAAGCCAGTTCAAAGGTGGAAGAAAATGTCAATTTTTTTTCTATTTGTCATATTAGAGTGTAAGTTATTTTTCACTCTATTCATTAGCTTTTACAATTTGTTATTTTTTGTTCCTAAATTGTGTTCTAATATTCTAAACTAACACTATAAACATGTTGATGTTTACCTTTAGGGCCTCTTGCTACGTCATAACTTAAATGTGATGCATGTTGAAAAGAATGTCTGCGAGAATATCATAGGCACATTGTTAAACTTGAAGATAAAATCTAAAGATGGTGTGAATGCTCGCAAAGATTTGGTACACTTAAAAATTAGACAAGAATTACATTCTCAAGAAAAAGGAGAAAATAAATATCATTTGCTCGTTGCACTGTACACATTGTCTAAAAAAGAAATGGATGTGTTTTGCTCTAAGTTGAAGAAAATAAAGTTACCGGATGGATATAGTTCAAATATTGGTAACTGTGTTTCTGTAGAAGAGCATAAGTTTATGTAACAACCCTAGAAAGCCTAGATAAGAAAGTAAGGATAATGAGAGTTTGAAGGTAGTGAAAAGAAGGTGTAAATATTCTAAGTTGAATATTAAGATGGGAAGAATTTAGATGATTAAAACTTTATGAAAGAAAATAAAGTTGAGAATATAAATCATCTATATTTATAATACATGGAATTAATGTAAACAAAAGGAAGGAATATGAGATAATATATATGTGTATGAAATATTTATGCATAATGCATAATATGGTGATATATGAATTATTATGTACAAAAGAATATCAATAATATGTTAGAAGAGAAATAGGATTGAACCTTGGACCTCTTGTAAGGAACATGTATAGGATATCAAAGGGGATAGGAGAATTATTGATAAGGAGAGAAAGGACTAAGTAGTTAAGAATAAGAAAGGATTCTTTTTACTTAAAAGGAAAAGGAAGTAAAAAGAAGTAAAAATATACATAACCAAGTTTTGATCCTTGGTTCTCTTGTGGATGCATGCATATGTTAACCAAGTGTGATAGGAGAGGATATTGTAAGAGGAGAGATAGGAATTTTAATTAAAGGAAAGAAAAAGAGAAATTAAAGGAAAGAAAAGAGAGAACTCAAGAAGCATTTCTCTAGAATATTCTTATCATTAAAGAGGAGAAATAAATAAGGAGGATGAATCAAGTCAAGTTTTCCTCCCCTCATTTTAGTATAAATAGGCATGGAGGGGTGGCTTCATCCTCAACTCACTCTCCTCCTCTTCTCCTAGAGGTGCCGAGACACTCCCTCTTTTCTTTCTTTCTTTTTGTTGCCGAGCAACACAAGAGGAAGAAGCCTCCTCTTCTTCCTCCTCCTCTCCACCAAAAGACCTAGCCACTTCTTCCTCCATTGGTGCCGAGCAAAGCAAGCAAGGAAGAAAGGTCCACAAGCAAGTTCTCAACTCTAGGAAACTTAAGCAAAGAAGGTAAGCTTCCCTCACCTGTGGTACAAGGCTTTTATGTGATTTTCGGATTTATAAGGATTAGAAAACCTAGGAAAGAATTTAAGAAAATTCGGCTAAAGAAAAGGTTTTCAAATCTAAGATGATTTAAACAAGACCTCAATTCATGATAAGATTTTCTATGCTATGTAGAAGGATTCTTTTCCATGATTTTATACTGATATGATGTATGATCAGAGGAGTATCTAACCCTAGAATTTAACCAAAAATATTTTAAAGAGGCTAGGAAGATTATTGTCTAACCAAACTAGTGCAAGGTTCCTTCTATGAAATGCTAAGGACCTTTCTATGGTTTTCTTGCTTGGAAATTAATTGGAACCAAAAGAAAACTCACTTGTATGCTTCGGACCAGAAAGGTTAAGGGTTAGAAAGACTAAACATGCTCCTATGATAGGATATAAAGTTTCTTAAAGGGTGTTCACATTACTAGAAACTCATGAACTCTTTTTAGGGTTTTTCGGCCATGATAAAAGGGATAGCTTAGATTAGCCTAAACAAAAATATTAATATGCTCAAGACCTCTGTGATATTATGATATGAAAGTTGATTAATGCTCTCATGTTTAATTGGAATGTAGAAAATTAGTTACATGATATAAGACATGTAAGATCACAAGAGTCCTAGCTTGTTTATGATCCAATTTTGTGTATGACGTTCTTAGTAACTTTTGCCATGATATTTACTTAGGCTTTCCATGCTTTAGGCCACTTAAGAAACCTAACTTAAGGACTGGTAGGTTTCGTCCATAAAGGAAAATAAAAGAAAAAGGGAAAGAAACCTAGGAAATACTATACATAATTAGAAGAAATGAAATTATGTTATGTAATATGCCATGATATGTTATAGCATAAGGAAATGCTATACATAATGAGAAGAAATGAAATTATGTTATGTAATATGCTATGATAGGTTATAGCATAGGAAATGCTATACATAATGAGAAGAAATGAAATTATGTTATGTAATATGCCATAATATGTTATAGCATAGGAAATGCTATACATAATGAGAAGAAATGAAATTATGTTACGTAATATGTCATGATATGTTATAGCATAGGAAATGCTATACATAATGAGAAGAAATGAAATTATGTTATATAATATGCTATGTTATAGCATAGGAAATGCTATACATAATGAGAAGAAATGAAATTATGTTATGTAATATGCCATGATATGTTATAGCATAGGAAATGCTATACATAATGAGAAGAAATGAAATTATGTTACGTAATATGCCATGATATGTTATAGCATAGGAAATGCTATACATAATGAAAAGAAATGAAATTATGTTACGTAATATGCCATGATATGTTATAGCATAGGAAATGCTATACATAATGAGAAGAAATGAAATTATGTTACGTAATGATATGTTATAGCATAGGAAATGCTATACATAATGAAAAGAAATGAAAAAGGAAATGCATGAAAGATTGTTAGGGACATGATATGATAGTTATGCATGATAAGTTATTTTTTTGTATGGTTTGTACCAAGGGTGGGCTCCGTAAACGCCCCGGGGTCGATGGAGTAAGATTCGGGCGTCGTCAGTAATGAGCCTCTGAATGCCCTAGGTCGATGGAGTAAGACTCAGGCCTAGTATGTATGCATGGTAGGGTTCAAGACTTGCTACCTTGGACCTACCTATGAAGCGCGCGCATTATGTGTAAAGCCCGAAAAATTCCTGAATTTATTTTAGAATTTTTCTATGATTTTTCTGGAATTTTTAGATATTTTTCCGGAATTTTCCGGGTAGCGTAAGTAGCAAAAATAATTAATTAAGCAAAACGGTCCAAGCGGGAATCGAACCCGGGACCTCTCGGGTCCGCTAAACCATTAGTTAGCTATAGAAACCGGTGAACCAGCCGGGCCATATTGAGAGAAAAGAGAACCGATTTTATTTATATTAGAGTTGGTTCAATTGAACCACTTAATATAAATAGGAGAATTAGGTTGGTTTGGGTTATTTTTAGATTTGTGGTTCGGCAATCCTTCTCCCCGACACCCATCCACGCCGCCCCTCTCCTCTCTTCCTCATTCTCTCGGCGCCAATTCAAGAAGAGCCTAGGGATCTTCTCCAAAGGTCCCAAGTTCACCATCCGGCAACGATTTCAACACAAGGAAGATTCCTCCACGAGTAGAGCACGTGGACGCGAGGGAATCGTCGAGAAATCGTCTTCACCGGAATTTCTAGCGGGTAGATTTGTAAGGAAATTAGCGTACGAGGTAAGAAACCCCTCACCTGCGGTATAATAGCTCCGTTTGTTTATATGCATTAGTTATTAGCTATATGTGTAGTTTCCGGCACCTAGGATGTGTTTTAACCCTTCTCGAAGATTAGGAATTTAGTTAGCACCTTTAGATGGGCCGGACACGTTTATTCTCCTTCAGTTGGAGATCATAGACGCGGTTGGGTGCCTAGAGGTGTCTTTCCTGATGCAGAGAGGGGTTGAAGCACACCAAGTGTTCGAAAAAGGGGTTAGTTTAGCTAATTACCCTTCAGTTATGTTTATTAGCCCAGTTAAATGCATTAGTAGCATTTAAATTAGTAACTTTGCTCACTACAGCTTATATGGGACTATGGTCCAATGGGTAGGCTCCCACAGTCGCCTCTAGGTTCAGATAACCTAGCTCTAGGTTCAGATAACCTAGAAACAGCATGTTATATCAGATAGCTATAGATATTAGTATTTTATTTTCAGTGGCACTGTATTGGATTAGATATCCATTGAGTTGGACTCCCACAGTCGTCCCTAGGTTCAGACAACCTAGTAAACCCTGCTAAATTCGGGACTTGCAACCCCGGGTCTAGTAGGGATGCGCGCACAGCAAGTACAGTTGTCGGGCCCAACAGCATGTTTATTATTTTCACTTATTATGTATTAGTTTTCAAAACTCAAAAACAGTTATGCTAGTTGAGTTTGATTGCAGCTTCAGTTTAGTTAGTTTAGCTCAGTATTATATTTCAGTTCAGTTCTCTATGTTAGCTTTATAATTGGTTGTATGCTATACCATGACTAGTTCACTATGCCATGTTTATATGATTGTATGCCATGCCATGCTAGCCTGTCCAGTATGTTTTCGAATAGCATGTTTTCAAATCATAACTGCATCGTATGCATGATTTTGTGAGGTAGATGGTTTCTTACTAAGCGTTAGCTTACAGATACTACTTTTCTTATACTGCAGATACAGGTAAAAGAAAAGTGGATTAGCAATGGAGGCTGGAGGTCAATGCAGATGAGGGTGTGTGTGTGTGGAACTGGAATGAAAGATCTCAGGGATCTAACAAGTTTTAGTTATGCATTAGAACTCGTTAGCATTTACTTTCAGCTTATTAGTTTTGATACTTTCACTTTCATGCAATTTAGATTTGGGACGCATTGAACTATGAAAGAATGTTTTAAAATGTCAGTAATCATGTTAGAATGTTATTACATGTTGTTAGAATAGTTTCTGATGCATTAGTTAGAGGTTATGTGGGGTTTTGGCACGCCAAAGTGCTGAAGTCTGATTTTCCGGGTGAAATCAGACTCTGATCGGTCTCCAGACCGATCAGAGCCTGATTGTGCCACTGGATCGGTCCGCCGACCGATCCATGCAGATACAGTATGCTACTGTATCCTCCTGGATCGGTCAGCCGACCGATCCAGTGCAACACAGTAGCGAGTCCCAGGTCTCCAGGTGCCTGGATCGGTCTGCAGACCGATCCGGACACACTTGGATCGGTCAGCTGACCGATCCAGCATCTGTCGGATCGGTCCGCAGACCGGTCCAGCAGGGCACAGCATCGCAGCGAATTTGATCGATCCGTGGATCGATCGGCAGCTAGTTGGGAAGTTTAGTTCCTAGTCCCTAGCTTAGTTGGGATGTCCAGTTCCCTTTTCAGCATGTGTACACCAGAAAAGAAGGTCTTTAGACCTTTCTTATCAGCTGTCTTAGTCATAGTAGAGTAAAATTTCAATTTAGACCAGTTTTCCGCACAGTATAGCTTAGCAGTAATGTAGCGATTCGCCTTACAGCCTAGTAGTTAGAAGGTGGGTCGTTACATTATGTATGTGGTACAAACAGGGATCCCCTCTAATGATGATATTAATTTCAAGTACTTATAAGTATAAGTTTTCAAATTCATGATGCATTGCCTACATACGTGCTTGAATTATCTGATGATTAGATATAATGTCATGTGATATTATGATATGAATATGAATATGATACCCTTGTATGTTGTATGCTTATGATACCTCGCATGATATTGATATGAAATTATATGAATTCGGTTCTAGTGAGTAGGAAAGGAACTTACTGAGCCATGAGTGCTCATAGCTTACTTTCCTTGTACCGCAGATATGGGGGACGGATATTCGGAACGACGGAGCAGCAGGAGGAGCAGATAGTGATGTGTGTGGTGGTGGCTCGGCAAGAACGATTCGGACAAATTAATATTTTTAGTTATATGATCAATATATGCACATTCGAACTAATCAGAATATGTGATATCATGCTTATTTAAATAAAAGGAATGATTTAAAATTTTCCGCTGTTATAGTATAACTAAAGCATGTACGTAAGTAGTATAAGATCGTAGCGCCGCCCTTGGGTAAGAAGGGTGGGGCGTTACAGGTGGTATCAGAGCGAAGTTTTGCCAGCTCACTACACACACATCAAGCTCCTTCCTGTCGCTCCAAGTAAGTACAGTTGCTTAATTTATTTATATGCAAAAATTAGTATGATACTCTAGGATACATGAATAATAGCCTAGGAAGGATACCTTAAGCTATACCCTAGAGAAGGGTGCATGATGACAAGTATGTGTTAAAAATAGTATGATTCTCTAGGATGCATGAATGGTAGCCTAGGAAGGATACCTTAAGTTATACCCTAGAAAATGGTGCAAGATGATAAGTAGGTGATATTCTAGGATGCATGAATGGTAGCCTAGATACAAGAACCTTAGGCTATAACATAAGAGGAATAATGAATCTTTAAAATCTTGTAGAAATGGACTATATCCCGTTCGAATATGATCCCGAGGATGTAGAATATTTTGGCGAATACCTCGAGTTCGCGGATGAACCCGATATGCTGGAATACTTCGACAACTATGTGAGCGACTCGGAATCTCCGGAACACGGCGAGTTCGGAGAGGAAGATCTCGAGGAAATCGAGGAAGGGAATTCGGACGATAATGAAGATGAAGATTCAGAAATTATGGAATATTATGAAGGAGAGAACGAGTTTCCTAAGATGGGCGAGGATGAATTTAACCTTGCTGAATACATGGAAATGGGTTTCAACCCCAACGATATAATAGACTTCGAGTGGGGACTGAACAACCTCGAGGGGGAACTAAACGAAGACCCGATGGAACCGGACGAACATGTTGAAGAAGACGAGGGAATGGATGAAGAGACAATAATCGACCCGGAAGAGGCATCGGAGATTCAACCTCCGATAATGCCTGATCCACCCCAGAATGATCTGGGCAAGTCGATACAGGTTGGGTTGATGATGACTACTGCTATCATGTCCTTTATGGCAGGAGTAGTCACAACCTACCTGGCCTTTTAAGAGAAGAAGTTATGAACAAAAAAATGTAATAAAAGCTTTTGATGAATAAAAAGAGTAGAAATGGTATCAATTTAAGCAATGAGTCAAGGGAGATTGGAAGCTCCACCAACGTCTAAGGAATCTGAGCAGAAATTGTCATTCTAAGTTCGGGGACGAACTTTCAATAAGTAGGGGAGATTGTAACACCCCTAGAAAGCCTAGATAAGAAAGTAAGGATAATGAGAGTTTGAAGGTAGTGAAAAGAAGGTGTAAATATTCTAAGTTGAATATTAAGATGGGAAGAATTTAGATGATTAAAACTTTATGAAAGAAAATAAAGTTGAGAATATAAATCATCTATATTTATAATACATGGAATTAATGTAAACAAAAGGAAGGAATATGAGATAATATATATGTGTATGAAATATTTATGCATAATGCATAATATGGTGATATATGAATTATTATGTACAAAAGAATATCAATAATATGTTAGAAGAGAAATAGGATTGAACCTTGGACCTCTTGTAAGGAACATGTATAGGATATCAAAGGGGATAGGAGAATTATTGATAAGGAGAGAAAGGACTAAGTAGTTAAGAATAAGAAAGGATTCTTTTTACTTAAAAGGAAAAGGAAGTAAAAAGAAGTAAAAATATACATAACCAAGTTTTGATCCTTGGTTCTCTTGTGGATGCATGCATATGTTAACCAAGTGTGATAGGAGAGGATATTGTAAGAGGAGAGATAGGAATTTTAATTAAAGGAAAGAAAAGAGAGAAATTAAAGGAAAGAAAAGAGAGAACTCAAGAAGCATTTCTCTAGAATATTCTTATCATTAAAGAGGAGAAATAAATAAGGAGGATGAATCAAGTCAAGTTTTCCTCCCCTCATTTTAGTATAAATAGGCATGGAGGGGTGGCTTCATCCTCAACTCACTCTCCTCCTCTTCTCCTAGAGGTGCCGAGACACTCCCTCTTTTCTTTCTTTCTTTTTGTTGCCGAGCAACACAAGAGGAAGAAGCGTCTTCTTCCTCCTCCTCTCCACCAAAAGACCTAGCCACTTCTTCCTCCATTGGTGCCGAGCAAAGCAAGCAAGGAAGAAAGGTCCACAAGCAAGTTCTCAACTCTAGGAAACTTAAGCAAAGAAGGTAAGCTTCCCCTCACCTGTGGTACAAGGCTTTTATGTGATTTTCGGATTTATAAGGATTAGAAAACCTAGGAAAGAATTTAAGAAAATTCGGCTAAAGAAAAGGTTTTCAAATCTAAGATGATTTAAACAAGACCTCAATTCATGATAAGATTTTCTATGCTATGTAGAAGGATTCTTTTCCATGATTTTATACTGATATGATGTATGATCAGAGGAGTATCTAACCCTAGGATTTAACCAAAAATATTTTAAAGAGGCTAGGAAGATTATTGTCTAACCAAACTAGTGCAAGGTTCCTTCTATGAAATGCTAAGGACCTTTCTATGGTTTTCTTGCTTGGAAATTAATTGGAACCAAAAGAAAACTCACTTGTATGCTTCGGACCAGAAAGGTTAAGGGTTAGAAAGACTAAACATGCTCCTATGATAGGATATAAAGTTTCTTAAAGGGTGTTCACATTGCTAGAAACTCATGAACTCTTTTTAGGGTTTTTCGGCCATGATAAAAGGGATAGCTTAGATTAGCCTAAACAAAAATATTAATATGCTCAAGACCTCTGTGATATTATGATATGAAAGTTGATTAATGCTCTCATGTTTAATTGGAATGTAGAAAATTAGTTACATGATATAAGACATGTAAGATCACAAGAGTCCTAGCTTGTTTATGATCCAATTTTGTGTATGATGTTCTTAGTAACTTTTGCCATGATATTTACTTAGGCTTTCCATGCTTTAGGCCACTTAAGAAACCTAGCTTAAGGACTGGTAGGTTTCGGCCATGAAGGAAAATAAAAGAAAAAGGGAAAGAAACCTAGGAAATACTATACATAATGAGAAGAAATGAAATTATGTTATGTAATATGCCATGATATGTTATAGCATAAGGAAATGCTATACATAATGAGAAGAAATGAAATTATGTTATGTAATATGCTATGATAGGTTATAGCATAGGAAATGCTATACATAATGAGAAGAAATGAAATTATGTTATGTAATATGCCATGATATGTTATAGCATAGGAAATGCTATACATAATGAGAAGAAATGAAATTATGTTACGTAATATGCCATGATATGTTATAGCATAGGAAATGCTATACATAATGAGAAGAAATGAAATTATGTTTTGTAATATGCTATGTTATAGCATAGGAAATGCTATACATAATGAGAAGAAATGAAATTATGTTATGTAATATGCCATGATATGTTATAGCATAGGAAATGATATACATAATGAGAAGAAATGAAATTATGTTACGTAATATGCCATGATATGTTATAGCATAGGAAATGCTATACATAATGAGAAGAAATGAAATTATGTTACGTAATATGCCATGATATGTTATAGCATAGGAAATGCTATACATAATGAAAAGTAATGAAATTATGTTACGTAATATGCCATGATATGTTATAGCATAGGAAATGCTATACATAATGAGAAGAAATGAAATTATGTTACGTAATGATATGTTATAGCATAGGAAATGCTATACATAATCAAAAGAAATGAAAAAGGAAATGCATGAAAGATTGTTAGGGACATGATATGATAGTTATGCATGATAAGTTATTTTTTTGTATGGTTTGTACCAAGGGTGGGCTCCGTAAATGCCCCGGGGTCGATGGAGTAAGACTCGGGCCTCGTCAGTAATGGGCCTCTGAATGCCATAGGTCGATGGAGTAAGACTCGGGCCTAGTATGTATGCATGGTAGGGTTCAAGACTTGCTACCTTGGACCTACCTATGAAGCGCGCGCATTATGTATGTGGTACAAACCGGGATCCCCTCTAATGATGATATTAATTTCAAGTACTTATAAGTATAAGTTTTTAAATTCATGATGCATTGCCTACATACGTGCTTGAATTATCTGATGATTAGATATAATGTCATGTGATATTATGATATGAATATGAATATGATACCCTTGTATGTCATATGCTTATGATACCTCGCATGATATTGATATGAAATGATATGAATTCGGTTCTAGTGAGTAGGAAAGGAACTTAGTGAGCCATGAGTGCTCATAGCTTACTTTCCTTGTACCGCAGATATGGGGGACGAATTTTCGGAACGACGGAGCAGCAGGAGGAGCAGATAGTGATGTGTGTGGTGGTGGCTCGGCAAGAACGATTCGGACAAATTAATATTTTTAGTTATATGATCAATATATGCACATTCGAACTAATCAGAATATGTGATATCATGCTTATTTAAATAAAAGGAATGATTTAAAATTTTCCGCTGTTATAGTATAACTAAAGCATGTACGTAAGTAGTATAAGATCGTAGCGCCGCCCTTGGGTAAGAAGGGTGGGGCGTTACAGTTTATTGGGCTGAAATTTCATGAGTGTTGTAACGACCCGGCCCTCTTACCCATTTGGCGACCTCTTATGTCGTCGGCTCATTTGGCGACCTCTCATGTCGTCGACCGACGATCCTTGGCCGTGCCGTTACTCACTAGGACTTTCCACCCCTGGCAATGGATTTTTGCCTCCCCCAGGATTCGAACTCTAAACCTCCAGGCTTAAGTATTAGAGTTTATGAATCCTGGTAACCAAGTGAGATCATCTCACTTGGTTACCAGGATTCATAAACTCTAATACTTAAGCCTGGAGGTTTAGAGTTCAAATCTGAGGAAAATCAAGGTGGAAAGTCTAGTGAGTAACGGCAATCGATCGACAAATGGCCGACATAAAACGATCGACGACATAAAAGGCGCCTTTATTGTAACGGCCAGACTCGCCAATTTGGCGGCCTATTTGGCGACCACTCATGTCGTCGACCTTGACCCTTATGTCGTCGGCCCATTTGGCGACCTCTCATGTCGTCGACCGAGGACCCTTGGCCGTGTCGTTACTCACTAGTACTTTCCACCCCTGGCCAGTGGATTTTTGCCTCCCCCAGGATTCGAACTCTAAACCTCCAGGCTTAAGTATTAGAGTTTATGAATCTTGGTAACCAAGTGAGATGATCTCACTTGGTTACCAAGATTTATAAACTCTAATACTTAAGCCTGGAGGTTTAGAGTTCGAATCCTGGGGGTGGAAAGTACTAGTGAGTAACGACACGGCCAAGGGTCATCGGTCGACGACATGAGAGGTCGCCAAATGGGCCGACGACATAAGGGCCGCCCAAGAGGCCAAAGGGTCGGGTTGTTACAAGTGTCATGTTCTAATGCAACAATTGCTATCAGTAGCATTGAGAAATCTTCTACCGAAAGGTCCACGTAATGTTATATTTTTGTTGGGTGCATTTTACAATGAATTATGTCATAGTATTAGACAAGAACCATTTAGAAAAACTCGAGGAGAATATTGCTAAAATTCTATGCATGTTGGAAAGGTATTTTCCACCTACTTTCTTTACCATCTCAGTTCTCTTGACAATTCATTTAGCAAGAGAGGCTCATTTGTGTGGGTCGGTCTAATTTCGTTGGATGTATCCATTTGAAAGGTAATAAATAATAATTATTCTTTTTGATAAATTTTATATTATAAAATGATTTAGATTTTGACATCAACACTTCTTTTATTTCAATTTTGGTTTGTGATTTAGATTTATGAAAACACTAAAAGGGTATGTGAAGAATCGGACAAGACTAGAAGGATGCATAGCTGAGTGTTACCTCGCAGAGGAACGAATGATATTTTGTAGTACTTATATAAAAAAGGCTTCTAGTATTGGTGTTCATTCTAATAGGAACGATGATTTAGAAGATGGATTATTAGAAGGTTGCCCAATTTCTAAAGGAGAAGCAAAGATTTTAGAGGACCACGTGTTGCAAGCAACACATCGATATTTATTATTCAATACTACAGAAGTTGAACCTTAATTATAATGAGTGTAGTTAATTTCATATTGTTAGTCTTGATCTATTACATATCTTATGTATTCTAACATCTCCCTTTAATGATTTTAAATAGGATGCACATTGATGAGCTTGAACAAACAAATCATCATTTCTCAAGTAATGAAACATTATTACAAAAGAAACATATGGAAACATTTGTCGAATGGTTATCAAAACAGGTTTCTGTTAACTCTTCAGGTCGAATTCAATGGCTAGCACATGGTCCAAGAAAGCACGTTACATCTTATATGGAATATATTGTAAATGGGCATCAGTTCCACACAATTGATGTTGGAAGGTCGACACAAGATAGTGGTGTTTCAATTGAAGCTGATACTATTTGTCAATCTAATGCTAATGGCAATTCACATACAGTAGGAAGATTATTATACTATGGGGTTATACGAGATATTATTTTGCTAGATTACTATTCTTTTAAAGTGCATGTTTTTAGATGTGATTGGGCCAATCCTGGAACTGGTATTAGAATTGAAGATGGTTTTACACTAGTCAACTTACACCATGGACTAAAAACTTTTGAAAGTGATCCTTTCATTTTAGCATCACAAGCAAAGCAAGTATTCTATTCTAGGGATAATGATGGATAAAATTGGTATGTGTTACAAAAAGCACCGCCTCGAGGTATTCATAACATGAATGTGCTTGAAGAAGATGCTTATACGTCATCCCTCTTGATGTGTCCCTACTTGGGATTAACATTACTGAGAAAGAACCGTACTCAATGATGCAATTGAGACATAATGGAAATTTTCAACTATATATTTTACAGTTATTTATTTTGATTTATACATGTTCATATCAATACTTGCATAACTCTTTATTTAATGTTTCTTTTAGAGTGTATACTAAAATCTTAGCTTTTGTAAACATTTATTTTTGAAATAAAAGAATCACATTGGTCAAATATCTACATTTATTTGTTAAGTGTAGTTGTTCAATTAATTCATATTGTAGATAACATGGTGTGTGGTGTCACACACAGAAGATCATGTTATCAGTTCTTTATAAATTATAAACAGTTGCTCATGACTAAGATGGAAAGAAACAAACCATTGGAATAGTCGTAATGTAATTAGATATTAGTTTATCTTGACTAATGAATTACACTAGTACACTCTGAGTGTATTGAGTATGACCATTTTAGGTAAGTTCTTTTTATACTGACTTAATAAAAGAACTAGACCTTAGTTATTATGGAAGTGTGTGCTCTTAATCCTAATATAACAACAGGTATATATATTTAGTATTTATTTTTTAACTTATCAAAGGGTGAGATTTAGCTTGATAAATCAATAGGCCCGATAAGTTGGGAAATAATATTACTTATAGTGTGTGTTATTGATTATAGAAGGAAAACTGTGTCCTAGTAATCTAAGTTGAGAATGTCTCCAAGAGGAGCTCATAAGGATTGTCATGTTAAACCCTACAGGTGGATTTAGTCTGACATGATGATGAGGTTGAGTGGTACTACTCTTGGACTTAGATATTAATTAAGTGAGTTGTCAGTAACTTAATTATTGGGCATTCATTATCTTAAACACAGGGAGACTGACACACTCATGATAAGAAGGAGCCCATAATATAATTTGGGATTGGTGCGGTAGTGCAATAATAACTCTCTAGTGGAATGAGTTATTATTGATGAACTTGAGTTGTGTGCTTGGGGCGAACACGGGATACTCAAGCTCATCGGAAGGTCAAAACCAATTTCTCCTCTAGGTCCCTGTCGTAGCCTCATTAAAGTCTCAAGTCTATCCAAATAAAAGCCCTTCTTGGTGTCCAACAAAGGGCCGACCCAAGGCTTGGTGACCAAGCCAAGGGTCGGCCACCATCTTCTCTTAAGGGGTCGGTCATAATAAATTCAAATAGGAGGGGTGTTTTGAATTTTTAAAATATTCTCTTTATAGAAAACTATAAGTTTTAAAAGAGAGATTTTAATTTTAAAAAAAACTTTCCTTATTTGAATTAGGACACATGGTTTAATAGAGAGTTTTAAAAGTTTTAAAACTTTCCTTTTTTAACCATCCTCATGGTTTTAGAAAAAAGGAAGAGAAGTTTTAAAATTTTCTATTTTTTGTAACCATGTTAAAAAAGGAAATTTTTTGAAGAGAAGTTTTAAATTTTAAAACAATATTTTAATTTTTAAAACTTTCCTTTTTAACATCCACTTTAGGAAAGAGGGCTTGTAAAATTTTATAAGAAGATTTCTTCTTGTAAAATTTTATAAAAGAATTATTATTCCTTCCTATAAGTGGTCGGCCACCCTTGCTTGGTGCCCAAGCAAGGGGCTGGCCAAGATTAAATCAAGCCAATCATTGATTTGGTGATTGATTCAATCAAGAGGAAAGAAAAGGAAAAATAAAAAGGAAAAAGGGAAAATGAGAGGAAGATTTTAATTTTTGTAAAAAGTCTTTCCTTATTTATCTTGGACAAGTAATATAAAAGAAGGGGAGACGAGGCCTCATGAGATAACAATTCTTATTCTTTTGTTGGTGATCCTCTAGTGGTCGGCCCTCTCTCCCTCTCTTTTCCCTTTGCTCTCTTTTTTTCCTTGGTGGTGGTGGTGGCCGAAACATAGAGAAGACGGAGAAGCTTTTTGCTTGGTGTTCATCTTGGAGGTTCGTCGCCCACACGACGTCCAAGGTGAGGCGAGGAATACGGCAGAAGACCTTGAGGTCATTAGCATACAAAGAGAAGGTATAACTAGTAATTTTCTTCCACATCATGCTAGTTATTTTTCTTTGTATGAATTCTAAACACAAGATGCATTAGATCTAGTTTTTCGAATTAGTAATTCGTGTTTGTGTTTTTCTTTGTTTTTTTCAAATTTATGATTCAATTGTTCTTTTTGGTTAAACCTAGAGTTATATAAGGAAATTAAATATTAACTTTTCTTAAAAAGCTTTGTCTAGGCGGTGGTGGATGCTCCAATATGTAAGAAGGCCATGTGCCTCATCATGCAGTCCTGGAAGCCAATTTTGGAAATTAATATTTAATTGAATTTATAACATAGGTGGATTTGGATCAATAGTGTTAAATTTCACTTGCGATCCAAATCTAAACCATTAAGAATAGATAAGATAAATTTGTAATCAATGATGTTAAGTTCCGTCTGCGATTCCTAATTTAATTTCTAAAGAACACAATAGGTTGTTTAGGAAAGGTTCGACACTTGTACAAAATTTTTGTACAGTGGAACTGGTACATCTTCTTAGGACCAACCAACAATTGGTATCAGAGCTAGGGTTTGCCTCTGTGTGTTTTGGTTTTCAAATTAATTATGCACATGTCATACATAATTTAGGCAGGATAATAGTATGATGTGCTAACTTTGTGGTTGCAGGCTCCAACTATTATGACATTTAGATATTGTGTATGATTGGACCCTTGGACATGTCAAGGGCATTATTTTGTGTGTGCATGATTGTATGTATTAAATACAGCAGAAGCTGTATTAGTTTTAGAATTTTACTTTTTTGTTCGATCTAGAATACATGTACATTCCTTTATGGAATATAGGATCGATATATGTAAAATTCTCTTTTTGTCACAGATCGTATCCTTACGAGGCGTGGCACTATTGGAGGACCAGAGGCGCAGCGGAATAAGAAGCAAGACTAGATGTGACAACTCGACCCGATGGTGGTGGCTAAAGATGGCAACATCTAGGGTTGGAGCATACTGAAGACAGTGATGGAAAAGGCCATAATAGTTGGAAAAATTAATTTCCAAATTTATTGCTTTTATTTACTGTGATGTTTATGTGTATGTGATGTATGCTAGCATAGGTTAAAATCCTCATTTTGAAATAACTAAGTTAGAGAGGAATTTTAATAAATTCCACGGTCTCCATTACTGGTTTGTAAGTGATGCAACAAGCTTGCGTGTTGGCTCTAAGTGCCTCCCTCCACAACGGATGGGTTTGTTGCGGATCACTAGATCAAACTTCCTTTATGGATGGTTATAGGAAATTATTTAGGAGCGTGTGATCTTCTCCAACTGAAGGGGCACAATCCTATTTAATAGACTAAGTATCAAGTAATGGTATACACTTAGATGCATTCAATAGTATCCTCCCCAACGGAGTCACTGCTATTGTTTTGTGTGACCAAAGGAAAACTAACTATTAATTTTATTTGTCATAAAGTTAGGATGGCAAGATAATAAAATTAATGGCTTACACCCTCCTCTTACAAATGTTGAATTTGTATACGTCCACACTAACGTGGCATGCAATATTCATGATGTTTTGAGGTGTTGGTAAATTTAAATAGTATTGTTTGAGGAATCAATATTATTCTAAATTTAGAGTCGTGACCAAAATTTATTTTGTGATTCTTAGGATGACTTTCAACCCACTGGCCATTATTCTAAAAGAGAATAGACTTACTGGTCCCAATTATATAGATTGGAAAAGAAACCTGGATATTGTCTTAACTGCTAAAAGCTATAAGTTTGTACTGTCAGAGGTATGCCCAGATACACCTAATGGTGACTCTACCCCAGAGAAGATTGAGTATCATAAGAAATGGGTAAAAGCAGATGAGATGGTGCGGTGTTACATTTTGGCTTCAATGTCAAATGTATTCCAACATCAGCATCAAGATTTACCAACTATTTATGATATAATGAACAATCTCAAAGAACTCTTTGGGCACCAGAGTCGGACTGCTAGGCAAGAGGCAATGAGAAAGTTAATGACAGCCACATGTCTGAGGGGACACCCGTAAGGGATCATATCCTCAAAATGATGGCTTATCTAACTGAAATACAAGTCCTTGGAAGAGAAATCGATGGGGAAACCCAGGTCGATATAATTCTCCAAACGCTACCCAGAAGTTTTGAGCAGTTCCGCCTGAACTATAATATGAACAAAAGAGAGTATACGTTGGCGGAACTTCTGACAGAACTACAGGCAACAGAAGGAATATTTCGTCACAGTTCTCAGATTCACTATGCTAAAAATGATTCTACTTCTAAGTCGAAAGGTAAGAAGAAGAAGAAACAAGTCTTTTCAGCAAAAAAGATGAACAAACCTCAGGGTACAGGACAAAAACCTAAAATGAAGAAGCCGAAGGGCAAGTGCTTCATCTGCAAGCAGTCAGGACATTGGAAGGTGGACTGTCCTCGTAGGAATCAGAACAATAAAGGTATATCTCATGCTCTAGTAGTTGAAACATGTTTAGCGGTGTTATCTACCAGCACCTGGTGTGTAGATACGGGAGTCACTGATCATGTCTGCAATTCTTTGCAGGGGTTCCAGGAAACCCGATGACTATTTGAAGGAGATATAACTATCTACATGGGCAATGCTACTAAAGTGGTGGTTGTTGCAGTGGGAGACGTCTACTTATCTTTTGATAGGAATAGAAGTTTGATTTTAAAAAATTGTCTTTATGTACCCAGTTTTAGAAATAATTTAATTTCAATTTCTAAACTGTTTTTGGATGGATATTCTATTTCTTTTAGTAACAATGTGGTTATAAAGAGAAATAAGGTGATTATCTGTTCTGGTGCATTGGTTGGCAATTTATATATACTTTAAATCCAATTTCTCCCACAATGCAAAATATAGAAATTAATAACACATCTTCTAACTCTAATAAGAGAAAAGAACCTTCGGAAATGAACCAAACGTATCTTTGACATCTAAGACTTGGTCATATTAACATAGGTAGGATTCAAAATCTCATAGCCGATGGACTCTTGGGTTCATTAGAGTTGGAAAACTTTCCAACCTATGAATCTTGCTTGGAAGGTAAAATGACCAAGAGACCTTTTAAGGCCAAGGGGTATAGAGCCAAAGATACGTTAGAATTGGTTCATTCTGATTTGTGTGGTCTTATGTCTATCCAGACAAGAGGTGGTTATGAATGCTTCGTCTCCTATATAGACGATTATTCAAGATATGGATACATTTACTTGATGCGCCGCAAGTCTGAATGCTTTGATAAGTTCAAAGAATATAGGGCTAATGTGGAGAAACGTCTTGGTAAAAGTATCAAGACACTACGGTCTGACCATGGTGGCGAATACCTCTTTGGAGAGTTTAGGAATTACTTATCAGAAGTCGGGATTCAATCCCAATTGTCTGCACCTGGTACACCCCAACAGAATGGTGTGGCAGAACGAAGGAATAGGACTCTTATGGAAATGGTTAGATGGATGATGAGTTATTCAGAATTACCAAATTCATTTTGGGGATATGCTCTGGAAACAGCAGTGTACATTCTGAATATGGTACCTTCTAAAACAGTTCCTTCTACTCCCATGGAATTATGGAATGGGCGTAAGCCTAGTCTGAATCATGTCCGGATATAGGGTAGTCCAGCACATGTGCTGAAGGGAGATACTGACAAATTGGAATCACGTACAGAAGTTTGTCTGTTTGTGGGATATCCTAAGGGAACCAAAGGTGGTTTGTTTTATAATCCTAAAAATCAGAAGATCATTGTTAGCACAAATCTCAATTTTTAGACGAAGATTATGTAATGAACCATAAGCCCATGAGTGAAATAGTTCTAGAAGAAATAAGAGAGGGCACGTCTACTTTAGTACCAACAGTACAAGATGAAGTTACCATAAGAAACTGCAACACGTGTCACACATGATACATAACCAGAGACAATGCCTCGTCGTAGTGGGAGGGTTGTAAGGCAACCTGAGAGATTCATGTTTTTGGGAGAATCTTCGGATTTGATCCCGGGTAAACATGAACCTGATCCCCAGTCATATGACAAAGCACTCCAAGATAAAGATGCAGTATCTTGGCAAAAGGCAATGAATTCTGAAATAGTATCTATGTATTCTAATAAGGTCTGGGAGCTTGTAGAACCACCTGATGGTATAAAAGCCATTGGATGCAAGTGGATCTACAAAAGGAAAAGAGGGATAGATGGGAAGGTAGAAACCTTCAAAGCAAGGCTTGTTGCGAAAGGGTATACTCAGAAAGAGGGAATCGATTATGAGGAGACTTTTTTGCCGGTAGCTATGTTTAAGTCTATCTGGATACTCTTATCTATTGTCGCTCATATGGATTATGAGATTTGACAAATGAATGTCAAGACAGC
Organism: Zingiber officinale; assembly: GCF_018446385.1. NCBI lineage: Eukaryota > Viridiplantae > Streptophyta > Magnoliopsida > Zingiberales > Zingiberaceae > Zingiber > Zingiber officinale. The sequence goes on along the minus strand of NC_055988.1, from coordinate 51,006,922 downwards.
TTTCCTTAACGGAAGTCTTGAAGAAAACATACATATGAAGCAACCAGAGGGATTCATTGAAAAAAGCAAAGAGCATCTAGTATGCAAGCTTAATCGATCCATATATGGACTGAAGCAAGCTTCAATATCTTGGAACATCCGGTTTAACGAAGTAATCTAGTCATATGGATTTATTCAGTGTCCGGATGAGTCTTGTGTATACAAGAAGTGTAACGAAAATGTGGTGGTATTCTTGTACTATACGTAGATGATATTTTGTTAATTGGTAACAATGTCAAAGTGTTATCGGACGTAAGGGTATGGTTGTCTAAATAATTTGATATGAAGGACTTAGGAGAATGTGCACACATTCTTGGGATCAAAGTTATAAGGGATCGCAAGAAAAGAATGTTGTGCCTATCTCAAGATTAATATATAGATACAATCCTTGCTCGTTTTAGCATACAGAACTCCAAGAAAGGTTTCTTACCTTTTAGGCATGGAGTAGCCTTATCTAAAGAGATGTCTCCGAAGACATCAAAGGAGATAGAGGATATGAAGGCAATTCCTTATGCTTCTGCTGTAGGAAGTCTTATGTATGCAATACTGTGTACGAGACCTGATATCTGTTTTGCCATGGGCAAGGTTAGCAGATATCAGAGTAACTCTGGACAAGGACATTGGACTGCTGTAAAGCATATATTGAAGTACCTGAGAAGGACAAGAGATTATATGCTAGTTTACCAAGCAAACAATTTGCTGCCTGTGGGTTACACAGATTCGGATTTCCAATCAGATAGGGGCAACAGTAAGTCTACATCAGGCTATGTGTTTACTTTAGGAGGTGGAGCCATTGCATAGAGGAGTGTTAAGAAAAAATGTGTTTCAGACTCAACCATGGAAGCTGAGTATGTGGCAGCTTCTGAGGCAGCCAAAGAAGCAGTATGGCTCAGGAACTTTCTAATGGACTTAGATGTGATTCCTGGTTTGCCCAAAATCATCACAATTTATTGTGATAATAGCGGTGCAGTTGCAAACTCGAAGGAACCACAAACCCATAAGGCGAGTAAACATATAGAGCGCAAGTACCACCTAATACGAGACATCGTCTAGCGAGGAGAAGTTGTCGTCGCCAAGATTGCATCAGCAGATAACCTGGCAGATCCTTTCACTAAGGCCCTTCCGGTGAAAACTTTTGATCGGCATGTGGAGGGGATGGGAATCAAATGTATGGTAGCAGATATGGCAGCTTAGTCGTTTAGTATAAGTGGGAGATTGTTAGAGTGTATACTAAAAGCCTAACTTTTGTAAACATTTATTTTTGAAATAAAAGAATCACATTGGTCAAATATCTACATTTTATTTGTTAAGTGTAGTTGTTCAATTAATTTATATTGTAGATAACATGGTGTGTGGTGTAACACATAGAAGATCATGTTATCAGTTCTTTATAAATTATAAACAGTTGCTCACGACTAAGATGGAAAGGAATAAACCATTGAAATAGTCGTAATGTAATTAGATATTAGTTTATCTTGACTAATGAATTACACTAATACACTCTGAGTGTATTGAGTAGGACCATTTTAGGTAAGTTCTTTTTATACTGACTTAATAAAAGAACTAGACCTTAGTTATTATGGAAGTGTGTGCTCTTAATCCTAATATAATAACAAGCATATATATTTAGTATTTATTTCTTTAACTTATCAAAGGGTGATATTTAGCTTGATAAATCAATAGGCCTGATAAGTTGGGAAATGATATTACTTATAGTGTGTGTTGTTGATTATAGAAGGAAATTGTGTCCTAGTAATCTCGGTTGAGAATGTCCCCAAGAGGAGCTCATAAAGATTATCATGTTAAACCCTGCAGGTGGATTTAGTCTGACATGACGATGAGGTTGAGTCTTGGACTTAGATATTAATTAAGTGAGTTGTCAGTAACTTACTTAATTAGTGGACATTCGTTATCTTAAATACAGGGAAACTAACACACTCATGATAAGAAGGAGCTCATAATGTAATTTGGGATTGGTGCGGTAGTGCAATAATAAGTCTCTAGTGGAATGAGTTATTATTGATGAACTTGAGTTGTGTGTTCGGGGCGAACACGAGATACTCAAGCTCATTGGAAGGCCAAAACCAATTTATCCTCTAGGTCCCTATTGTAGCCTCATTAAAGCCTCAAGTCCATCCAAATAAAAGCCCTTCTTGGTGTCTAAGAGAGGACCGGCCCAAGGCTTGGTGACCAAGCCAAGGGTCGGCCACCATCTTCTCTTAAGGGGCCGGCCCCTTACTAGGTGCCCAAGCAAGAAGGGGTAAGCCATAATAAATTCAAATAGGAGTAGTGTTTTGAATTTTTAAAATCTTCTCTTTGTAGAAAACTATAAGTTTTAAAAGAGAGATTTTAATTTTAAAAAATAACTTTTCTTATTTGAATTAGGTCACATGGTTTAATAGAGAGTTTTAAAAGTTTTAAAATTTTCCCTTTTAACCATCCTCATGGTTTTAGAAAAAAGGAAGAAAAGTTTTAAAATTAAAATTTTCTATTTTTTGTAACCATGTTAAAAAAGAAAATTTTTAGAAGAGAAGTTTTAAATTTTAAAATATGGTTTTAATTTTTAAAACTTTCCTTTTTAACATCCACTTTAGGAAAGAGGGCTTGTAAAATTTTATAAGAGGATTTCTTCTTTTAAAATTTTATAAAAGAATTATTATTCCTTCCTATAAGTGGTCGGCCACCCTTGCTTGGTGCCCAAGCAAGGGGTCGGCCAAGATTAAATCAAGTCAATCATTGATTTGGTGATTGATTCAATCAAGAGGAAAGAAAAGGAAAAATAAAAAGGAAATAGAAAAAACGAGAGGAAGATTTTAATTTTTGTAAAAAGTCTTTCCTTATTTACCTTGGGAAAGTAATATAAAAGAAGGGGAGAGGAGGCCTCATGAGATAACAATTCTTATTCTTTTGTTGGTGATCCTCTAGTGGTCGGCCCTCTCTCCCTCTCTTTTCCCTTTGCTCTCTTTTTCTCCTTGGTGGTGGTGGTGGCTGAAACATAGAGAAGAAGGAGAAGCTTTTTTGTTGGTGTTCATCTTGGAGGTTCGTCGCACACACGAGGTCCAAGGCGAGGTGAGGAATACGACAGAAGACCTTGAGGTCATTAGTATATAAAGAGAAGGTATAACTAGTAATTTTCTTCCGCATCATGCTAGTTATTTTTCTTTGTATGAATTCCAAACACAAGAGGCATTAGATCTAGTTTTTTGAATTAGTAATTCGTGTTTGTGTTTTTCTTTGTTTTTTCGAATTTGTGATTCGATTGTTCTTTTTGGTTAAACCTAGAGTTATATCAGGAAATTAAATATTAGCTTTCCTTAAAAGGCTTTGTCTAGGCGGTGGTGGATGCTCCCATTCCCAAGAAGGTCATGTGCCTTGCCATGCAGTCCTGGAAGCCAATTTTGGAAATTAATATTTAATTGAATTTATAACATAGGTGGATTTGGATCAATAGTGTTAAGTTCCGCTTGCGATCCAAATCTAAACCATTAAGAACAGATAAGTTAAATTTGGAACCAATGGTGTTAAGTTCCGTCTGCAATTCCTAATTTAGTTTCTAAAGAACACAATAGGTTGTTTAGGAAAGGTTTGATACTTGTACAAAATTTTTGTACAGTGGAACCGGTACGATCTTCCTAGGACTAACCAACAGTTTTAATATATTTGTCTTCTATTTTAAATCTTGGTTTATTTTGCTAAAGACATTTCAATATCTCTTTTTTTCTATTTTACAGGAAAATATAACTAATAGGTTATCGAGAATGGACTCTAACAATTCAACTAATTAATCACAAGATTTGTATGGTAAAGAACCAATTAGTGATGAGAAAATTGATAAGAAAAAAGGGCGGGATGCGTCAAAGTTGAAAATGGTTAGTGGCCAAGATAAGTGCAAAGAGTTGGAGCGTAATGAGTTTGGACAGCCGATAGGAGATAATTCAATGAAGTACGCTTCTTTCCTAGGTTGCATGATAAAGGAATTTGTGCCATATACATTAGATGGATGGAATGATATTGGTGAAGAAGTGAAGGATAGGATGTGGTGCTATCTTCAGGTAATATATTTAGTTACTTAATTTTTTATTTCCATTTTTATAACAAAATATAGATATATTTTCACGTTATTTAATGTATAGCTAACTTATAAAGTTGAGGATTGGGAAAAGAAATCAATTTTTCAAAAGTTATCTAAATTGTGCCGTGATCGAAAATCCAAATTGCAAATACTTGTACGAGAAGCTAATACAAGTCGAGTGGCTTCACGTGATCTAAGTTTGTTAAAACCTGAATTTATGGACCAAAATCAGTGGGGCTTATTTGTACAAAGGACATTATCATTGTAATGCCCGAAAAATCTCAAAATAAATTTTAGAAATATTCTATTATTTTTCTAGAATTTTAGAATATTTTATGGAATTTTTAGAGTAGCAGAAGTAGCAAAATTAAATAAAAACGTAAAATAGCCTAAGCAGGAATTGAACTCGAGACCTATTAGACCCTACGATTTATAAATGACCTTAGTAACCAGGGGGTCCCAACAGGGGTGTGCTGAAAGAAGAGGAGAGAAAATAATATTTATGATTGAGTTGGGTCGTATTAATCACTTAATATAAATAGGGAATTTAAGTGGGGATTATTATTTTGATCGACAACTTCTCTTATTCCTCACCCTCACCCGACGCCGCCTCCTCTCCTCCTCACCCTCTCGGCGCACAAGCCCAAGAGAACTAGGGTTCCACCCCTAGGGTCGTAGGAGCACCTTCCGGCGACAACTCCGATACGAGGACGCTCCTCTCCACGAGAAGAACGCGTAGACGTAAGAAGATCGCCGAAGAGATCTTCTTCTCCAGAAACCTAGCAATCAGAATTGTAAGAAACCTAGCACAGGAAGTAAGTAACCCCTCACCTGCAGTATAAGTAGCTAATCGTATGTTTCTACATTCTTAGTTCAACCATATGCAGAATTAGAGCACACCAAGTGCTCAATAAAATGACTAGTATAGTTATATGCTACAGTGGGCATTTTAATAGCTCAGTTAAATGCCATAGAAGCATTTTAAATAACATACATAGTCTTTCTTCAGTTATATGGGACTACGGTCCAATGGGTGGGCTCCCATAGTCGCCTCTAGGTTCAGATAACCTAGCTCTAGGTTCAGATAACCTAGTAAGAGCAAGATAAGATAAAATTAGCTTATGAACCAGTATTTTAGTTTATCAGTGGCACTATACTGGACTCTTAGTTGTCCTTGGGTTGGCCTCCCATAGTCGTCCCTAGGTTTAGATAACCTAGTAAACCCTACTAGATTCGGGACTAGCTACCTCGGGTCTAGTTACAGATGCGCGCATAGCAAGTACAGCTGCCGAGCCCATCAGCAGCATGATTAGTATTTTTATCTATTATGAAAATAGTTTTCCAAAACTTTACAAATCAGTTATCTGAATACGATACAGTTCCAGCACTAACCTAATATTAATTTTAGCTTAGCTTATGTATCAGTTTAGTTTTCTTGTTGATACAACAAATAGTTTATGTTTAGTAGTTGATTGTCATGTTTCAGTATTCTAGTATGATTCCAATCATGTATATCAGCATAGCATCCTTTTAAAAAAGCATGATTTCATCGAATGAATGTTTTGTGAGGTAGATGGTTCTTACTAAGCTCCGAAGCTTATAGTTTCCTTTTCCTTATACTGCAGATAAAGGTAAAGGGAAGATGGATTAGCGAAGGTTGGAGGTCAATGTGCCAAGATGTGTGTGAAAAGGAACTTGGAATAAAGACCCTTGGAGACTAGCAAGTTTAAAGGATTAGAACTCCTTATATTTTATTTTCCACACCTTTTGAATGTCTAAATGTTATGAATCGTGAAAGTATGCACTATATTATGCCTAGAGTTCTAGCTACCTTGATGTTAGTCGGTAAGTTATGAATAATGTCATGCTTAGTAATATTACAATGGTTATTGGTAGATACATTCATGTTGCACACAAAATGACTGAAATGCAGCAGAAATCAGAGCTCCAATCGATCGACCAATCGATTGGAGGGTCCCCAATCGATCAGCCGATCGATTCGGAAGTGATATGCTGTGTACAGAGAGCTAATGAATCGATCAGCTGATCGATCGGCCATGGATCGATCAACCGATCGATCGGGAATTTAATTTCTGCAAACAGAGAGCCTCTGAATCGATTATTGAATCGATTGGCCAGACTGGATTGATCAGCCGATCGATTCAGAATTGACCTCCGTGTACAGTAGCACGTTGAATCGATCAGTGGATCGATCAAGGAGCTCCAATCGATCAGTCGATCGATTGGAAAGTCTGATTTTAGCTCCTTGATCAAATAGAAAGTTTAGGTTCCCTTCTTTAGCATATGTACAACAATAAAATTGTATCTGGAATATAAATTCCAGATTTTATAGCAATTAGTAGAAATTTTTAATTAGTTCAGCTTCCCGCACACTATAGTTAGATAAGATAATGTAACCCCCGGCCTTACAGCTTAGTCAATAGAAGGCAGGGCGTTACAGAGTGGTATCAGAGCAAGTTCCATACTTCCTCCACACACACATCAGCATTGAACCTGCAGCTTCCAAGTAAGAATATCTCTCTCTTTAATTATGTTTCTTGCTTTTATGTCTATAGATAATTAAAGCATGTTCATATATGATAGCATCTAACAAGATAATAGTAGTTATGTAAACATGATTGTATTAGTTATGTATGTCCTCTATTTCTCTAGAAAATGGTATGAGGACGCCCAGCTAAAAGGGCACCAGCTATTGAGCCCCAGCATGAGGCAGACAGCTCAGTGCCTCCCCCAGACCTTACAGCAATAGTGGCGCAGTTACAGAAGCAACTAGCTGAACAGCAACAAGAGATAGCCACCTTAAGGGCTAATCAGCAGAACACTCCCACTATCACTCCAGAACCTAACCTAGCAACCCCAGTAGTGATAGAGGTTCCACCAGTCCAACCTACAGCACCAGAAGCCCCAGCAGCAAGGGCAAGGAGAGAAGCCTATCTGATCCAGTGGCAAAAAATCAAGACAGAGAATTTCTCAGGCACCAGTGAACCATGGGATGCCCAAGCCTGGTTCAAAACACTGGAGAGTACGATGGAGCTTCTGGACTGGCCAGAGTATGAAAAGGTGAAATGCGCCACCTTCTGCCTGGCAGGAGACGCACGTATGTGGTGGGAGAGGATTAAAGTGAAGTGCCCAGTGAACCAGATGACATGGGCCGACTTTGAGAGAGAATTCTTTGAGGAGTTCTTTCATATGCGGATCATAAACCGTCACTACGACGAGTTCACTGAATTTCGTCAGGGTAACCTTTCAGTTGAGGAGGCCATGGAAAAATTCAATAGACTGGCTCGTCTATGCCCTGAACTAGTCAGCACTGAAAGAGAACGAGTTCGGTTGATGCTCAAAATTCTAAGGCCGGAAATAGCAATGAACGTGGCCAGCGGTGTTCATAGGCCGCAAACCACTGAAGAACTGGTAAGTAGTGCTCTGATCACCGAGCATTACCAGAACAACATCAAGCAGCAGAAGCAAGCCTTTCCAAAGTCCAAAGGCCAAGGAGGCTCAGGTACTCAGAAACACCAGGGCCACAGCTCTAACTGGAAAGGGAACTCCAGTAACAAACGTAAACCAGGGAGTTACCCAAAAGGAGGACCAGCTAGTAAACAGCCTAGCTATCCCAAGTGTTCTACTTGTGGGAAATTCCACCCCGGAGTTTGTCGCAAGGGCACACGAGGATGCTTCGAATGTGGCCAGGAAGGGAATATGGCTAAGCAATGCCCGAACAAGACTAGTATTCCCCTACCGCAACCGATTCAGTATGGAGACAAGCCAGCACAATTACACCAGATGCAGGCTGCTTTAGATGTTCCACACATCAGCCAGGGCAGACTAGAAGCCCCCTCAGCCACGACGAACGTGAGGATCTACTCACTCTCTAGAGAGGACGTAGCAAATGTCTCGATTGTTGTTACAAGTCATATCAGTATTTTACAGCAAAGTGCAACTGTCTTATTCGATACTGGGGCAACCCATTCTTATATATCCAGGACATTCACCAAAAAGTTGGCAATATCTCCAGAGGTACTCAGTGGTCAGTTTTTGACAACACTACCTTTAGGAGAAATCATGGCATCCACGCACTGGCTCCGACCAGTGCCAGTCATTATAGCAGACAGAGAGCTTTTTGGTGATCTGATAGTGCTAGATATGGTTGACTACGATGTCATCTTGGGAATGGACTTTCTGATCAAGTACGGTGCCTCCATAGAGTGCCGTAAATAGAAAGTTGTGTTCCAACCTGAAGCAGGAGTGCAGTTTGGGTACATCAGAGAACCAAAGAGAAAGGCCAAGAAGTTTCTCTCAGCTCTGAAAGCACAGAAACTACTGGATTCAGGATGTATAGGATTCCTAGCACATGTAGCCAGTACCAATCAGGACAAGAACCAGAAGCTAGAAGAGGTTCGAGTTGTATGTGACTACCCAGCAGTCTTCCCTGAGGAGTTACTGGGCCTAACACCAGACAGAGAGATTGAATTTGAGATAGAACTTATCCCCAGTACGAATCTCATCTCCAAAGCACCCTACCGCATGACTCCAGAAGAACTGAAGGAACTTCAGGAGCAACTACAGGAGCTGCTTGACAAGGGTTTCGTACGCCCTAGTCACTTGCCATGGGGAGCTCCTGTATTGTTCGTGAAGAAGAAGGACGGGAGCATGCGCCTGTGTATAGACTACCGGGCACTAAACCAAGTCACGATTAAGAACAGGTATCCTCTTCCCAGGATAGATGACCTGTTTGATCAGCTGAAGGGAGCAGTAGTGTTCTCTAAAATAGACCCCAGATCGGGATATCACCAGGTGAGAGTTAAAGAGGGTGATATACCCAAGACAGCTTTCAGGACCAGATACGAACATTATGAGTTCATAGTCATGCCCTTTGGCGTGACGAACGCTCTAGCTACTTTCATGGACCTCATGAACAGAGTATTCAGAGAATACTTAGATAAGTTTGTTATTGTGTTCATCGACGACATTCTTATCTATTCCAGAACTCAGGAAGAACACGCAGAGCACTTGAAGATAGTACTGCAGACCCTTCACCAGAACCAGTTGTACGCCAAGTTCACGAAATGTGAATTCTGGCTCGATCAGGTTTCCTTTCTGGGTCGCATCATCTCCAAGGATGGTGTCATGGTAGACCCCAGTAAGATAGAGGCTGTGAGTAACTAGAAGAGACCTAAGAACGCTAGGGAAATCAGAAGTTTTCTGGGACTAGCAGGCTATTACAGAAAATTTGTAGAGGATTTCTCCAGGATAGCCTCCCCACTGACAGCTCTCACTAGGAAGAATAGAAAATTTCAGTGGACAGAGGACTGTGAGAAAAATTTCATCGAGCTAAAAAGAAGATTGACCAGTGCTCCCATTCTGACTCTGCCAGAAAACACAGACAGCTTTGATATTTATAGTAACGCCTCTAAATTGGGACTAGGAGCAGTACTGATACAAAATGACAGGGTGATCGCCTATGCCTCCAGACAACTCAAGGACTATGAGAGGAACTACTTTACTCATGACCTTGAGCTTGCAACAGTTGTTTTTGCCCTCAAAATTTGGAGACATTACTTGTATGGAGCTCAGTGCAGAGTGTATACAGATCATCAGAGTCTGAAGTACTTCTTCACTCAGAAGGATCTAAATATGCGACAGCGCAGATGGCTCGAGCTGGTCAAAGACTACGACATAGACATCCTCTACCACCCAGGAAAAGCCAATAAGGTGGCAGACGCACTTAGCAGGAAGTCCAGTGCTACCTTACTATCCCTAGCAGCCATATCACCGCCCCTACAAAAGGAGATTACAGATTTCGATCTCGAGCTTATAGTTGGGCAACTCTCTACCATGACATTAGCATCTACCCTGCTTGGTGACATCCAGACAGCTCAGGATCAGGACCCTGAAATTCAGAAAATCAAGCAAGGGTTAGCAGAATCAGAAAGTGGAGAGTTTAGAGTATCTGATAGTGGAGTATTTTATTTTGGTGACAGACTATGTGTTCCGGATCAGGAGGAACTACGGAGGAAGATCCTAGACGAGGCCCACAGGACTCCTTATGCGATGCATCCTGGTTCCACCAAGATGTACCAAGACCTAAAGAGATGTTTTTGGTGGCCTGGGATGAAAAGAGACATCGCTAGATATGTCAGTATCTGTCTGACCTGTCAGAGAGTCAAGGCAGAACACCAGAGATCAGGAGGAGTTCTGCAGCCTATTCAGATTCCAGAATGGAAGTGGGAGGATACTTCCATGGATTTCATAGTGGGACTACCCAGAACCACGAATGGTTTCGATGTCATCTGGGTAATAGTCGACAGGTTGACTAAATCAGCCCACTTCTTAACTATCAGGATATCCAACTCCATGGAGCAGCTAGCTCAGTTGTATCTCAAGGAGATTGTCAGACTACATGGAGTTCCACGGACCATCATTTCAGACAGAGACAGTAGATTCACGTCACACTTCTGGGAGTGTGTACAGTCATAATTAGGCACCAGGTTAAAGTTTAGCACAACTTTCCACCCTCAGACAGATGATCAGACGGAGCAAGTAAATCAGGTACTCGAAGATATGCTCCGAGCGTGTGCCCTAGACTTCAAGGGAAGTTGGTGCAAATATCTGTGTTTAGCAGAATTTACATACTACAATAGCTATCAGGCCACTATCGGCATGGCACCCTACGAGGCTCTCTATGGGCGGAGGTGTAGATCTCCAATCTGCTGGTATAAAAGTGGTGAACAGAAAGAACTAGAACTTCAGACAGATCTAGTAGCAGATACCACAGCAGCTATACAGCAGATCCGCCAGAGGATAGAGACAGCTCAGAGCCGCCAGAAAAGTTATGCTGATACACAGCGCCGACCCTTAGAGTTTTCAGTTGGGGATACAGTATTCCTCCGAGTGGCTCCCATGAAGAGAGTAATGCGTTTTGGGAAGAAGGGTAAATTAAGTCCCAGATATATGGGACCATACCTTATCACCAGAAGAGTTGGCAAGGTATCATATGAGCTAGAGCTACCCGAGGAGATGTCAGCTATCCATAACGTATTTCATGTCTCTATGCTGAAGAAGCATATCCCAGATGCCACCCAGGTGATTGAGCCTCAGTCGGTACAAGTCCGCGAAGACCTCAACTATGACAGTCAGCCTATTCAGATAGTAGACCGAGCAGTTAAGAAATTGCAAAACAAGGAGGTACCATTAGTACAGAAGAGACAACTTGGGAGACAGAAGCTAGTATGAGATAAAAGTACCCAGAGTTATTTTAAATTTGAGGATGAACCTTTTATAAGGTATGGGGGATTCTAACGCTCAAAAATTCTCAAAATAAATTTTAGAAATATTCTATTTTTTTCTGGAATTTTAGAATATTTTTATAGAATTTTTGGAGTAGCAGAAGTAGCAAAATTAAATAAAAACATAAAATAGCCTAAGTAGGAATTGAACTCGAGATCTATTAGACCCTACGATTTATAGATGACCTTAGTAACCAGGGGGCCCCAGCAGGGGTGTGCTAAAAGAAGAGGAGAGAAATTATATTTATGATTGAGTTGGGTCGTATTAATCACTTAATATAAATAGGGAATTTAAGTGGGGATTATTATTTTGATCGACAACTTCTCATATTCCTCACCCTCACCCGACGCTGCCTCGTCTCCTCCTCACCCTCTTGGCGCACAAGCCCAAGAGAACTAGGGTTCCACCCCTAGGATCGTAGGAGCACCTTCCGGCGACAACTCCGATACGAGGACGCTCCTCTCTGCGAGAAGAACACGTAGACGTAAGAAGATCGCCGAAGAGATCTTCTTCTCCAGAAACCTTGCGATCAGAATTGTAAGAAACCTAGTGTAGGAAGTAAGTAACCCCTCACCTGCAGTATAAGTAGCTAATCGTATGTTTCTACATTCTTAGTTCAGCCATATGCAGAATTAGAGCACACCAAGTGCTCGATAAAATGACTAGTATAGTTATATGCTACAATGGGCATTTTAATAGCTCAATTAAATGCCATAGAAGCATTTTAAATAACATACATAGTCTTGCTTCAGTTATATGGGACTACGGTCCAATGGGTGAGCTCTCATAGTCGCCTCTAGGTTCAGATAACCTAGCTCTAGGTTCAGATAACCTAGTAAGAGCAAGATAAGATAAAATTAGATTATGAACCAGTATTTTACTTTATCAGTGGCACTGTACTGGACTCTTAGTTGTCCTTGGGTTGGGCTCCCATAGTCGTCCCTAGGTTTAGATAACCTAGTAAACCCTACTAGATTCGGGACTAGCTACCTCGGGTCTAGTTAGGGATGAGCGCATAACAAGTACAGCTGTCGGGCCCATCAGCAGCATGATTAGTATTTTTATCTATTATGAAAATAATTTTCCAAAACTTCACAAATCAGTTATGTGAATACGATACAGTTCCAGCACTAACCTAATATTAATTTTAGCTTAGCTTATGTATCAGTTTAGTTTTCTTGTTGATACAACAAATAGTTTATGTTTAGTAGTTGATTGCCATGTTTCAGTATTCTAGTATGATTCCAATCATGTATATCAACATAGCATCCTTTTAAAAAAGCATGATTTCATCGAATGCATGTTTTGTGAGGTAGATGATTCTTACTAAGCTCCCAAGCTTATAGTTTCCTTTTCCTTATACTGCAGATAAAGGTAAAGGGAAGATGGATTAGCGGAGGCTGGAGGTCAATGTGCCAAGATGTGTGTGAGAAGGAACTTGGAATAAAGACCCTTGGAGACTAGCAAGTTTAAAGGATTAGAACTCCTTATATTTTATTTTCCGCACCTTTTGAATGTCTAAATGTTATGAATCGTGAAAGTATGCACTATATTATGCCTATACTTCTAGCTACCTTGATGTTAGTCGGTAAGTTATGAATCATGTCATGCTTAGTAATATTACAATGGTTATTGGTTGATACATTCATGTTGTACACGAAATGACTGAAATGCAGCAAAAATCAGAGCTCCAATCGATCGGTCGATCGATTGGAGGGTCCCCAATCAATCAGCCGATCGATTGGGAAGTGATATGCCGCGTATAGAGGGCTGATGAATCGATCAGCTGATCGATCAGCCATGGATCGATCAGCCGATCAATCAGGAATTTAATTTCCGCGAACATAGAGCCTCTAAATCGATTATCAGATCGATTGGCCAGGCTGGATCGATTAGCCGATCGATTCAGAATTGACCTCCGTGCATAGTAGCACGTTGAATCGATCAGTGGATCGATCAAGGAGCTCCAATCGATCAGCCGATCGATTGGAAAGTCTGATTTCAGATCCTTGATCAAATAGAAAGTTTAGGTTCCCTTCGTTAGCATATGTACAACAATAAAAGTGTATCTGGAATATAAATTCCATATTTTATAGCAATTAGTAGAATTTTTAAATTAGTTCAGCTTCCCGTACACCATAGTTAGATAAGATAATGTAACCCCCAGCCTTACAGCTTAGTAGTAGAAGGCGGGGCGTTACAACCATCTACCTTTCAAGTAAGTATTTATTCACTCAGACCATGAGTTTGAAGGGAATGCACTGAATTTATTCTCTTGTTATGGTTGGGTAAGAGACTACTAAGTTTTAATATGTTGGAGAGTTTGATTATGCGATTTTAATTAATCTTAGGAAAAGAGTGCAAGATTTAGAGCAATGAGGGAAAAACAAGACCACATTCACACAATGAGCAGGAGAGGTTATACTCGTTTGACTCACATTATGGTAATTATTTTTAATTTTTTATAATTTAAGTAATAAGTAATGATATATGTATCTTTTGAATATCTTGTAATGATTTTGTATATATTTCTTGTTAGTTAGAGCCCTAGAGCCAATCATTTGATGATTGTATTATGGACTTGTTGTATCATATTCTTATATAAATAAAGGCATTTGATTTTGGTTATTATACTTACTTGTATTGGTGCCAAATAAACTAAGTATAATAACGTCCTTGAGTAGAGAGTTCTTACCTATATCAATCGGTTAGTTGAACCGATAGTGAGATGATATAGGGAACACTACTCTTAATCATTCCTAGTCGAGTATTAACATTAAGGGACAATGTTAATGCAATAAGACTAGCATGTAGGTCAACTCGATGACTTGATCTCACAAGTCATGGATATAGAGATATTAAGTTGACACATGGATATGCATTAGAGAATATATACTGAATGTACTTTCTCATGAGAAAGTATCATGGATCGTTATATAAGTGTCATATACTTTCTCATGTGGCTATTAGTATGACTACTAGTCCTTAGACCTGAAGTCACCATGGTTCCCTACATAATGAGTTATGTACTTTGGTTTCGTCAAATGTCACCCGTAACTGGGTGGACTATAAAGGTGATTACTGGGTATGTAACGAATTATGCAGAGGGATGTGAGTGATGTAGATGGGATTTATCCCTCCTATATGACGGGAGCGACATCGATATTCTTGATAGTGAGACCACGAAGTGCATGGCCATGCCCAAATGAGTCAATATGAGATATTGAGCTCATTTGATTTAGTGAGTCTACTTGGAGTTCAAGATTTAGATTGGTCAGAGGATGACACGGTCTATGCCTCACATTGATCAATGTAGATGTCCAGGATAGAAGGACACTTGTCATATATTGTGAAGAGTCACATTTAGTAGTCACAAGGTGATGTTGGATCTCAACATTCTTGTAACTTGGGTAGTAATGATGTGTTGCTAGATACCGCTCATTACTTATGCTCCTAAATGGGTTTAGGGGCATTGCCAACATTACAAGAACCTATAGGGTCACACACTAAGGACAATTAGATGGAGATTAGGTTCATATGATGAACCAAGAGGATTAGATTCATTTGATGAATCAAATTGGATTAAGAGTAATCCTAATTGGGCTAATTGAGTTGGACTCAAGTTGATTCATATGTTCAATGAGTCTAATTTAGATTATGGCTCATTGAATCAATTTAATTAAATGAATTAGATTCATTATATTAAATTGGCTTGAATTAAATGGTTTGATTAGATCAACCATGAGAGAGATTAAGTCAAGTTTGACTTGACTTGAGAGGAAGATGAAGAGTCAAGTTTGACTTGACTTTATGCCACCTCATTGGTGAGTTGGCATTGATTGGGCCAATGATGATGCTCCTCATCATCATGGTTGCTTAAGTAGTATGCCACCTCATGGGAGTTACCAAGAGTTGTGACTCTTAGCATTCCATCGAGGTTACAACACCTCTTAATGTGGCCAGCCACATCAATTGCATGGTGAGTTTCATTTTGTGTGTAATTCTCATTCATTCTATCATCTTCTTCCTCAAGCTCTCCCTCTCCTTTCTTGGCTGAACATCATAGGTGCTAGCACACCTTTGTTTGGTCCCCTCCACCTAATTTTGTTCGTGTGGATACTTCTAGAGGGTTGTCTACTTTGACAATCTTGAGATCTGGCAAACCGTTGGACTAGCAGGATAGCGAAGGGCATTGCATCGTGGGTAACGCTCTTATCTAGTGTAGATCTAGACTTTAGAAACTCGTACTCATAATTTTGTTTTATTTTTCTTCGTACGGATCCGGTGGCCGGGGGTTTCGGGGTTTCCACGACGCGAAAAAGCGGTTTTCGCGGCCCGAAAAACCCAATAGTGGTATCAGAGCCACGTGTGAAGCTTGTACGAGTTTAGTTTTTGATTTTATGACAAAAAATTTAGTACTATATTTTTCTGTAAATTTCTGATTTTTATGATTTTTATGGGTATTTTTCTCGGAGAAGCGAAGCACAAGTGTTTCGACACTTGTAGGCTTCGACTACCGAGAAGCTTTTTCCGAAACAGCAAGGTTTTGCCCCAAAACTTTTTGGGACAGCGGACTAAGGCGCTGTAGGATCGTGTAGGGACACTCGCGATGGTTAGATCGTGGGTAGGGGTGCTGCCCCTGGCCCCGCAAGGGGATTCTGTTGGTTACTACTCGGAAAACCTATAGGTTCCACTGTACAAAAATTTTGTACAAAGGTCTGAACCTTTTCCTAGCTACCATGTGTTCTTTTAAATTAAATTTTGGATCGCCTGCGGAACTTAACACGTTTGATCCAAAACTTAATCTATTTGTTCTTTTAGGTTTTGACTTGGATCTCCTGCGGAACTTAACACGTTCGACCCAAGTCTCCTTAAGTTATTAATTCCATTAAATATTAATTTCCATAATTGGTTCCCAGTACTGACGTGGCGAGGCACATGTCCTTCTTGGATATGGGAGCAACCACCACCGACTAGACAAAACCTTTTATAGAAAACTAATATTTAATTTCCTAAAATAACTTTAGGTTAACCAAAGAGAACAATCAAATCACAAGGAAAAGAAAAAAACAAAAGAACACAACATCGAAAAACATATTCGAAATTCTAGAACGTAAGCCTCTTGTATTTGGTATTATTTCCATAAATAACTAGTATGATGCGGAAAGAAAAATTACTAGTTATACCTTATAGAAAAACCTCTTGATCTTCTACCGTATTCCTCTTCTAACCTCGGACGTTGTGTGGGCAACGATCTTCCGAGATGAGAAACCACCAACCACCTTCTCCTCCTAGCTAGGTTCGGCCACAAAGGAAAAGCTTCACCAAGGAAGAAAATCAAAACACTAACCAAGCTCCAAGAGATACTAGCTTTCTCTCCTTCTTCTTCTTCTTCTCCGAGTAGTATCCGGCCACCACAAGAGCTCCAATAGAAGAGGGAGATTCGGCCACCACAAGAGAAAGAGAGGGAGAGGATGGCCGGCCACACCAAGGAACAAAAGAGGGAGAGAAAATAATAGAGGTTGTTACTCATGAAGGCACCCTCACCCCTTCTTTTATATTCCTTGGCCTAAGCAAATTAGGAAATTTAATTACAATAAAATTTTCTTAATTTCCTTGACATGATTTAATTGAGAAAAATAAAATAAAATTTCCCAATTAAATCTACATTGGTCGGCCACATCATTGGAGAACAAATTGGACAAGTTTCAATCAACAATTAAAACTTCCTAATTTGTTTCCAGAAATTTTAAAATTAAAATTTCTCTTTAAAAATCTCTACATGGTTAATAAAAGAAATTTCTATAATTTTAATTTTATCAACATGTGAATAATTTTTAAAGTGAAAATAAAATATCTCACCAATCTACAAATAAGGAAAGAGATCTAATCTCTTCCTTTAATCTTTTGTAAATTTTAAAAGAGAGATAATTTAATTTTGATTCTCTTTAATAAATTATTTTTTCCACATAATAAAAATTAAAATTAAAATTCTTTTTAATTTATTTTGGCCGGCCCTACTAGTTTGGATTCAAGCTAGGGCCGGCCACCCAATCTTATACCTAGGCCGGCCCTAGCTTGTTTCCCAAGCTAGCTTGGCCGGCCCCTATTGGGTGGGTATAGAAGGTGGGTATAGAACTCTACAAATAAGAGGCTACGATAGGGACCGAGAAGAGGAATTGGTTTTGGTCTCCTGATAAAATTAAGCATCCCATGTTCGCCCCGAACACACAACTTAATTTTATCAATGATAATTCATTCCACTAGAGAACTATCATTGAACTACCGCACCAATCCCAAATTACATTTTTGGGCTCCTTCTTATTATGAGTGTGTTAGTCTCCCTGTGTTTAAGATATCAAATGTCCATTAATTAAGTGAGTTACTGACAACTCATTTAATTAATATCTAAGTCCAAGAGTAGTACCACTCAACCTTATTATCATGTCGGACTAAGTCCACCTGCAGGGTTTAACATGACAATCTTTATGAGCTCCTCTTGAGGACATTATCAACCTAGTATCTCTAGGACACAGTTTCCTTCTATAATCAACAACACACACTATAAGTGATACCATTTCCCAACTTATTGGGTTTATTGATTCAACGAAATAAATCTCACCCATTGATAAATTAAAGAAATAAATATCAAATATATATACTTGTTATTATATTAGGATTAAGAGCACACACTTCCATAATAACTGAGGTTTTTGTTCCTTTATAAAGTCAGTATAAAAGAAACAACCTCAAATGGTCCTACTCAATACACTCTAAGTGTACTAGTGTAATTATACAGTCAAGATAAACTGATACATAATTACACTACGACCTTCTAATGATTTGTTCCTTTCCATTTTGGTCGTGAGCTACTATTTATAATTTATAAGGTACTGATAACATTATCTTCTGCATGTGACACCACATGCTATGTTATCTACAATATAAATTAATTGAACAACTACAAACAAATGTAGATAATTTGACCAAATGTGATTCTTTTATTCAAAAACAAATGTTTACAAAAGCTTAGGCTTTCAGTATACACTCCAACAATCTCCCACTTATACTAATGACTAAGTTGCCATATCTTCTACCATACATCTGATTCTCATTCCCTCCACATGCCGATCGAAAGCTTTCGCCGGAAGGGCCTTAGTGAAAGGATCTGCCAGGTTATCCGCTGATGCAATCTTGGTGATGACAACTTCTCCTCGCTTCACGATATCTCGTATCAGGTGCTACTTGCGCTCTATATCTTTACTTGCCTTATGAGCTCGTGGTTCCTTCGAGTTTGCAACTGCACCGCTATTATCACAATAAATTGTGATGATTTTGAGCAAACCAGGAATCACATCTAAGTCCATTAGAAAGTTCCTGAGCCATACTGCTTCTTTAGCTACCTCAGAGGCTGCTACATACTCAGCTTCCATGGTTGGGTCCGAAACGCATTTCTGCTTAACACTTCTCCATGAAATGGCTCCACCTCCTAAAGTAAACACATAGCCTGATGTAGACTTACTGTTATCCCTATCTAATTGGAAATATGAATCCGTGTAACCCACAGGGAGCAGATCGTCTGCTTGGTAAACTAGCATATAATCTCTAGTCCTTCTCAGGTACTTTAATATATGCTTTACCGCAGTCCAATGTCCTTGTCCAGGGTTACTCTGATATCTGCTGACCATGCCCACGGTAAAACAGATATCAGGTCTCGTACATAGCATTGCATTCATTAGGCTTCCTACAGCCGAAGCATAAGGAACTGCTTTCATGTCCTCTATCTCTTTCGACGTCTTTGGAGACATCTCTTTAGATAGAGCTACTCCATGTCTAAAAGGTAAGAAACCTTTCTTGGAATCCTGCATGCTAAAACGAGCAAGGATTGTATCTATATATGAAGCTTGGGACAGACACAACATTCTTTTCTTACGATCCCTTATAACTTTGATCCCAAGAATGTGTGCACAATCTCCTATGTCCTTCATATCAAATTGTTTGGACAACCATACCCTTACGTCTGATAATACCTTGACATTGTTGCCAATTAACAAAATATCATCTACGTATAGTACAAGAAATACCACCACGTTTCCGTTACACTTCTTATATACACAAGACTCATCCGGACTTTGAATAAATCCATATGACTGGATTACTTCATTAAACCGGATGTTCCAAGACCTTGAAGCTTGCTTCAGTCCATAAATGGACCGATTGAGCTTGCACACTAGATGCTCTTTGCCTTTTTCAATGAACTCTTCTGGTTGCTTCATATGGATGTTCTCTTCAAGACTTCCATTAAGGAAAGCTGTCTTGACATCCATTTGCCAAATCTCATAATCCATATGAGCAGCAATGGATAAGAGTATCCGGATAGACTTAAGCATGGCTACCGGTGAAAAGGTTTCCTCATAATCGATTCCCTCTTTCTGAGTGTACCCTTTCGCAACAAGCCTAGCTTTGAAGGTTTCTACCTTCTCGTCTGTTCCTCTTTTCCTTTTGTAGATCCACTTGCATCCAACGGCTTTTACACCATCAGGTGGTTCTACAAGCTCTCAGACCTTATTAGAGTACATAGACTCTATTTCAGAATTCATTGCCTTTTGCCAAGATGCTGCATCTATATCTTGGAGTGCTTCGTCATATGTTCGTGGATCAGGTTCATGTTTACCCGGGATCAAGTCCGAAGACTCTCCTAAAAACATGAATCCTTCAGGCTGCCTTACAACCCTCCCACTACGACGAGGCACTGTCTGTGGTTGTGTATCATGTGTGACACGTGTTGCAGTCTCTTGTGGTACTTCATCTTGTACTGTTGGTACTAAAGTAGACATGTCCTCTCTAAGTTCTTCTAAAACAACTTTACTACTGGGCTTGTGATCCATTATATAGTCTTCTTCAAAAAACTGGGAATTGGTGCTAACAATGACCTTCTGGTCTTTAGGACTATAAAATAAACCACCTTTCGTTCCTTTGGGATATCCTACAAACACGCAAACTTCTGTACGGGATTCTAACTTATCAGCATCTGGTTTCAGCACATGTGCTGGACTACCCCAAATCCGAATATGTCTTAGACTGGGTTTTCGCCCATTCCATAATTCTATGGGAGTAGAAGAGACTGATTTAGAAGGTACTAAGTTCAGAATGTATACTGCTGTTTCTAGAGCATATCCCCAAAACGAATTTGGTAATTCTGAATAACTCATCATCGATCTAACCATCTCCATAAGAGTCCTATTCCTTCGTTCTGCTACACCATTCTGTTGGGGTGTTCCAGGTGCAGACAGTTGGGATTGAATCCCGGCCTCTGATAAGTAATTCCTAAACTCTCCTAAGAGGTATTCGCCACCACGATCAGATCGTAGTGTCTTGATACTTTTACCTAATCGTTTTTCCACATCAGCCTTGTATTCTTTGAACTTATCAAAGCACTCGGACTTGCGGCGCATTAGGTAAATATATCCGTATCTTGAATAATCGTCTATGAAAGAGACAAAATATTCAAAACCTCCTCTTGCCTGGACAGACATAGGACCACACAAATCAGAGTAAACCAATTCTAACACTTCTTTGGCTCTATACCCCTTGGCCTTAAAAGGCCTCTTGGTCATTTTACCTTCCAAGCAAGATTCACAAGTTGAAAAATTTTCCAACTCTAATGAACCCAAAAGTCCATCGGCTATAAGCCTCTGAATCCTACTTAAGTTAATATGACCAAGGCTTAGATGCCAAAGATATGCTTGGTTCATTTCTGAAGGTTCTTTTCTCTTATTTGAGTTAGAAGATGAATTATAAATTTCCATGTTTTGCTTTGTGGAAGAAATTGGATTTAAAGTATACAAATTGCCAACTAATGCACCAGAACAGATAATCACTTTATTTCTTTTAATAACTACATCGTTACTGAAATAAACTGAATATCCATCTAAAAACAGTTTAGAAACTGAAATTAAATTCTTTCTAAAACTAGGTACATAAAGACAATTTCTTAAAATCAAATTTCTATTTCTACTAAAAGATAAGCAGACGTCTCCCACTGCAGCAGCCGCCACCTTAGTAGCATTGCCCATGTAGACGGTAATCTCTCCTTCAGTTAGTCGTCGGGTTTCCTGGAACCCCTGCAAGGAATTGCAGACATGATCAGTGGCTCCCGTATCTACACACCAGGTGCTGGTAGATAACACCGCTAAACATGTTTCAACAACTAGAGCATGAGATATACCTTTGTTGTTCTGATTCCTACGAGGACAGTCCGCTTTCCAATGCCCTGACTGTTTGTAGATGAAGCACTTGCCCTTCGGCTTCTTCACTCCAGCTTTAAATCCTGTACTCTGAGATTTATTCACTTTCTTTGCTGAACCAGCTTGTTTCTTCTTCTTCTTTCCTCTCGGTTTAGAAGTAGAACCATTTTCAGCATAGTGAATTTGAGAATTGTGACGAAATAATCCTTCTGCCGCTTGAAGTTCTGTCAGTAGTTCCCCTAATGAATAAATCCTCTTATTCATATTATAGTTCAGGCGGAACTGCTCAAAACTTCTAGGTAGCGTTTGGAGGATCATATCGATCTGGGTTTCCCCATCAATTTCTCCTCCAAGGATCTGTATCTCGTTCAGATAAGCCATCATCTTTAGGATATGATCCCTTACAGGAGTACCCTCTTGCATGGTGGCTGTCATTATCTTTCTCATGGCTTCTTGTCTAGAAGCCCTATCCTGATGACCAAAGAGTTCCTTGAGATTGTTCATAATATCATAGGCTGTTGGTAAATCTTGATGCTGATGTTGCAATACATTTGACATTGAAGCCAAAATGTAACACCGCGCCATCTCATCTGCTTTTACCCATTTCCTATGATATTCAATCTCCTCTTGGGTAGATTCACCAGTAGGTGCATCAGGGCAATGCTCAGTCAGTACAAATTTATAGCTTTCAGCAGTAAGAACAATGTCCAGGTTTCTTTTCCAATCTATGTAATTAGGTCCAGTAAGTCTATTCTGTTGAAGTATGATGGACAGTGGGTTGAAAGTCATCCTAAGAATCACAAATAACTTTTGGTCAGAACTCTAAATTTAGAATAATATTGATTCCTCAAACAATACTATTTTAAATTAACCAACACCTCATAACACCGTGAATTTTGTATGCCACGTTAGTGTGGACGTGTACAAATTCAACATTTGTAAAAGGAGGGTTTTAACCCATTAATTTTATTATCTTGTCAACCTAACTTTTTGACAAATAAAATTAATAGTTGGTATCATTTGGTCACACAAATAATAGCAGTGACTCCGTTGGGGAGGATACTAATAGATGTGTCTAAGTGTATACCATTACTTGACACTAAGTCCATTAATAAAATTATGCCCCTTCCGTTGGGGATGATCACACGCTCTTAATTAACTTCCTATAGTCATCCAAAAAAGGAAGTCTGTTCTAGTGATCCGCAAACAAGCTCATCCGTTATGGAGGAAGGCACTCAGAGCCAACGTGCAAGCTTGTTTGCATCACTTACAAACCAGTAATGGAGACCATGGGATTTATTTAAAAATCCCTCTCCCACTTAGTTATTTATAAATGAGGAATTTTAGCTATGCTAGCCTACTAAACTTGTAAACTAACATGCACACACAGCACAATATAAAAGCAATAAATAGAAAATCTAATTTTCAACTATTATGGCTTTTATCTCTAGTTGTCCTCCGTGTGTTGTCATCCCAAGTTGTTGCCATATTTGGCCACCGCCACCGGATCTAGCTGTCGCATCCATCTTGCTCCTAGTTCCGCTGCGCCTCTGGTCCTTAGAAGGTTCCACGCTTTGCAAGATTCGATCCGCGACATAAATAGAATTTTACATTTTGATCCTATATTCCATAAAAGGAATGTACATGTATCTAGATCAAAAATAAAATCCTAATAAAACTAAATACAGCTCCTGCTGTATTTGAATACAATCATGCACACACATATAAATGCCCTTGACATGTCCAAGGGTCCAATCACACATATAATAACTAAAAGCCATAATAGTTGGATCCTGCATCCACAAAGTTAGCACATCCTACTATTAACCTGCCTAAATTATGTATGACATGTGCATAATTAACCTAATACCAAATACACAGAGGCAAAACCCTAGCTCTGATACCAATTGTTGGTTGCTACTCGGAAAACCTATAGGTTCCACTGTACAAAAATTTTGTATAAAGGTCTGAACCTTTTCCTAGCTACCATGTGTTCTTTTAAATTAAATTTTGGATCGCCTGCGGAACTTAACACGTTTGATCCAAAACTTAATCTATTTGTTCTTTTAGGTTTTGACTTGGATCTCCTGCGGAACTTAACACGTTCGACCCAAGTCTCCTTAAGTTATTAATTCCATTAAATATTAATTTCCATAATTGGTTCCCAGTACTGACGTGGCGAGGCACATGGCCTTCTTGGATATGGGAGCAACCACCACCGACTAGACAAAACCTTTTATAGAAAGCTAATATTTAATTTCCTAAAATAACTTTAGGTTAACCAAAGAGAACAATCAAATCACAAGGAAAAGAAAAAAATAAAAGAACACAACATCGAAAAACATATTCGAAATTCTAGAACGTAAGCCTCTTGTATTTGGTATTATTTCCATAAATAACTAGTATGATGCGGAAAGAAAAATTACTAGTTATACCTTGTAGAAAAACCTCTTGATCTTCTACCGTATTCCTCTTCTAACCTCGGACGTTGTGTGGGCAACGATCTTCCGAGATGAGAAACCACCAACCACCTTCTCCTCCTAGCTAGGTTCGGCCACAAAGGAAAAGCTTCACCAAGGAAGAAAATCAAAACACTAACCAAGCTCCAAGAGATACTAGCTTTCTCTCCTTCTTCTTCTTCTTCTTCTTCTCCGAGTAGTATCCGGCCACCACAAGAGCTCCAATAGAAGAGGGAGATTCGGCCACCACAAGAGAAAGAGAGGGAGAGGATGGCCAGCCACACCAAGGAACAAAAGAGGGAGAGAAAATAATAGAGGTTGTTACTCATGAAGGCACCCTCACCCCTTCTTTTATATTCCTTGGCCTAGGCAAATTAGGAAATTTAATTACAATAAAATTTCCTTAATTTCCTTGACATGATTTAATTGAGAAAAATAAAATAAAATTTCCCAATTAAATCTACATTGGCCGGCCACATCATTGGAGAACAAATTGGACAAGTTTCAATCAACAATTAAAACTTCCTAATTTGTTTCCGGAAATTTTAAAATTAAAATTTCTCTTTAAAAATCTCTACATGGTTAATAAAAGAAATTTCTATAATTTTAATTTTATCAACATGTGAATAATTTTTAAAAAGAAAATAAAATATCTCACCAATCTACAAATAAGGAAAGAGATCTAATCTCTTCCTTTAATCTTTTGTAAATTTTACAAGAGAGATAATTTAATTTTGATTCTCTTTAATAAATTATTTTTTCCACATAATAAAAATTAAAATTAAAATTCTTTTTAATTTATTTTGGCCGGCCCTACTAGTTTGGATTCAAGCTAGGGCCGGCCACCCAATCTTATACCTAGGCCGGCCCTAGCTTGTTTCCCAAGCTAGCTTGGCCGGCCCCTATTGGGTGGGTATAGAAGGTGGGTATAGGTGGGTATAGAACTCTACAAATAAGAGGCTACGATAGGGACCGAGAGGAGGAATTGGTTTTGGTCTCCTGATAAAATTAAGCATCCCATGTTCCTAACCGAGAGGAGGCTACGATAGGGCGCGAGCAACACATGGTGGTCAAAGGGAGGAGCTTGACAAGCTGTTGACCCTAGGTTGACCATCCGATCTTCTCATTGGCTTGAGAAGATTGTAGTAGGGCCATGACTAATCACAAATTAATTTAATTAATTGCTTGTATGTATGTGATGCATGATTAGTAATTAATTAGTGCCTAACGATTAGATTAGATCTAAATCGTGTACAAGATGCACCCTTTCGATTAGATTAGATCTATCGCGTATTTGATACACATCGACGATTAGATTAGATCTAAATCGCGTCAACTCTAATGCTTGCCGTGCCGTGATACCTATCACTACCTTGATCACATGTGTTGTTGAATCTGCCAAAGCAGAGAGACACATATTATCTTGGTAGGATACGGAGGGACAATCTTGGTCCCGCTTATCAATGCATGGGCGAATACAAACTCAATTACATTGAGTATTCCTAGTTAACTCGGTTAGATCGAGTACAACTATAGGCATTCTTCCAACGGTTGGAAAGATAGGACATAAATCACATTTATATTAATTATTGGGCGTATTAACCAAAGCTAACTCAAGTTTTAATATAACTGCGGATAATGATCCTATAAACAAGAGTTGCATAGAGATGTAATTGGTAAATCTTTACCTACCAATCATACTAAATCTTGGGTGTATTAGCCAAAGCTAACTCAAGGGTTAGTATGATGTGGATCTTGTCCCACATGAATTATAGAATTTAGTGGGAGCATCATTTAGTTAAAGGCCTAATTAAATGATTTAAAAGAATATGATATTTTTTTTCTGTATTTTTCTGTTGTAGATAACCATGACGTCAAATACGAACACTTTCTCCCTGCGTTCTGTCCTTGAGAAGGACAAGCTCAACGGAGCAAATTTCCTGGACTGGTACAAGAACTTGAGAATAGTTCTCACCCAGGAACGTAAACTGTACGTTCTGTAGCAGCCCATTCTGGAGGCTCCTCCTGCCAATGCCACACGAGCAGATAAAGATGCTTACAAGAAGCATCAAGATGACGCATTAGATGTGACCTGTCTAATACTCGCGACCATGAACTTTGAGCTTCAGAAGTAACACGAATTGATGGGCGCTTACGATATGGTTGAACATCTTCGTCAACTGTATCAAGGACAAGTGAGGCATAAGAGATTTGAGATCTCAAGGGCACTATTTCAGTGCAAGATGTCAGATGGGGCTCCCGTAGGCCCATATGTACTCAAAATGATTAGGTACATAGAAAACCTACAGAGGTTGGAATTCCCGCTTGGCCAAGAGATGGCCACTGACCTGATCTTGCAATCCTTGCCGGATAGCTATAGTTAGTTCGTTCTAAACTACAATATGAATGAAATTGACAAGTCACTGCCCGAGCTGCTTAGCATGTTAAGAACTGCTGAGCTGAACCTTAAGAAGGCTAAGCCCCACTCTGTTTTGATGGTTCAGAAACATAAGGGCAAGGGCAAGCCCAAAGGCAAGGGAAAGTCCCAAGCCAAGGGTGAAGGCAAGGCACTGAAGCCTAAAGGAGGGGTCGCCAAGGATGCTACCTGCTTCCACTGCGGTCAGACCGGGCACTGGAAGAGGAACTACAAGGTGTACCTGGAAGATCTTAAGAAGAAGCGAAGTGAGACTTCCACTTCAGGTATATATGTTATAGAAGTCAATCTATCTATTTCTTCATCATGGGAATTAGATACCGGATGTGCTTCTCACATTTGTACTAATGTGCAGGCGCTGAGAAATAGCAGGGCACGGGTTGCTGCTGTTGCTGTAGGGACTTATCATCTATCTCTGCCCTCTGGGCTTGTATTAGAATTAGATGAATGTTGTTATGTGCCTGCATTAACTAAGAACATAATTTCAGTTTCTTGTTTGGACAAGAAAGGTTTCTCTTTTATTATAAAGGACAAATGTTGTTCTGTTTATTTAAAAGATATGTTCTATTGTAGTGCACCTCTGATGAATGGACTCTACATTCTAGACCTTGAAAGCCCTATCTATAACATAAATACCAAGAGGTTCAAGTCAAATGACCTGAACCAAACCTATCTCTGGCACTGTCGCTTAGGTCATATAAATGACAAGCGCTTATCCCAGCTCCATAAGGATGGTTTGCCGGACTCTTTTGATTTTGAATCTTATGAGACGTGCGAGTCATGCCTACTAGGCAAGATGACCAAGACTCCCTTTAGTGGGCACAGCGAAAGAGCGACTGATTTGTTAGGACTCATACATAGTGATGTATGTGGCCCTTTTAATGTCGCTGCTAGAGGCGGTTATAGGTACTTCATCACATTTACTGATGACTTCAGTAGATATGGTTATGTGTACTTGATGACACATAAGTCAGAATCCTTTGAAAAGTTCAAAGAATTCGCGAATGAAGTACAGAACCAGCTTGGCAAGAGTATTAAGATACTTTGATCAGATCGAAGTGGAGAATACCTTAGCCATGAGTTTCGTAACTATCTAGCTGAGTGTGGGATTATATCCCAGCTCACTCCTCCTGGAACACCACAGTGGAATGGTGTATCCGAAAGGAGGAATCGTACCCTATTAGATATGGTACGATCTATGATGAGTCACACAGATCTTCCGACATTCCTTTGGGGTTATGCTCTAGACACGGCAGCTTTTATACACAACCAAGTTCCATCCAAGGCCGTGATAAAGACACCATATAGGATATGGACTGGGAGAGATACCCAGGTGTCTTTCATGAGGATTTGGGGTTGTGAGGCTTACGTTCGATGTCAAGTCTCAGACAAATTAGGACCCAAATCCGACAAGTGCTACTTTATTGGATATCCCAAGGAAACTAAGGGATATTACTTCTACATTCCCAGTCAGCACAAGGTAGTTGTGGCAAAGACTGGGGTCTTTCTAGAAAGGGACTTTGTTTCTAGAAGGACTAGTGGGAGTACGTTCGATCTTGAAGAAGTTCAAGATGTAGACCATAGCACTGAAGCCTCGATGTAAGTTGAACTGGAACCACAAAGTGTTGTGGATGATGTTGTTCCACAAAGAGCTGAGGAACAATAACCAGTTCAAGTAGACATACCTCTTCGCAGGTCTGATAGGGTACGTCGTCAGCATGAGAGATACTCATTTCTCTTGTCTGACCATGATGACGTTGTGCTCATAGTTGATGAGCCTACAACCTATCAAGAAGCTGTGATGAGACCAGATTCCGAGAAATGGCTAGAGACCATGAGATCCGAGATGGAATCCATGTACACCAACCAAGTATGGACTTTGGTTGATCCACATGAAGGGGTAAAACTCATTGGGTGTAAGTGGGTCTTTAAGAGAAAGACTGACATGGATGGACTTATCTATAAGGGTCGCTTGGTAGCTAAAGGTTTCAAGCAGAATCATGGTATTGACTATAATGAAACCTTTTCTCCAGTAGCGATGCTTAAATCCATTCGAATCATGCTTGCTATTGCAGCATACCATGACTATGAGATATGGCAGATTGATGTCAAAATCGCATTTCTGAATGGAAACCTGCTTGAGGATGTGTACATGACACAACCTGAGGGTTTTGTAGATCCACAGCATACTAGTAGAGTATGCAAGCTGCATAGGTCCATTTATGGACTAAAGCAAGCTTCTCGGAGCTGGAATCTTCGATTCGATGATGCAATCAAATAATTTGGTTTTATCAAGAACGAAGATGAGCCTTGTGTCTACAAGAAGGTTGTAGGGGATATAGTTGTCTTCCTCCTATTGTATGTGGATGACATACTACTCATTGGGAAGGACATCCCTTTGCTTCAGTCTGTCAAGACCTGGCTAGGGAGTTGCTTCTCAATGAAGGACTTAGGTGAAGCATCCCGCATTCTAGGGATATAGATCTATAGAGATAGATCTAAGAGATTGGTTGGCCTATGTCAGAGTACATACATTGACAAGGTACTCCTTCGGTTTGCCATGCAGAACTCCAAGAAGGGATTTCTGCCGATGTCACATGGCGTGAGTCTTTCGAAGACTCAAGGTCCCTCTTCTAGAGAGGAGAGAGACCGCATGGATCAGATCCCTTATGCCTCAGCCATAAGATCTATCATGTACGTCATGTTATGTACTCGGCCTGATGTCTCGTATGCTTTGAGCATGACGAGCAGATACCAGTCAGATTCAGGTGAAAGCCACTGGATAGCGGTCAAGAATATTCTTAAGTACTTAAGAAGGACTAAAGAATATTTCTTGATATATGGAGGCAATGATGAGCTAGCTGTAAAGGGTTACAGTGATGCTAGCTTCCAGACCGATCTGGATGATTATCGATCGCAGTCAGGGTTCGTATTTTGCATAAATGGTGGTGTTGTGAGCTGGAAGAGTTCGAAGCAGGACACAGTAGCTGATTATACGACAGAGGTCGAGTACATTGCTGCATCAGAGGCAGCAAAGGAGGCAGTTTGGATCCGCAAGTTCATCACTGAACATGGGGTGGTTCCCAGTATCGCTAACCCTATTGAGCTCTTTTATGACAACAATGGAGCTATAGCACAGGAGAAGGAACCTTGCTCACACCAGCGGACCAAACACATACTACGGCGCTTCCATCTCATTCGAGAGATTATCGAGAGAGGAGATGTGAAGATTTGTAGAGTACCTACAGAAGCTAACATCGCATATCCCTTGACCAAGGCTTTGGCACAGAGGAAGCATGATGGTCACACTAGGTCATTGGGGCTTAGAGCCTACACTGATTGGCACTAGTGCTAGTGGGAGATTGTTAGTTAGAGCCCTAGAGCCAATCATTTGATGATTGTATTATGGACTTGTTGTATCATATTCTTATATAGATAAAGGTATTTGATTTTGGTTATTATACTTGTATTGGTGCCAAATAAACTAAGTATAATAGCGTCCTTGAGTATAGAGTTCTTACCTATATCAATCTGTTAGTTGAACCGATAGTGAGAAAATATAGGGAACACTTCTCTTAATCATTCCTAGTCAAGTATTAACATTCAGGGACAATGTTAATGCAATAAGATTAGCATGTAGGTCAACTCGATGACTTGATCTCACAAGTCATGGATATAGAGATATCAAGTTGACACATGGGTATGCATTGGAGAATGTATACTGAATGACCCGCCATGAGAAAATATCATGGATCGTTATATGAGTGTCATATACTTTCTCATGTGGCTATTAGTATGACTACTAGTCCTTAGACCTGAAGTCACCATGGTTCCCTACATAAGGATTTATGTACTTTGGTTTCATCAAACGTCACCCATAACTGGGTGGACTATAAAGGCGATTACTGGGTATGTAACGAATTATGTAGAGGGATGTGAGTGATGTAGATGGGATCTATCCCTCCTATATGACTGGAGCGACATCGATCTTCTTGATAGAGTGAGACCACGAAGTGCATGGCCATGCCCAAATGAGTCAATATGAGATATTGAGCTCATTTGATTTAGTGAGTCTACTTGGAGTTCAAGATTTAGATTGGTCAAAGGATGACACGGTCTATGCCTCACATTGATCAATCTAGATGTCTATGATAGAAGGACACTTGTCATATATTGTGAAGAGTCACAATTAGTAGTCACAAGGTGATGTTGGATCTCAACATTCTTATAACTTGGGTAGTAATGATGTGTTGCTAGATACTGCTCATTATTTATGCTCCTAAATGGGTTTAGGGGCATTGCCAACGCTACAAGAACCTATAGGGTCATATACTAAGGACAATTAGATGGAGATTAGGTTCATATGATGAACCAAGAGGATTAGATTCATTTGATGAATCAAATTGGATTAAGAGTAATCCTAATTGGGCTAATTGAGTTGGACTCAAGTTGATTAATGTGTTCAATGAGTCTAATTTAGATTATGACTCATTGAATCAATTTACTTAAATGAATTAGATTCATTATATTAAATTGGCTTGAATTAAATGGTTGGATTAGATCAATCATGAGAGAAATTAAGTCAAGTTTGACTTGACTTGAGAGGAAGATGAAGAGTCAAGTTTGACTTGACTTTATGCCACCTCATTGGTGAGTTGGCATTGATTGGGCCAATGATGATGCTCCACATCTTCATGGTTGCTTAAGTAGGATGCCACCTCATGGGAGTTACCAAGAGTTGTGACTCTTGGCATTCCATGGAGATTACAACACCTCTTAATGTGGTCGGCCACATCAATTACATGGTGAGTTTCATTTTATGTGTAATTCTCATTCATTCTATCATCTTCTTCCTCAAGCTCTCCTCAAGCTCTCCCTCTCCTTTCTTGGCCGAACACCATAGGTGCTATCACACCTTTGTTTGGTCCCCTCCACCTAATTTTGTTCGTGTGGATACTTCTAGAGGGTTGTCTACTTTGACAATCTTGAGATCCGGCAAACCGTTGGACTATCGGGATAACGAAGGGTATTGCATCGAGGGTAATGCTCTTATCTAGTGTAGATCTAGACTTTCGAAACTCATACTCGTAATTTTGTTTTATTTTTCTTCACGCGGATCCGGTGGCTGGGGGTTTCGGAGTTTCCGCGACGCGAAAAAGCGGTTTTCGCGGCCCGAAAAACCCAACATTACTATATTTAAGGAAAAGACAAGTCCGGTAGATACAAAAATTATGAGATCACAAGTTTAGATTGAAGGTCACAAGAAAAAAAAATGAGGAGCCTAGTACTCAAGCTGTTGGAGAGAAAATGGTAAGCATGTCCACTCATTTTAGATTTCTTTGACATTTTATTCCACTGATCTTGTTTTTCATAAGCATTTATACTTAAAATCTCTATTTATACTCTTACCATTGTCTCTGTAATATCAACTCTATAAAAGATGGTTCATCCATTGTAATTACAATATATTATATTTTACAACCTAAAATATTTTTTCTATACCTCCTTGTATATATGTGTTCAAGTTATTTTTTACTTATGAGTTGGTACATGTGTTCAGTTTCATGGTTGCCCATCTATTAGTTGCTGCATGTGCAACCTTAGTATTTTTTTCAAAAGAAACAGAACTTATTAATCACTGTTGTTTTGATCATCTGTTTCTGTCGTTACAAAATGATAGCAACAGATTGAGTTGTAGCTGAGTCATTATTACAGAATTATAAGAACGATGCAATAAGAACAATGCAACTGGCTGTAGCTGAATGTCAATATTGTAGAATTTCACCCTAAGATTTTTGCTGAATGTCATTATTGTACAATTATATGAATGATGCAACCGGCTGTAGTTGAATGCACAAATTTAAGAAATGTCTTTGTTAAGCATATACTTTCCATATGTTTCCTAATACCATCAACCATTTTAATTTACGTATTTTAATATACCATAGCATATTGGCCAAGAATGCTAACAAAGCGAATACAGAACTGATACGGTGCGTGTTTTGTGAGGTCGATAGGATGATGTGGTTGAAAGTCAAGACTATAGGAGGGTCAGGAATCAAGCTGACCTGTAAGGCGGGAAGGTCAGAAGTCAAGCCAGCGTGGCTGGTCAACAGGCCAGCTGACATGGAAGTCAGTAAGGTCATAAGTCAAGCCAACATGGCTGGTCAACAGGCCAACTGACATGGAAGTCAGTAAGGTCCGAAGTCAAGCCAGCGTGGCTGGTCAACAATCTAGCTGACAGGGAGGTCAGCAAAGTCAGAAGTCAAGCCAGCGTGGCTGGTCAACAGTCCAGTTGACAGGAAAGTAGATGCAGGTCAGGGAATCGACCCAGCGTGCAGGTCGGAACGCTCATGCCATGGATAAAAGCACACAGGTGGGTCGGCGGACAGACCCAGCGTGTAGGTCGGAACGTACATGCCATGGATAAAAGCACACAGGTGGGTCGGCGGACAGACCCAGCGTGTAGGTCGGAACGTGCATGCTATGGATAAAAGCACACAGGTGGGTCGGCAGATAGACCCAGCGTGTAGGTCGGAACGTTCATGTCATGGATAAAAGCACAAATGGGGGTCAGTGGACAGATGCAGGTCAGGGAACCGACCCAGCGTGCAGGTCGGGACGTTCATACCATGAATAACAGCAGATAGACGCAGGTCAGGGAACCGACCCAGCGTGCAGGACGGGACGTTCATACCATGGACAGCAGACAAATGCAGGTCAAGGAACAGACCCAGCGTGCAGGTCGAAACGTTCATACCATGGATAACAGCGGATAAATGCAGGTCAGGGAACCGACCCACCGTGCAGGTCAGGACGTTCATACCATGGACAGCGGACAGATGCAGGTCAGGGAACCGACCCAGCATGCAAGTCGGGACGTTCATACCATGGATAACAGCGGACAGATGTAGGTCAGGGAACCGATCCAATGTGCAGGTCGGGACGTTCATACCATGCATTACAATATGTGGGTCGGGAATTAGACCCAACGTGCAGGTCGGAGTGTACATGCCCTGGATAGCAATAAGCAGATGCGGGTCGGGAATTGGACCCAACGTGCAGGTCGGAACATACATACCTTAGATAGCAATAAACAGAGGCGGGTCGAGAATCAGCAGGTCATTGGGATGTACATGCTTCGAATGACGCAGACGAAGGTGGGTCAGGAGGCCAGACACTACATGACAAATAGGCCTGCAAGGAATCGTAACCGCTTGTCAGAGAGCAATCATCACATGTCAGGGAATATTCTAACAGTGGGAGGCTCATACTCCTCTTGGTTCCTCAGCCAGCCTATGAGAGAAAGCCAAGTGTCGACCATCGCCAGACAAAGCCTGACATTCGACATTCCCTGATATTCGCCAGGTTCCAGAAGCCTCAGTTGCAGTATAAAAAGGGATGCTTTGTCCCTTACGTAGGTACGCTCACTCATCATTTCTGACCAGTCTTTTACATTTAGTGCTTTCTCTGTGATTTCTGAGGAAAAAGTACTTGACTTGAGCAACGGGGGGGGGGGGGCCTGACCCGGAGACTTTTTCCCTGGTTTCTAGTCTCTAATGACCGGTGGACTCGTCTGAGTGTGTGCAGATCAATAGCGTCATCAT
Source organism: Zingiber officinale (assembly GCF_018446385.1). Taxonomy (NCBI): domain Eukaryota; kingdom Viridiplantae; phylum Streptophyta; class Magnoliopsida; order Zingiberales; family Zingiberaceae; genus Zingiber; species Zingiber officinale. The sequence continues at coordinate 50,972,756 of NC_055988.1, read as the reverse complement.
CCTGAGCATTTCTCTCCGCAAAACCACCCGTGTGAACCTGTCCAAGGGGTACCTCACTGATTCAGCATCTCAACGACTCTCCGTCAACTTTTAGCACAACAAGGCCCGCCTTCATCCGACTCAGCTTCCGGACGGGATCAAATTTGGCGTCGTCTGTGGGCAAAAAGACTTACAGCAACCATCTGACAAGCTGCTTGATCTAGCCCCCCCCCCCAGCGGAGCATTTTTCCAAAATTTACGATTGCCAGAGCGCCAGGAGGCTACTAAATCGCCCTCTAGCTCGATCAAAGTAGTAAGGGGAGGAGCCCCTTCAGCAGTTTCTGCTGCAGCCCCTGAGCCTGCGGAGGAAGGCACGCGCCAAAAATCAGTAAAGGAGTATGTCTTGCGGGTTTTCCTCCGGGATCTAGAAGTAGATGCAGGAACATCTAAGGGAAGGGAGGCAGACGGAGTTGTAGAGCTCCTGGGCTGGTCCACTAAAAGTAAAGGTGGCTGACTGGGAGAAGAAGCTGGCGCTTGCAAAGAAGCCTGTTCAGGAGTTAAATCTCGACCGGGTGCCAAGACTGATATGCGGGGCGAAACGACAGGAACCTCAGGCCCCATAGTGCTCTCTCGGGCAGGAGATGCAGTCAGGATTTCCAAAGAATGATGAACGGCAGAAGAGCGACGGTTGGAAAGGATAGGTGGGGGCGACGCTTGAATAGCTGGAGTCACTCTTTTCCTCTTGCGTTGGAGTTTTAGGCGTTCAGCCGGTCGGGGGAATGCCACTTGCCTCTCTTCAACCTTCTCTCCAGCGGCCTCCCCGGCCTGTTCTTCAGAGGCTTCCTCAATTTGCCCTGCCGTGGACAGATCAGCCTGTTCTATAGCAACCGGGCCTGCCGTGGGAACCACATCTAGGGGAAGCGCTATGAAAGTTCCTTCCTGAGTCATCGCCGACGGAATGGGGGGTGGAGCAGAAGGAACAGATCGGGAGGAAGCTGCTACACCCCGTCTAAGCTCCTCACCTAGAGTTTTCAAATAAGAGGCAGACCGGCGCTTGACATCAAAGGAGTAGGCTCGGTACATGGCAGCATCTATGATAAGGAAGAAGGATACCTCAATTAGCGAATAATAGATGAAAGGAAAATGGGGTCTTATCAAACGGAGCCCCGATGTCCTTCTGAACAGGGCTGAGCCCAAACAAATATAGAAATCCTTCCAACAACAACATAGAAAAGTTAACAAGTACGCCTTGAAGTGCTTCGGAGGTGGGGACACAAGAAGGCTGGTGTTGATGTATAGGGAGGTCATCCGGGAGGTCAGGACGCCATTGTATGGGCCCAACCAGTGGCTCGGGTAGTCTGACAAAGAAAAAATGGGATTTCCACCCTTTGTTCGAGGAAGGCATGTCCGAAAAAACTTGTAGCCGGGCCTAGCTTGTACCATAAACACTCCAGGCTCCGAGCGTTTGAAGGAATAAAAGTGGTGAAAAAGATGAACAGTCAAGGGAAGTTGGTATATGCGACAAAGAATCACGGTGCCACAAACTGCCCTAAAGAAGTTAGGAGCAAACTGAGAGATGCAAACGCCAAAATATTCACTCAGGGAAGAAATGAAGGGATGGATGGGAAAACGAAGACCTCCTAAAATATGGTCTCTAAAAATGGTCACGAAGCCTTCATGAGGGTTAGCAGGATGCTCTTGCGGTGTGGGAACTCTGAGTTCATAAGCGTCACTAGGGTGCAGGTCCGAGTGAATCACGGATAGGTCGTGGTCATCTATATATGAAATGAAGCAGGAATACCAAAGAGTGGTCTTACCATTAGCCATTATCGGGGTAAAGAGGGGTGGGGAAGAGATTAGTCGAGGAGGAGAAGAACGCTAGACGGAGGAGCTTAGAAGAGTAAGGGTGCGGACGCCGGAGAAGTCGAAGCAACAGGAAGCAGGCAGTCGAAGCACGCAAGGCAATGACTGTGGACGGCCTTTAGAGTTTATAAAGGGAGTGTTCCTAGGGAATATCGAAAAGAAGAGTATCTTTTTAGGTGAAGCGCTTAGAACCGTCCGATCGTCGAAGAACATACCCTTATAGGGAAGCGTGTACAAAAAGGAGTGGCGTGGGCGGTGTCACTCTGCATAAGCAATAAAGGCAGAGGACAGGTGTTGACCTCCTAGGAGTCGTATTAATGATGGACGTGATAAGGAAATCATGATATGAAGCAAGCGTACGGAAACGCTTACCACACGCTTTTCTGGGGAACCGTAGAAGAAAAGTAGCGGGAAAGAAATTCAAATATAGCAGGGCCAAGGCTAAGTAAGGTGTTAATATGGCTATCCCCACAGCACCACTAATAATATGTTCCTTGATGACAGATGAAGTCGAAGCTCTTCGAACGATTCCGGGTCGGGAGTTCGACCCCCAGATCGGCAGCCTATATCCGGATCGGAAGTTAGACCCCCAGGTTGGCTACATGCGTCCTCGTTGGGGGATCGATCCGCAGGTTGGCAACATTTATCTGGACCAAGAGAGCTCCTGCTCGGTCGGCTGTCCCAGACTCTTGCCCCAGTGCAAGTTATAAGTGAGCTCTGCTCTCACGCCCAACGACCGAGCTGCTCGGTCGGCTGTCCCAAACTTTTGCCCCAATGCAAGTTATAAGTGAGCTCTGCTCTCATGCCCAACGACCGAGCTGCTCGGTCGGCTGTCCCAGACTCTTGCCCTAGTGCAAGTTATAAGTGAGCTCTGCTCTCACGCCCAACGACCGAGCTGCTCGGTCGGCTGTCCCAGACTCTTGCCCCAGTGCAAGTTATAAGTGAGCTCTGCTCTCACGCCCAACGACCGAGCTGCTCGGTCGGCTGTCCCAGACTCTTGCCCCAGTGCAAGTTATAAGTGAGCTCTGCTCTCACGCCTCCAGACTCTTGCCCCAGTGCAAGTTATAAGTGAGCTCTGCTCTCACGCCCAACGACCGAGCTACTCGGTCGGCTGTCCCAGACTCTTGCCCCAGTGCAAGTTATAAGTGAGCTTTGCTCTCACGCCCAACGACTTTATCGGTCGACTCAACAAATGTCTTGATAGGGGGTTTCCACATGTATACGAGGCAAGATACAACGCAACCTATTCTTATACATCGCTACTTGCTACTATGTTGGTGCAGGGTATGCTACTCTGTTGGTGCATGGTAAGGATAAAATGAGGTACGCAAGCTGTTTTATTATTTTTGCAAGGGATGTCAAAAAGTATGCAAGTGTTTTAATGATAAATGTTAGTTAGAGCCCTAGAGTCAATCATTCGATGATTGTATTATGGACTTATAGTATCATATTCATATTTATATAAATAAAGGCATGTGTTTTGGTTATTATACTTACTTGTATTGGTGCCAAATAAACTAAATATAATAGCGTCCTTGAGTAGAAGGTTCTCACCTATATCAATCGGTTAGTTGAACCGATAGTGAGATGATATAGGGAACACTACTCTTAATCATTTCTAGTCGAGTATTAACATTCAGGGACAATGTTAATGCAATAAGACTAGCATGTAGGTCAACTCGATGACTTGATCTCACAAGTCATGGATATAGAGATATCAAGTTGACACATGGGTATGCATTGGAGAATGTATACTGAATGACCCGCCATGAGAAAGTATCATGGATCGTTATATGAGTGTCATATACTTTCTCATGTGGCCATTAGTATGACTACTAGTCCTTAGACCTGAAGTCACCATGGATCCCTACATAAGGAGTTATGTACTTTGGTTTCGTAAAACGTCACCCGTAACTGGGTGGACTATAAAGGCGATTACTGGTTGAGCATCGAAGGGCCTGACCCGGGGACTTTTTCCCTGGTTTCTGGTCTCTAACGACCGGTGGACTCGTCTGAGTGTGTGCAGATCAATAACGTCATCATCCTGAGCATTTCTCTCCGCAAAACCACCCGTGCGAACCTGTCCAGGGGGTACCTCACTGATTCAGCATCTCAACGACTCTCCATCAACTTTTAGCACAACAAGACCCACCTTCATCCGACTCAACTTCCGGACGGGATCAAGAACAAATGTCATCTCTTAGTTTTGTAGTAGCGAATTTACATCACAATCGCTCAATGATTGTTGCTATAGATTTCTTATAGTCATGTACAGGTTTAAAAATAGTGGCACCTTCTAGGTGATATGGCTCCTGAAATAGTATTGAATAATTATCCACGTGTTAGAAGCATAAATAAATATAAAAATAATATAATGTATTATAAGGTGATATCTAAATGTCTTTATATCAGTGTATATGTTGACATAAGTAGAGAATAAATAAGAAAAGTCATAACTTCACCATTGTCTTTACATTAGTGTATATGTTGACATAAGTAGAGAATGAATAAGAAAATTCATAACTTCACCACGTTCATACATTATATATTGATTTCATTGAACTACATACATTATATGTTTGAATTACATGCATTATATGTTGATGTCACCCCTATTGTCATCTATTATATTAATGATAATATATTGAAAGTTATTTTTTTTTGTTGCAGAAAAAAATACTAGAATGTCCATCCGAATCTTAAAACACAACTAATATTGTTGATTATGCAATTAGCATTGTGTTTGGCAAGGAAGCTCGAGGTAGAATACGCGAAATGGATTTTGGAGTAACACTATCGAAAGTTGGAGCTTCTGTGCAACAAAATGGATTGGTTCGACAACTTCAAACTATCGTGCAGAATGGTCAACAACAAATGGAAGAAATGAGACAATAAAATGAACTAGAAATGCAAGAAATGATACCAATGTTTTTACAAAGTATGAGACAACAAAATCATCAGGAACAGGTTAGTAAGTAAACAACATATATAAAATAAGTTTGATATGTACAAATAAATGTTTTTGAATTATCATGATGACATTGTTTGACACTATTTGGTTATAAACTTAGATTGCTAGTGGTGGCATTTGTATTGGTATTGGGAATGATTTTTTGTAGCAATAGCGGTATCAATATTGGTGCAAAAAAGTGATGGTTTTGGTCATGTTTTCTAGGTAATTATCATAAAATTATGTATTTCTAAATCACAAAATTGTTACAAAAATATACATGATTGAATTAATAACTTTGTATTGTTTATTTGCAGACAAATTTGAGAAATGTGAGTCATAGAGATATCTATGCTAATACTAAATGTAAGCTGCTTTATTGGTCTGCCGATAAATTAGTTGTTGCAAAAAGTCAAATTGCATCCACATATCCAAACGCAAAAGTGCATCACATTATTCTTGGTGGAACATGTTGGAAAGTTTGGGATGATAAGGTTTTGGTGGAAAAAGTGGACCTAATTCGACCAAATGATGAAATACAGTTTCTTGATGATGCAATAGGAAGCACGATCTCATGGTTATCTAAATTTATAGTATTGTGTGATTGATACATATTATACTAATTTGTGTGGATTGTAAGTTTAATTGTTGTTATGTAATTGCTAGTTTGTTAGAGATTTCGTATCTTATTTTAGATCTTAGAGGATTTTGGTATAATGAAACTATGACTTTTATTAATTTTGTATGGATTTGATTAGCACTAAATTTGTTGTAAAATTTTGGTCTATTATTTTCATCAAATTAATTTTTTTAATATAGTTAAGACCATCAACACGTACGTTTGCATGTTGTGGAAAATATTATCCCCGGCATGCTTTACGCGCTGCGAAAAATATTTTCTGTAGTGCACAAAGCACGCCGCGGATAATATTATCCGTGGCATGCATTGCACGCTGTAAAAAATATTATCCGCAGCGCACAAAGCACGCGTGCAGATAATATTTTACGTGCATATGCGCAACTTGAATGTTTCACATATGCTCACAAGCTTAAAATTTATGACCTTCAATGGCCATTTATGAACTGTAGCAAGCATTAAGAGTTGGAATGTGAATTTGATGAGGCAATAAAGACATTTTTATTGTAGTGGAACCTTTTATGTATCAAAAAGTTAGTGGGAGTATGGTCGTATTCCTAATATTATATGTTGATGACATATTGCTCATAGGAAACGATGTGTCAGTTTTATGGTCAATTAAAGTTTTGTTGTCCTTGAAGTTCTCCATAAAAGGCATTGGAGAAGTAACTTACATCCTCGGGATGAAGATCTATAGAGATAGATCGAGAAGGTTGTTTGGTCTTTCACAGTCGACATATATAGACAGAGTGCTAAAATGGTTTAGCATGTCTGAATCCAAGAAAGGTTTCATACCTATTGTTAGATCATAGAGCTCGCTAGAGGGGGTGAATAGCGATTTAAAAATTCGACGAGAGTACACAGCGAAAAAAGCACAAAGCAATGCTAACATGAACCAGTTTTACTTGGTTCGGAACCTTGGTCGACTCCTACTCCAAGGCCCGCACTCGTTGAGTGCTTTTGTTGGGCAATCACTAATAGTTCAAAAATTGATTACAATAGTAAGTACAAGAACTATTATAAGTAAAATACTGACAACAATAAGAAAACAAAGCTTGAGCCGCAGGCTGTCAGAGAGGCTTCACAGCGTCGCAGGAGCAGAGCGCAATAGAGCAGTTGTTAGCAAAAGTTGTTTTGTTTGATGCGGTAACACCCATAAAATTATAAGACAAGTATATAGGTGTTATTCTTTAGAGCATAAAAGAAGAATCAAAATAAAAAGAAATAAGAGAAATAAAAAGAAGAGGTGAAGGTTTGAACCTTGAACCTCTCACAAAGGATAGAAATAAAGTTATGTATGATAACCACTAGGATAATGAATAATATATGAATGGGAAATGATGGGAATAGTAATTAAAAGTGAGGATATAATTAAGTGAGGGAACAAGAGAAAATCAAGTAGCTTTCTTCCCCTTGTTTACCTCTTGGTTAAGAAAAGGAGTAAGCAAAAGACAAGTTGTCTTTCTTCCTTTTCTTCTCTATTTTCATGGAGTTTAAGAGGATAATGAAGAGAAGAATTGAGAGAAAGGAATGAGGACATATTCTCATTCGAAAAAAAAATACATGCATGAATTAAGGAAGAAGGGGAGCAAAGTTCATCTTTGTAACTTCCACCCACTTAGCATAAAAAGGAAAAGAAGAAAAGGATTTCATTTTTCTTCCTTCTCCCTCACCATTGCCGAAACTAGAAGCCCTCCTCCCTCATCTCCACAAGCCAAGTTTAGGTTTCTCCCTAAGAGTAAACTAAATTACAAGAAGGAGCCTTCAAGGTGCACCCCTCCAAGCAAGAGAAATCAAAAGGAGTGCTAGCCTCCTTCCTCTTCACCAAGGGTACCATTTCTTTAAGGATTAACAAGGGAACACTAGGTAAGCTTCCCCTCACCTGTGGTACAATAGTTTATATGGTTTTCTATGAAGATAGATCGCTTAAAAACCTAAGATTTGCTTTGTGAGAATTTCGGCCAAGATAAGAGGAAGTGCTTAAGAAATTTGTAACTAGATATTACTTATTATTTTTCTTTGTGACATGTATCTTATATAAGAGGTTAATCTAAGGTTTTCATGCTAGAATGAACAAAGAGAACTTAGATCCATGAACCTTAGAATCTTGGCCAAGCATGAACAAGAGGACTAGGTAAGCTTAAGACACAAACTAAGCATGTTTCCTTATTCTTGTGTTATGTACCCTATGATAATGAAGTTGTTAATTTTTTTCTCTTACTTGTATGTTGTTGAAACTCCATTTCCATGCTCATGAATGTTCGGCCATGGAAGAGCTAAAGGCCTAGGAGAGTTTTAAACCTAAAACTAAGCATGCTAAGATTTTTCCTAAGACAAGATATGAAGCCAAAATGTTATGCCATGATTGTATGTTTGGTTATGAATCCTAATTCATGCTTATGAAGATTCGGTTATGATTAGATTTGAAGTTTAGGAAAGTTTAAACCAAGTATAGGAGGCTCATGACCTTCTTGATAAAATGATATGAAACTAGTTGATGTTCTTATGGTTGCTTGTTACATAGAAATTTGGTTACATGTAACTTTCGGCCACACTAAGTTTTAAAGCTAGAATGATTATATTTTAAACTAAGTTTACTCATGTTGTTCCTTGTAATGATGCCATGAAAAATTTTGTAGAGTTTCCATGCTTTTAGGCCATATGAAAAACAAAACCAAGCTCACATGTTTCGGCCACCCTTGGGTTAAAAGCCTAGGAAAAATTTAGAACCCAACTTAGATATGCTCAAGATGTTCTTGTGATAAATGTTATGAAATGTAGCTGTGGTTTCCATGCTCTTAAGCCACTAGAAACTTAGTTCCATGCTTGATAGGTTTCGGCCAATACTAGTTTAAAGGCCTAGAGAAATTTTGAACCCAACTTATATAGGTTCATGATGTTTCTTGTGATAAGTACTATGAAATGTAGCTGTAGTTTCCATGCTCTTATGCCACTAGAAACTTAGTTCCATGCTTGATATGTTTCGGCCACTACAAGTTTAAAGGCCTAGAGAAATTTAGAACCCAACTTATATATGCTTATGATGTTCTGTATGTATGTTCCATACTCTTATGCCACTAAAAATCTAGTTCCATGATTTATAGGTTTCGGCCACCTTGAGTTAATGGGTTTAGGAAGTTTGGAATTTAAAACAAATGTGCTTATGATGTTCCTCATGAAAATGTATAAGATATTGGCTTAAGGTTCAACACTTTCATGCTACTTGTAACCTAGAATGAGACAGGCTAGGGTTCGGCCATGATAAGGTTAGAAGCTTAAGGAACTTAGAACCCAAACTAAACATGCTTAAGTTGTTCCTTATGAAATATGATATGATATGTGTTTAGGGTTTACATGTTTGCAAGTTGCTTAGAACTTGATTGCTCTTCATGAAGGTTTCGGCCATGAAAGAATTAGAAACCTAGGAGGGCTTAAAAATTTAGGTTAACATGCTTATGACCTTTCTTATGCTAGTATGTGAAGATATCATGAGATTTTTTGTGTGTTGTCTAGAGATCATGCCCTAATCATGACTTTCGGCCATATGGGTTTAGTGACCTAGATGTACCTCACATGCTATGTAATGAATCAAGAAATGTTATTTAAAGATTCCATGAATGGTTATGTCTTCTTATGATAAGTGATATACTCTTTTATGTATGCTTATGATCCATGTATGTGTTATGTGCCCAATTATGCATGCTATATGATATGATAAAATGACATGTTCATTATGCAAGCTTATAATCCATGCATGTGTTGTGTGCCCAAATATACATGCTTTATGATATGATAAGTGATATGTTCATGATGTACGCTATGATTCATGCATGTGCTGTATGCCCAAATATGCATGTTTTATGATATGTTAAGAAACATGATATGCAAGAAAGGATAAGAACTATGATATGTATGACATGCTATTTTACTTTATGTATGGCTTGTACCAAGGGTGGGCTCCATAAGCGCCCCGGGGTCGATGGACTAAGAAACGGGCCTCGTTAGGGATGGGCTCCTAAGTGCCCCTAGGTCGATGAACTAAGAAACGGGCCTAGTATGTATGCCTTGTAGGGTTCAAGACTTGCTACCTTGGACCTACATAGGACACGCGCATTTATGTATGTGGTACAAGCCGGGGCCCTAATCATGTTGAGATTATGTTTAAGTATGTATATTATAGGTTTTCAAAAGACATGTCGCATATGTTGCATGATATATGTTTAGGAATTTACCTTGCTTATACTTTATGATTATGCCATGTTATTTATGATGATATTTTGCTATGTCGGGATTCATTTGATGTTCATGCTAGAATATGCCTGTTGGATCGAGATCACGCTAGAGGGGGTGAATAGCGTGCGTAGCTATTTCTTTCGATTCGTAAAACAAACGAGTAAAAACGCAGCGGAATAAAGAAATAATAAACACAGAGAGACAAGGAGATTTACTTCGTTCGGAGCCTAAGGCGACTCCTACTCGAAGGCCCGCGATCCTTGATCGCTTTCCGTGGGCAACAACTATAAGCACGATAAAGATATTACAGACTAAGTACAATTCAAAGTAGTGAACAGATTATACCGACAACAAAAGACTAAATCTAAAGCTCCGGGTTGTCGGGGTGTCGTTGCAGCACTTTCTGGATCGAGTCGTTAGCAGCTTGTCGCAGGGAGATTGCTTAGAAGATTGTTGTATTCGTTGTCCTTTAGCTGCTCCCTTGACCCTCTTTATATATGATATTCCGGGCGCCTGGATCCCTTCCGGGCGCCTGGAGTGTGACGTGGCCAACCAACCAGGATGCTCCACGTGGCGAAGTCGCAGCAGGGAAAAAGTTTGGTCCCAGGCGCCCGGACCTGTTCCGGGCGCCCGGACCTCCGGGCGCCCGGATCCATCCCGGGCGCCCGGACACCTTTTTCCAGCAGCTCCTTCTCCTGCAAAACAAGGTTAGTCCGAGCAATTGCATACCCTGTAAGACAACATTAGAAACTGATATTCCATACTAAAAAAAGAGCTAACAGTCTTCGAACTGTCCGAGTCTGACTTCGGATTTCCAACCGGAAACCCTAGGTCGACCCGACGTCTACTGTTCCCTCAACGGGGAACGCGTCCTCACCTACTCCACTCAGGAGATTTACCTTTTGCCAGTCGATCCTCCAGATTGACTGGACTTTTGCTCAGCACTCGACGCTTCCAGACTTCCTGCTGGACATCCGCTTCCCGGCTAGTCCAATCTTTCACCTGGTTCGCGACACCAGGACTTTCCACCTAGGGTTACCACCCCCTAGGACTTTTGCCTGAAGCCATCGACCTGCCAAGACTTTCCGCATAGGGTTATCACCCCCTATGACCTAGGATTACCACCCCCTAGGGTTTTCCCTTGCCTAACCGCAGCTAGGACTTTCCTGAAACACTCAGCAAAAGCTGTCAGATCACAAAGCACCTTAACTTTGAATCCTTTGTCATTATCAAAACTCGGGTTCGATCGTCGGATGCTTCCCGCACCAACAATCTCCCCCTTTTTGATTATGGCAACACGTAATTCAAAGTTAAGTTAAAATTATGCAGCACAAGAAACAAGATAAGCAAGATAAGCATGATAGCAAAAATAGGCATAAAAATAGCTCCCCCTTAATACAAGCTCCCTTTAAGAATACGCATAAACATGCTCCCTTTAAAATATTTTCTTTGAATTTATTTCTTTCTTTGAATTTCTCTACTCTCCCCCTTTGCCATACATCAAAAATGAGCCAGTTTTGAAAAACCTAATTTTCAACTTCAGAAATTTGTTAACAGAGTTTTCAACTTCAGAAATTTGTACAAACAATTTTTTAACTTCAGAAATTTTAAAACTTTTCAACGTCAAAAGTTTGCTAACAAGATTTTCAACTTCAGAAATTTTAAAAAATTTTAACTTCAGAAATTTTCTAATAAAATTTTCAACTTTAAAGATTTTCAAGCAGAATTTTCAATTAAAAAAAATTTCTTGAAAGAAGATATTCAGGTTTTTAAGCTCAAATTTCCAAATTTCCAAATTTCGAAGAGGTTTCAGTGTAAATAAGGTATCAGAGCCCTACAGTCCAAGCATGAGTAAAGATTTGTTTTGATCAGGTATCAGATCCCTTAAGTACAGACATGCTTAAACTTATTATTTCCTCCATCAACTGTCTAACCGTTTAGCTACTTGCTGATTGCCTAGAGGGCAACAGTGTTCACTTGGTTAGTCAAGTCAAGTCAATTGATCCAGTTAGATTGTACTTAGGCTGAAAGACTTGATTTGATTACTGTTAATCATGTATTTAACGCCCAGACTCATATTGATGCACAGAAATAAGCATTCTTGAGTCCAGGCTGTACCCTATACATCTCACACCGTTCTATGTTTTACAAACATAATCAAGGTAAACCTAGGTGTTTGTGAGATGCTCTGGCTGAGTCCTGGGGGAACATGATTTCTAGGGGGAAATCCTAGGCTACATCCATCTTTCGAAAGTCTAGCAAAGTGGGGATTTTTGAAAATCAGTTTTTCCTAGAAGTTATAAAAAAATAAGTAAGAATATAAAGTTATAGTATCTATTCTACCCAACACATACCTATTTGTCTTCTTAGTGAGCTGAGCTCAAGTTCAGGTAAGGTTTTTGTGAAAATGTCAGCTAGGTTTGATTTTGACTCAACATAGTTGAGTATAATATCACCCTTAGCTACATGATCCCTTACAAAATGATGCTTCACCTCTATATGTTTAGTCCTTGAGTGATGAATTGGGTTTTTTGTTAGATTTATTGAACTTATATTATCAATTGAAATTTTTGTTTTATTATATTCTAGTTGATAGTCTTTAAGAGTGTGCATCATCCATAGCAATTGAGATGCGCATTCACCTAAGGCTATATATTCAGCTTCAGTGGTAGATAAAGCAACACAATGTTGCTTTCTACTTGACCAACTTATAAGACATTGCCCTAGAAATTGACAACTGCTACTTGTGCTTTTTCTATCTAACTTGCATCCAGCGTAATCTGAGTCAGAATAGCCAAGAAGGTCAAGGGTGCAAGTTCTAGGGTACCAGAGTCCTATATTTAGAGTACCTTTGATGTACCTAAGTATTCTTTTAACATGGGTTAAGTGTGACTCTTTTGCACAGGATTGGTATCTTGCGCACATACCTACAGCAAACAATATATCAGGTCGGCTTGCAGTTAGGTACAGTAAACTACCTATTACACTTCTATAATATTTTGGGTCTACTGGTTTTCCTACTGGGTCAGAGTCAATGTTGATGTTGGTTGCCATTGGAGTATTTATTATTTTTGAATTTTCCATGCAGAATTTTTTAATTAATTCCTTAGCATATTTAGTTTGATAAATGTAAATTTCATCTTTAGTTTGTTTTATTTGTAAGCCTAAGAAAAAATTAAGTTCACCAACCATACTCATTTCAAATTCATTTTCCATTAATCTAACAAATTCTTTTAGAAATTTAGAGTTAGTGGATCCAAAAATTATATCATCAACATAGATTTGGGCTATGAAGATGTCTTTTTCTACAGTTTTTACAAATAGAGTTGGATCTATTTGACCTTGGTTGAAGCCTTTGGATATTAAGTGATTGGATAACCGTTCATACCATGCCCTAGGGGCTTGTTTAAGTCCATACAAGGCCTTTTTTAACTTAAATACATGATTAGGATTGTTTAAGTCTTCAAATCCTGGGGGTTGGCTTACATAGACCTCTTCTTTGATGAAACCATTTAAAAAGGCTGACTTAACATCCATTTGGTATAATTTAAACCCTTTATTTGCTGCATAAGCTAATAACATTCGAATGGATTCGAGTCTAGCTACCGGTGCATAGGTTTCATCATAGTCTAATCCTTCAACTTGACTAAACCCTTTGGCTACTAGTCTGGCTTTGTTTCTTATGATATCACCCTGATCATCCAACTTATTTCTAAAAACCCATTTGGTGTCTATTATTGATTTATCTATGGGTTTAGGTACAAGGTCCCAGACTTGGTTTCTCTCAAATTGGGCTAATTCCTCCTACATAGCTATGATCCAGTCCGGGTCAGGTAGTGCTTCTTCTATTGTTTTAGGTTCGATTTTAGAAATTAGGGCAATTTGACTATGAATTCTATAGGAAGATCTAGTTCTGACTCCTAGGTTTGGATCACCCAAAATTTGGTCAGGTGGGTGAGAAGTACTGGCCCTAGTTGGTCTTATAATCGGGTCAGGGGCTGGTTCCTCTGGTTTATTAAGATTTGGTTGAATTTCATCATCTTCTATATTTCTTGGATCAAGATTCTCATTTATATTTGGTAGATTATTTTCTTCATCAAATATTATATTAGTTGTTTCTTCAACTTTTAGAGTGTTTTGATTGTAGACTCTATAGGCTCTACTATTTGAGGAGTATCCTAAAAATATTCCTGGGTTAGATTTGGGTGTGAATTTTCCTAAATAATCTTTAGTGTTTAAAATGTGAACTTTACACCCAAATATTTTTAAATAATTTAAGTTAGGAGTTTATGATAATATAGTTCATAAGGAGTTTTCTTGTAAAATTTGTTGATTAAAATTCTGTTTTGAATATGATTTGCAGTATTTATTGCTTCAGCCCAAAATTGGTGATTTAAATTATATTCATTTAACATAGTTCTAACAGCTTCTTGTAGTGTTCTATTTTTACATTCCACTAGACCATTTTGCTGAGGGGTTCTAGGACATGAAAATTCATGTAGGTATCCATTTATTTTACAAAATTGAGTAAATCTATGATTTTCAAATTCTCCCCCGTGATCACTTCTTATTCTTTTAATTTTAGTATCTTTTTCATTTTCTATTAAAATCACGCTAGAGGGGGGGTGAATAGCGTGCGTAGCTATTTCTTTCGATTCGTAAAACAAACGAGTAAAAATGCAGCGGAATAAAGAAATAATAAACACAGAGAGACAAGGAGATTTACTTCGTTCGGAGCCTAAGGCGACTCCTACTCGAAGGCCCGCGATCCTTGATCGCTTTCCGTGGGCAACAACTATAAGCACGATAAAGATATTACAGACTAAGTACAATTCAAAGTAGTGAACAGATTATACCGACAACAAAAGACTAAATCTAAAGCTCCGGGTTGTCGGGGTGTCGTTGCAACACTTTCTGGATCGAGTCGTTAGCAGCTTATCGCAGGGAGATTGCTTAGAAGATTGTTGTATTCGTTGTCCTTTAGCTGCTCCCTTGACCCTCTTTATATATGATATTCCGGGCGCCTGGATCCCTTCCGGGCGCCTGGAGTGTGACGTGGCCAACCAACCAGGATGCTCCACGTGGCGAAGTCGCGGCAGGGATAAAGTTTGGTCCCGGGCGCCCGGACCTCCGGGCGCCTGGATCCATCCCGGGCGCCCGGACCACCTTTTTCCAGCAGCTCCTTCTCCTGCAAAACAATGTTAGTCCGAGCAATTGCATACCCTGCAAGACAACGTTAGAAACTGATATTCCATACTAAAAAAAGAGCTAACAGTCTTCGAACTGTCCGAGTCTGACTTCGGATTTCCAACCGGAAACCCTAGGTCGACCCGACGCCTACTGTTCCCTCTATGGGGAACGCGTCCTCACCTACTCCACTCAGGAGATTTACCTTTTGTCAGTCGATCCTCCAGATTAACTGGACTTTTGCTCAGCACTCGACGCTTCCGGACTTCCTGCTGGACATCCGCTTCCCGGCTAGTCCAATCTTTCACCTGGTTCGCGACACCAGGACTTTCCACCTAGGGTTACCACCCCCTAGAACTTTTGCCTGAAGCCATCGACCTGCCAAGACTTTCCGCATAGGGTTACCACCCCCTATGACCTAGGATTACCGCCCCCTAGGGTTTTCCCTTGCCTAACCGCAGCTAGGACTTTCCTGAAACACTCAGCAAAAGCTGTCAGATCACAAAGCACCTTAACTTTGAATCCTTTGTCATTATCAAAACTCGGGTTCGATCGTCGGATGCTTCCCGCACCAACAATGCCATGATACTTTATGATGATTATGTTACGATATGCCATGATATGATAATTTGTTCCCATGCTATTTGACTTGTGATTTTGATATGCTATTCGATTTTTGTGAGTAGGAAAGGAACTTACTGAGCCATGAGTGCTCACAGCTTACTTTCCTATACCACAGATAAAGGCAAGGAATGGATGTACTAGGGGAGCAGCAGGAGGGGCTAAGAAGATGTGTGTGTGGTAGTGGACTGGCTAAAGGAAAATACCTGCTTTGTTTAATAAGAAATATGTCATGTTGATATTTTACTTTATGACTCCATGACATTAAGTATGTGTTTGGGTATTAAGACTAAAAAATTATGATAAGTATGCTATGTGGTTCTTTTATGTCTATAGTGATTTTAATGTAAGAAAAAAAAAATTTTTAAGCATGTATGTGTCCAAGTAACCCCCGTCGCCTTAGCAGGAGGGGCGGGGCATTACAAATGCTCCGTGGAGGCCTTCTTTTATAGGCATGCTCCGGGTGTAATGCCTGAAAATTCTCAAAACTATTTTAGAAATATTCTATGATTTTTCTGGAATTTTAGGATATTTTTATGAAATTTTTAGAATAGCGGAAGTAGCAAAAACAAATAGAGCCGTAAAATAACCTACGCGGGAATTGAACCCGAGATCTATTGGGTCCTATGACTTATGGTGAACCATGGTAACCAAGTGAACCCAGCAGGGCCGTGCTGAAAGGAAAGGGAATCAATTTTATTTAAGTTGGAGTTGGGGCGAATTAGATCACTTAATATAAATAAGAAATAATTAAGTGAAGGGTTATTTGGATCGTGATTTTTCCTCTCCTCAAAACCTCACCGCCGCCCACCTCTCTTTTCTCCTTCTCTCGGCGCCAACCACAAGGAAGGCTAGGGTTCCACCCAAGGGCACTTTCTGGTGACGACTTCAACACGAGGACGCTCCCCTCCGCGAGAGGAACGCATAGACGCGAGAAGATCATCGAAAGAATCGTCTCATCCGGAAATCTAGCGATTAAAATCATAAGAAAATCCGAACAGGAGGTAAGAAACCCCTCACCTGCAGTATAAGTAGCTCTCGTATGATTGTGTGCTTTTAAATTAGTCATATGCAGATTTTTTGTTGACATACAGGGCGTATTTAACCCTCCTCACAGATTTAGGGGTTGGTTGAGCAGCTCTAGATGGGCCGGACATATCTTTCCTCTTCAGTTGGGGGTTTAGATGTTGTCGGGTGCCTAGAGATGATCTCCCTAGTAGAAAGGAGAGTTGACGTACACCAAGTGTTCGATAAAGTAACTAGTATAGTTTAGCCAGTTTAATAGCTCAGTAAATGCAATAGAAGCATTTAAAATAGCTTAGTTAGTCTTGCTACAGCATATATATGGGACTACGGTCCAATGGGTGGGCACCCACAGTCGCCTCTAGGTTCAGATAACCTAGTAAAAGCAAGATAAATTAATTAGCTATGATCCAGTATTTTACTTTCAGTAGGGGCACTGTACATGACTAGATGTCCTTGGGCTAGGCTCCCATAGTCGGTCCCTAGGTTTAGATAACCTAGTAAACCTTACTAAATTCGGGATTTGCAACCCTGGGTTTAGTTAAGGATGCGCGCATAGCACGTACAGTTGTCGGGCCCATTAGCAGCATGATTTTGTATTTTAATCTATTATGATATTAGTTTTCCAAACTCACAATCAGTCATGTGATTATATGCTAAATCAGTTCTAGTTCAGCTTTAGTTTAACTCAGCTATGTTTCAGTTTAGTCCTTTCTTATTGATACACATACTAGCTTATGATTCGCTTTGTATGCTATGCTTTGGTGTTCATGTTCAGTGATTTCAGTATGTCATGTTTTAACAAGTTTAACATATGTTTGATAGCATGTTTTTAAAGGCATAAATACATCGTATGCATGTTTTATTGAGTTAGATGGTTTCTTACTAAGAGAAAGCATATAGATACTTTCTTTTCCTTATACTGCAGATAAAGGTAAAGGAAAGATGGAGTAGCGGAGGCTGGAGGGCAATGCTACGAAGATGTGTGTGGGCAGGAACTTGGAATAAAGATCTTAGGGAATTTTAGCAAGTTTACTTTGAAGCATTAGAACCTTTAGCATTTCTTATTACACTACTTTTTCTTATTTAAGTGTTTACATGCATGGAGTAATAGAAACTCTGCTTAGATTGCTAGAAAACCTGTTTAGAATGTTAGCTGTTTGTTATTAGAGTGTTTCCTGGACATTTTAGAACTTGTAATGTGATTGAGGCATGAAACAGTGCTGAAATCGTAGCTCAGCCGCAAAATCAGAAACCTCAATCGATCGGTGGATCGATTGGGGGTTCCCGATCAATCAGCTGATCGATTGGGCAAATTGTTCCGCGAACAGTAGGCTTCTGGATCGATCAGCGATCGATCCAGCAATTTCTGTCGCGAACAAAGAGCTCTGGGATCGATCACTGGATCGATTGACCAGTCTGGATCGATCAGCCGATCGATCCAGAATATCGTCCCGAGCACAGTAGCGTGCTGGATCGATCACTGGGTCGATCCAACCTATGTCCCGCATACAGTAGCCGGCTGAATCGATCACTGGATCGATCCGACTATTCCAATCGATCGGTGGATCAATTGGGAGGTCTGATATCAGCGGGAAAATGTTTAAGTTCAGTTCCTTGACCATGGGGAAGGTAAAACATGTTATGAATAGTTAGTTTACACCCCTTATCATGTATAGAACCAAGAAATATCAGTAGTTTTGCAAAATTTTAGTTAGTACAGCTTCCGCACCTAGATTTAATGGTGGTCAGGGAATAGTTTAGCACAGCATAATGTGACGATCGACCTTACAACTTAGTTAGTAGGAGGCGGATCGTTACAGAGTGGTATCAGAGCGAGGTTCCATACTTCCTACACACACATCAGTATTGAACCTACAGCTTCCAAGTAAGAAACGTCTCTCTCTTTATTGTGTTCTTTCTTTCATGTTTATAGATAATGTAGCATGTTGATTGATGATAGCACCTAACATGATAGTGATAGTAGTTATATAAACATGATTGCCTTAGTTATGTATATCCTCTATGTCTTTAGCAATGGCACGAGGACGCCCAGCTAGAAGGGCACCAGCTACTGAGCCCCAGCATGAGGCAGGCAGTTCAGTGCCTCCCCCAGACCTTACAGCATTAGTGGCGCAGTTACAGCAGCAGCTAGCTGAACAGCAACAGGAGATAGCCACCTTAAAGGTTAATCAGCAGAATACTCCCACAGTTACCCCGGAACCAAACTTAGCGACACCAGTAGTCTTAGAGGTTCCACCAGTCCAGCCTGCAGCATCAGTAGCTCCAGCAACAGGAACACAGAGAGAAGCCTATCTGATCCAGTGGCAGAGAGTCAAGCCAGAGAATTTCTCAGGCACCAGCGAACCATGGGATGCTCAAGCCTGGTTCAAAACACTGGAAAGTACGATGGAGCTTCTGGACTGGCCAGAGTATGAAAAGGTGAAGTGCGCCTCCTTCTGCTTGACAGGAGATGCACGCATGTGGTGGGAGAGGATTAGAGCGAAGCGCCCAGTGAACCAGATGACATGGGCTGACTTCGAGAAGGAGTTCTTTGAGGAATTCTTTCACATGCGGGTTACAAACCGCCACTACGACGAGTTCACTGAGTTTCGCCAGGGCAACCTTTCAGTGGAGGAAGCCTAGAAGAAATTCAACAGATTGGCTCGTCTATGCCCTGAACTAGTCAATATAGAAAAAGAACGAGTCCGGTTGATGCTCAAGATGCTGAGGCCGGAAATAGCAGTGAACGTGGCTGGCGGCGTTCATAGGCCGCAAACCACCGAAGAACTAGTCAGCAGTGCTCTGACCACTGAGCACTACCAGAACAGTATAAAGCAGCAGAAGCAAGTCCTCTCAAAATCTAAAGGTCAAGGAGGCCCAGGTACTCAGAAACAGCAGGGTCACAGCTCCCATGGCTCTAACTGGAAAGGGAACTCCAGCAACAAGCGCAAACCAGGGAGTTACCCAAAAGGAGGACCAGCTAGTAAACAACCCAGCTATCCAAAATGTGCTACTTGTGGGAAATTTCACCCAAGAGTTTGTCGCAAGGGCACACGAGGATGCTTTGAATGCGGACAGGAAGGGCATATGGCCAAGCAGTGTCCGAACAAGACCAGCTTTCCTCCACCACAGTCGATCCAGTACGAAGCCAAGCCAGCACAGTTGCATCAGATGCAGGTGGCCTTAGATGGTCCACACATCAGCCAGGGCAGACTAGAAGCCCCTCCAGTTATGACGAATGCACGGATCTACTCACTGACAAGAGAGGACGTAGCAAATGCCGCGAAAGTTGTTACAGGTCAGATTAGTATTTTACAGCAAAGTACAACTGTCTTATTCGATACTGGGGCAACCCATTCATATATATCCAGAGCATTTGCTGAGAAGTTAGTAATACCTCCAGAGGTACTCAGTAGTCAGTTTCTGACGATGTTACCTTCAGGAGAAATTATGGCATCCACGCACTGGCTCAGAGTAGTGCCAGTCATTATAGCAAACAGAGAACTCTTTTGTGATCTGATAGTGCTAAATATGACTGACTACGATGTTATCTTTGGGATGGACTTCCTGATCAGATACGGTGCTTCCATAGAATGTCGTAAACAGAAAGTCATATTCCAACCTAAAGCAGAAGTGCAGTTTGAGTACATCGGAGAACCAAAGAGAAAGCCCAAGAAATTTCTCTCAGCTATGAAGGCACAGAGATTAATGGATTCAGGATGTACGGGATTTTTAGCACATGTAGTCAGTACCAGTCAGGACAAGGACCAACAGCTAGCAGAGGTCCGAGTCGTATGTGACTACTCAGCAGTCTTCCCTGAAGAGTTACCAGGCTTAGCACCAGACAGGGAGATTGAATTTGAGATAGAGCTCATTCCCGGTACAATTCCTATTTCGAAAGCGTCGTACCGTATGGCTCCAGCAGAACTAAAAGAACTTCATGAGCAACTACAGGAGCTGCTTGACAAAGGCTTCATACGCCCTAGTCACTCACCATGGGGAGCGCCTGTATTGTTCGTGAAGAATAAGGACGAGAGCATGCGCCTGTGTATAGATTACCGGGCACTGAACCAAGTCACGATCAAGAACAGGTATCCTCTTCCCAGAATAGATGACCTGTTCGACCAGCTAAAGGGAGCAGCAGTGTTCTCTAAAATAGACCTCAGATCAGGTTATCATCAGGTGAAAGTCAGGGAAGGGGATATACCCAAGACAACATTCAGGACTAGATACGGACATTACGAGTTCGTAGTCATGCCCTTCGGCGTGACAAATGCTCCAGCTACTTTCATGGACCTCATGAACAGGGTATTCAGAGAATACTTAGATAAGTTCGTTATCGTGTTCATCGATGACATTCTTATCTATTCAGGAACTCAGGAAGAGCACGCAGAGCACCTGAGAACAGTATTGCAGATCCTTCAGCAGAATCAGCTGTACGCCAAGTTCACAAAATGTGAATTTTGGTTAAATCAGGTGTCCTTCCTGCGTCACATAATCTTAAAGGATGGTATCATAGGAGACCCCAGTAAGATAGAAGCTGTGAGCAATTGGAAGAGACCCAAAAGTAATTTTGTAAAAATATTTTCAAATAATAAGTATGAAAACAATTAATCCTCCCCCTGAACCTGACATTAACATTTAACGTAAGATTTTCAAAGTATATATTTTTTAAAAAAATTGAGGTAGGATTTTCAAAAGAGATTTTAAAGAGAAATTTGATAAGGAAACAAATTTAAGGAATTTTTTAATAAAAAACTTAAGGAAATAATTTTTTAAATAAGAAAAACTTTGATCTCTCCCTGAATTTGATACTCTCCCTAAATTTGATATTCCTCCTTAATTTATCACTTTCCCTTAATATATCTCTCCCCTTTAAGTTAACACTAAGGTTTGGGTATGTTAAATTTTAAAGCCTTAACACATTTTTCTAAGTGTTTTAGGGGATTTAGTAACACTTGTTTATAAAGTTTATTATAATTATCTCTATATGCTTGGCATAATTGTCATTTAAGTTTGATTAATTTAAACTTAATTTGAGTTAACCTGTAACGACCCGGCCCTGTTGGCCCATTTGGCGGCCCATTTGGCGACCCTCGGGTCGTCGACCGTCGGCCCTTATGTCGTCGGCCCATTTGGCGACCTCTAATGTCGTCGACCGACGACCGTTTGGTCGTGCCGTTACTCACTACGATTTTCCACCCCAGGCCAGTGGATTTTTGCCTCCCCCAGGATTCGAACTCTATGTTAGGATCGACGGACGCGGCTAGAGAGGGGGGGTGTGAATAGCCGACCCGAAATTCGTGTTTCTTTCTACAAATCAAGTTAGCGCAGCGAAAAAATAACAACAGAAACGTAAATGGAGAAATCAAACCTCAAGCACAGCGATGTAACGAGATTCGGAGATGAAACTCCTACTCCTCGGCGTGTCCGTAAGGTGGACGAAGCCTATCAATCCGTCGGTGGATGAAACCCCGGATAACCGGCTAATATGAACTCCTTCTGGGTGGAGAAACCTCACCACAAAGTCTTTGCAACAGCAAAACAGAGGAGTACAACAATAGAGGAAACAAACAAGAACAATAGAAATTTTAAACACACTTGCTTGCCTTCTCGTCGGAGTCCGTTGATGAAGCAGCAGCTACACGGCTCCAGCAGCTAGAAAACCAGCACGAAGCTCACGCGAAGCTTCAGCAAACTGAGAGCTCAGCAAAGCTCAAATCGCAGTAAGGAGGAAGAGCAAGAACTGTTTTTGTAGAGGTCCTAGACCTCGATATATATCCTGCGAAGAAGAAGACACATAAACTAGCCGTTGTGTCGCAACGGCTAGGGCCTGGACTGATCAGGCACACTCCTGATCGGTCCAGGAGTGTTTTGATCGATCTTGGGGACCGATCAGGCTAAGCCTGGACCGATCAGGCTATGTCCTGATCGGTCCAGGAGGAGTCTGATCGGTCCCTGGACCGATCAGCCTTTCTCCTTCTTCTTCTTCTGTTTGCTTTCTGATCGGTCTCCAGACCGATCAGATAATCCACAGAGGCATTCTGTTTGGTTACTGATCGGTCACCAGACCGATCAGCTGAGCTACCGAGCTACCAAGCCCTCTCTGACCTAGTCCAGAGAACGAGCTGCCGAGCCCTCTCCGACTTCGTCCGGTCCAGAGAATGAGCTACCGAGCTACGAGCTACCGAGCCCTCTCCGACTCCATGCGGTCCAGAGAACGAGCTACCGAGCCCTCTCTGACCTAGTCCGGAGAGCGAGCTGCCGAGCTACGAGCTACCGAGCTACCGAGCTACCGGGCTACCGAGCTACCGAGCTACCGAGCCCTCTCCGACTCCATCCGGTCCAGAGAACGAGCTACCGAGCCCTCTCTGACCTAGTCCGAAGAGCGAGCTGCCGAGCTACGAGCTACCGAGCTACCGAGCTACCGAGCCCTCTCTGACTTCTCATGCCAAGCTTCCATACTTGGACTTCTCCCGTGCCAAGCTCCCTGCTTGGACTTTTCCGTGCCAAGTCTCCATACTTGGACTTTTCTCGTGCCAAGCTCCCTGCTTGGACTTTTCACCAGATGTCTGGTCAACCTTGACCTATCTGGATTTCTCTTGCCTGGCTTCACTCACCAGGACTTTCCAACTGCCTGGCTTCACTCACCAGGACTTTCCAACTGCCTGGCTTCACTCACCAAGACTTTCCATCTGCCTGGCTTCACTCACCAGGACTTCCAAACTGCGTAGCTTCACTCACTAGGTCTTTCCCCTGCCTGGCTTCACTCACCAGGACTTTCACTTTCACCTAGATTCACTCACTAGGATTTTCACCTGGCTTTACTCACCAGGATTTCCCGACTGCCTGGCTTCACTCATCAGGACTTTCCGAACTGCCAGGCTTCACTCACCAGGACTTTCTGAACTGCCTGGTTTCACTCACCAGGACTTTCCGAACTGTCTGGCTTCACTCACCAGTTCTTTCCGAACTGCCTGGTTTCACTCACCAGGACTTTCCGAACTGTCTAACATCCCAGTTAGGACTTCCCAGTCAAGTATCCGGCCAACCTTGACCTACTTGACTCTTCTTCATCCAACCTGATCAGACCCTGATCAGTTTCTCTCCGCATGGACAACTGCACATGCATTGTCCATGTCTACATGTCTTTCTGTATTATCAAACATCGAAACCATGACCAAGGTTTACGCTTGGTCAACTAGGTCAACCTTGACCTACTGGAAATTGCACCAACAATCTCTCCCTTTTTGATGTTTGGCAATACCTTTAAGTTAGGCTAATCCAATAGCCTCAACTTTCTTCATGCCACTAGGTAATGAAACATAAGTTACAACCTTACATTCTCCTTCTAAGAAGACAACCTCCTTCTTAGATAATGAAGGCCTAACTTAAACCCTTCATTCTCCCCCTATTGGCACACATCAACAAACTCTCCCCCTGAAGAGTAAGTTACCGTTGTTCACAACTTCACTCGTTGTGATCAACAAACTCTCCCACTAACTCCAATGTTCTTCCTTGAACATTCTCTAGACATTCTCCATTCTCCCCCTTTTTGACACACATCAAAAAGAGTGAATCAAGGTCAAGAGTTTCTTCCTAATGAAAGTCTCATACCTTTCATTGAAACCCTTAATTTCCCCCTTGATACTAATGTCAATAGTCAATTTAGTGATAATCCCATATCACTCATGACAACTCCCCCTAAAGGTCAACTCCCCTTGACCAATAGGTAAAACTCCCCCTAAAGGTCAACTCCCCCTTGACCATTGCACCAACAATGTCTTGGAGAGTTTCAACCTTTAGAAATCCAAAACTCACTTCAAAAACTGAAATTTCAGACATTTGCTGAAAATCAGAAACTGGCACACGGACACCAGACCGATCAGGTCTTCCCTGGATCAGTCACAGTGATCGATCCACAACTGCCTGGACCGATCAGACTCCCTTCTGATCGGTCCACAACCTCTGATATCAGTTTCTGAATTTCCTTCCGAAATTCAGAAACCCCTACAAAATTCCAGAAAATTTCAAAAATTATAAAACTTTGAGGATACATTCCTCATAACATATACTATCAAGGAAAAATAATTTTCTATGAAAATAGCTTCCATTTTTCAATCTCGATACAAAGTTCACAAGTCTTTGAAATAGCTCAAAGTTAACTCATCTTTGTATCACATTGTTCAATGATGAATGCTATCACTAGAAAAGCTTCATCAAGGTTTTTCAAATCAATTTTGAAATGATTTTAAACCCTTCAATTTAGGATCATAATCTTAGGGCTAAATGTACATGACTTGTACAAAGGCTTTCCCTATGATCCCCAATTAGAATTAGGCTCATCTAGGTACAAGAACTATGCACCTTGATCCTAACTCACAATCCTAATATCTCACACACATCTAAGGTGTATCAAACACATCCAAGTCAATTTTGATGTGAGATATGGGTTTAGGTTAGCTTAATCTAAGTTCTCATGCATTTTTCTAAATAACAATTTGATCTCCATATCAAATTGTGTTTTAGTCCTTAAATCAATTTCATTGATCATTAATGCACAAGATGATGACATGGCATATAATTGTATCATAAATGGAAACATGTGCCAATGTCATGATGTCATGGCATAAAATATGAAACTTAAATAAAGCATGACATTTAACTAACCTAAGCATTATCATGACATTTTAAATGATCATAAAATAAATATGATGTCATGACATGGCATATGGCAAACAAACATGGCAAATAATATATAAAGGTATAGAAAATACCTAATTCTAGCCTTAGTTGCCATTTTTGATAATTTTGATCATTTTACCATAGGTTCTATATTCCTAAGTGTAATAGACCTAGCATCTTATACCAAAGATTTTTAGATCACTATGTGCCAATTAGATTGACTCTAGAAAACTCCTTAAATTTGATTGGCACATTCTAATCACCTTAGGAATAACTTTTCATTTCATTTTCAAGGCTTGATTACACCTTGAGAATTTCTAAAGTGCCACCTTTTGCCATGATTAGGTTAACTACCTATTCAAGTAAGGTTGGCACACCATAACCCATCTAGCGTGATGAAATCACGCTCCTAGGAACCCAAAACCTATTTGAGCTCATTGGGTTCACTAAATATTCACTAGGGATGACTTCCCTAGCAACCCTCCTAATGACCCTCCTAGGCTTTAAAGCCTTGGTCATTTGGGACTCATCAAGATCCACTCTAGGGGTGACTCCCCTTGTGACCTTGGTGATGGTCTTCCTAGCCCTAGATTTTGTTCCATAATCGAATGGAACATTATGATAAGTGGGCTTTACCACTTGGGACTTAGGTTTGTGATCCAAACCTTTCTTGTCCTTGGACATTGGTTTTTGACCCTTAAACCATAGAGATGACTTCTCCAAGTTCTTAAGAGCTTTTTCCAAAGTATCAAGTCTTGACCTCAAGACTTGATTCTCCTTCTCTAATACCTCAATTTTTAATTTTTCATTTTTCTTTGAGGTATTCCTAGGCATGTGTCTAGTTGTTTTGGGGTTTCTACCTAGATTTTCCTTAATCTTAAATGAATTAATCCTAGGGTTGGCATTTCTAGTATTATCCTTATCTAGGTTAACATGTTTCACTCCTAAGCTCATGTATTGGTTCCTAAAATTAATATGCTTATTATTATTAGCAATTGCAATAAAACTACTAGCATGTGTCTTATTAGAATTGCAATAACATGCCTTAAAAGTTACCTTAGGGTTTGCCTTAGCTCCCCCTATCGATGTGCTCGGTCTCTTGTCCTTGTGAGGTTGCCTCCCCCTCGGACACTGGCTCCTATAGTGTCCCCTTTGCTTGCATTGGAAACACACCACGTGCTCCTTGCCCTTGCGTATCGGGACTTCGGCTTCCTTGACCTTTGGCGCCGGTGGAGTCTTCCTAATCCTCTTTGGACATTTACTCTTGTAATGCCCAAATTCCCTACACTCAAAGCACATTATATGTAATTTACTTGAAATTAAATGGCTTGAGTTACCTAGGGTTGAGGATGGATGTGAGCTCTCTTCTTCATCCCTTCCGGAGATAGAAGCTTCTTCTTCTTGCTCCGATCTTGAAGAGGAACTCTCCTCCTCTTCTTCCTTAGATGTTGAGTAGCCCTCAACCTCTAAATCCATGCCTCCATGATGTGAGCTACTTGGCTCACTTGACTCCTCTTCATGACTTGAAGTGGAGTTCTCCTCATGGAACTTTGCCAAGTTATTCCACAACTCCTTGGCATCGTTATATCCACCTATCCTACACAAAACATCATTGGGTAAAGAAAATTCAATGATTTTCGTTACCTCATCATTGATGGTTGATTGGTGGATTTGCTCCTTCGTCCACTTCTTCTTCTCCAAAAGTTCTCCTTCTTTATCCAATGGAGGAGTAAAACCTAATTGCACACACCTCCAATTTTCTAGGTTAGTCATAAGAAAGTACTTCATTCTTACCTTCCAGAACGCGAAGTCGTCACGATCGTAGAAAGGTGGAATTGTGACGTCTTCTCCAAATAACTCCATTCTCTAGCTCGTGCTCCCCCGGGTGTTGATCCAACGAAGAGCGACCTCGCTCTGATACCACTTGTTAGGATCGACGGACGCGGCTAGAGAGGGGAGGTGTGAATAGCCGACCCGAAATTCGCGTTTCTTTCTACAAATCAAGTTAGCTCAGCGGAAAAATAACAACAGAAACGTAAATGGAGAAATCAAACCTCAAGCACAGCGATGTAACGAGGTTCGGAGATGAAACTCCTACTCCTCGGCGTGTCCGTAAGGTGGATGAAGCCTATCAATCCGTCGGTGGATGAAACCCCGGATAACCGGCTAATATGAACTCCTTCTGGGTGGAGAAACCTCACCACAAAGTCTTTGCAACAGCAAAACAGAGGAGTACAACAATAGAGGAAACAAACAAGAACAATAGAAATTTTAAACACACTTGCTTGCCTTCTCGTCGGAGTCCGTTGATGAAGCAGCAGCTTCACGGCTCCAGCAACTAGAAAACCAGCACGAAGCTCACGCGAAGCTTCAGCAAACCGAGAGCTCAGCAAAGCTCAAATCGCAGTAAGGAGGAAGAGCAAGAACTGTTTTTGTAGAGGCCCTAGACCTCGATATATATCCTGCGAAGAAGAAGACATAAACTAGCTGCTGTCGCAACGGCTAGGGCTCGATCGATCGTGCACACCGATCGGTCCAGAGTGTTTTGATCGATCTTGGTACCGATCAGCTAAGCTCGACCGATCAGCTATGTCCTGATCGGTTCAGAGAGTCTGATCGGTCCCGGACCGATCAGCCTTTCTCCTTGTTCTTCTTCGTTTGCTCGACCGGTCTGCACCGATCAGATAATCCACAGAAGCATTCTGTTTGGTTACTGATCGGTCACCAGACCGATCAGCCGAGCTACCGAGCTACCGAGCCCTCTCTGACCTAGTCCGGAGAACGAGCTGCCGAGCCCTCTCCGACTTCGTCCGGTCCAGAGAATGAGCTACCGAGCTACGAGCTACCGAGCCCTCTCCGACTCCATCCGGTCCAGAGAACGAGCTACCGAGCCCTCTCTGACCTAGTCCGGAGAGCGAGCTACCGAGCTACGAGCTACCGAGCTACTGAGCTACCGAGCTACCAGGCTACCGAGCTACCGAGCCCTCTCCGACTCCATCCGGTCCAGAGAACGAGCTACCGAGCCCTCTCTGACCTAGTCCGGAGAGCGAGCTGCCGAGCTACGAGCTACCGAGCTACCGAGCCCTCTCTGACTTCCCATGCCAAGCTTCCATACTTGGACTTCTCCCGTGCCAAGCTCCCTGCTTGGACTTTTCCGTGCCAAGTCTCCATACTTGGACTTTTCTCATGCCAAGCTCCCTGCTTGGACTTTTCACCAGATGTCTGGTCAACCTTGACCTATCTGGATTTCCCTGCCTGGCTTCACTCACCAGGACTTTCCAACTGCCTGGCTTCACTCACCAGGACTTTCCAACTGCCTGGCTTCACTCACCAGGACTTTCCATCTGCCTGGCTTCACTCACCAGGACTTCCAAACTGCCTAGCTTCACTGACTAGGTCTTTCCCCTGCCTGGCTTCACTCACCAGGACTTTCACTTTCACCTAGCTTCACTCACTAGGATTTTCACCTGGCTTTACTCACCAGGATTTCCCGACTGCCTGACTTCACTCACCAGGACTTTCCGAACTGCCTGGTTTCACTCACCAGGACTTTCCGAACTGCCTGGCTTCACTCACCAGGACTTTCCGAACTGCCTAACATCCCAGTTAGGACTTCCCAGTCAAGTATCCGGTCAACCTTGACCTACTTGACTCTTTTTCATCCAACCTGATCAGACCCTGTTCAGTATCTCTCCGCATGGACAACTGCACCTGCATTGTCCATGTCTATATGTCTTTCTGTATTGTCAAACATCGAAACCATGACCAAGGTTTACGCTTGGTCAACTAGGTCAACCTTGACCTACTGGAAATTGCACCAACACTCTAGACCTCCAGGCTTAAGTACAAGAGTTTATGAATCCTAGTTACCAGGATTCATAAACTCTAATACTTAAGCCTGGAGGTTTAGAGTTCGAATCCTGGGGGAGGCAAAAATCCACTGCCAGGGGTGGAAAGTCCTAGTGAGTAACGGCTCGGCCAAGGGTCGTCGGTCGACGACATGAGAGGTTGTCAAATGGGTCGATGACATAAGGGCCGACAGTCAACGACATGAGAGGTCGCCAAATGGGCCAAGAGGGTCGAGTCGTTACAATAAAAAGGCGTCTTTTTATTGTAACGACCCGGTCCTTTTGGCCTCTTGGGCGACCCTTATGGCGGCCCAACTAGCGGCCCTTATGTCGTCGGCCCATTTGGCGAACTCTAAACCTCCAGACTTAAGTATTAGAATTTATGGATCCTGGTAACCAAGTGAGATCACAAGGATCCATAAATTCTAATACTTAAGTCTGGAGGTTTAGAGTTCGAATCCTCGGGGAGGTAAAAATCCACTGCTAGGGGTGGAAAGTCCAAGTGAGTAACGGCACGGCCAAAGGGTCGTCGGTCGACGACATGAGAGGTCGCCAAATGGGCCAACGACATAAGGGCCGCCACAAGGATCGCCCAAAAGGGTCGGGTCGTTACATAACTAGTAAGTTGTAATTATTTTCAGATTAATATAAAATATTTATTAAAAGTACTCAAATTTAATTGATAATTAGTATTAGAATGATTAAATTCATGTTAATCAAATGACTTATTAAATTAGGATTAAACACTTAAACTTTGAGTTAATTTTAATTGATATTTTAAAAAAAAAATTATTGATAACAGAATATTATTTAATGATTTTTGAAATATTTTTAAATTCTTCAAATATTTTAAATTTATATTTGATTAAGTTTAAGTTTTAAATTTAAGTTTTAATATTTGATTTTAAGTTTAAGCTTATGTTTTAATTTAAGTTGTTAGGTTTTATTTTTAATTTTAAGTTTAAGTTTTAATTTTAGGTTTAAGTTTAAGTTTTAATTGAAAGATCAAATTTAAGATTTAATTTAAGTTTTAACTTTCAGTTTTAAGTTTTAAGTTTTAATTTAAGCTTTAAATTAATTTTGTTTTAATTAATTTATGTTTAATTTAATTTTAAAGTTAAGTTTAATTTTAAATGAATTTTAAGTTAATTTGATTAAGTCAGTTTTTAATTTTAATTTAAAATTTTAGATTAAGTTAATTTTTTCTTAAGTTAATTTTAAATTTACATTTTAATGTATAGTCAAATTTGATTTAAAAATGACTTGGAGATAATATTTTAATTATGTTAAATTAAGATACTCATCAAGTCAACTAAATGCTTAAATAAGGTTAGACTAAATAAATAAATTTTAATTATTATTAGTTTTTGTTTAATTAAGTTTAAAGTTTAGGTTAATCGAATTTTGATTTATATGATTTTTTAAAGGAATTTTTAAAATAATTAAAATTATTTTTAAAATAATTTTAAAGAATTTTTTTAAATAACTTTTAAGAGATTTAAAATAATTTTTTAAAATATTTTTAAAACAACTTTTAAAAGAAATTTAAAATATTTTTTAAATATTTTTTAAAATAACTTTATAATAAATTAATTAATCTATTAAATAAGTTAGGAGATAAGTAAGTTAAGCTAATTTATTTAATTAAGATTCGGAATTAAGTAAATTAAATAAGTTGTAAATTTCAAATTGCAAAATGACGTTGAAATTTAAGTTCAGTAACATAAATTACAATTAATTTTAATTTTTTGGTTAAATTAATTTTTAATTTAAGTTAATTTTTAAAATACTTTTAAATTTAAATTAATTTTTAAAATATTTTTTAAGTTAAATTAATTTTTAAAATAATTTTTTAAGTTAAATAAATTTTTAAATTAATTTTTAAGTTAAATTAATTTTTAAAATAATTTTTAAGTTAAATTAATTTTTAAGTTAAATTAATTTTTAAAATAATTTTTTATGTTAAATTATTTTTTAATTTAAATTATTTTTTACGTTAAATTAATTTTTAAAATAATTTTTAAGATAAAATATTTTTTTTAAATAATTTGAAATTAAATTTTCGATTGAATTTAATTTGTTTTGGTTTAATTTAATTTTATTTAATTAGATTTAATTTAATTTAATTAGATTTAATTTAATTTAATTAGACTTAATTTAATTTTAATTATATTTAATTATATTTAATTATATTTAATTTAATTTTAATTAGATTTAATTTAATTTTAATTAGATTTAATTTAAATTGGTTCGATTCGATTCAGTTTGATTCGATTTGGTTTGATTCGGTTCGATTTGGTTTGAATCAAAGTCCTTAGTCTTCTCGCTCGATCTATGTTTTCAATTGGGGAAACTTATAATTTTTGTGAGATGAAGTTAAGTTTAATTTTTAGGCTTTGATTTATTTTTTTGGTAGATTCAAGTTTAGTTTTGAGGGCTCAACAAATAAGTATTCTTTGAATAAAATTCTAGGTATCATTAGTGTAATCATGCTTCGAGGTTTTCCAAATAGTCCTATCCACTGAACTTAGTACAAAACCTAGGT